>NC_134694.1:95346953-95674096 GCF_050947455.1 Rhinoderma darwinii
CTTATGTTGGTGGCTGTTACCATCTGCAAATTTTTGTATATTAATGTAATAAAAGTGTATTTTTGTGAAGGCTTGTCCTCCTGTACATGAATGCTTGCTTGCTGAGCTCGGTTGGCCATTGTTTAATCTGCCTTACAGCTTCCACCACTCCCGATTTTTTTTTTTTTTTTTTTTTTCTTCTTCCCCCGATTTAAATTCTTCATTGTTAAGTAATGTGCATGATTGGTATTGGAGTGTACAGCGTCAATGTACAAATCTGTTTTGAGCAATGAAACTTCATCCGTAAAATGTTGCATATTTAAGTCTTTTACAATATTTTCATAAAAGCAACTCTAAAATATGTATATGTGTAAATTAAAAACTCTAAACAAAACTTTTCATGTCAGAAATATTTCTTGTTGACATTGACTTCTACCCAAAAGATGAAAACTTTGCTTTCCAGAGATCTACAGCGCCACCTATAGTTCAAACCTCTTGTAAAACCCAGAGGGCTCCTGCTTCCTGTTTTTCTTTGACAGGTCAGGGGCTAGAAGACCCCTAGCTCTTAAGGCACTTTTACACGGGCCAATTATCAGACAAATGATCATTTATATGAACGCTCATTTTCTGATCATTGCCTTGTGTAAACAGGGCGACGATCAGCCGATGAACAAGGAATGCTTGATCATCAGCTGATTGTATCGTTTATGCTGCATGAGATATCGTTGTAAATGTATGGAGAGGATCGATCGCTCATTCCTATGATTTGCTGCTTGTGAAAGAAGCTAAAGAGCTGTCTCGTTGATCGGTGCTCGTTTACACAGCCCATATCGGGCAATGTAGGAGGATTCTTATTCTATTGAATTTGGGGTGGAGGTAATGTGAAGACTTTATTCTCCAATATCTCCTGTTAAAAGACCAAAGAAACCCAATATCTGAAGTTAGAAATTGCAAGTTTGAAGATTTCCAAAAATTGTTTCCATCCTTGGAGAAATTAGATCTTGTATATTTCGGTTAAACCCTTAACCCGTTAGTGACCGCCAATACACCTTTTTAACAGCGGCCACTAACGGGCTTTATTCTGATGCATATGCCTTTTTACGGCACTGCATCAGGATAAAGTAAACAGAGCAGGGAGTGTCAAATCTCCCTGCTCTCAGCTGCCAGAGGCAGCTGGGGGCGTCCCTGCTCTGCCATGTGAGATCGATATTAGTATCGATCTCACCCGTTAAACCCCTCCGATGCGGTGCACAATAGAGTGCACCGCATCTGAGTGGTTTTGGAGAGAGGGAGGGAGCTCCCTCTCTCTCCCACCGACACCAGGCGATACGATCGCCGAGTGTCTGTGTCAATGGCAGCCGAGGGCCTAATAAAGGCCCCCAGGTCTGCCTGGAGCGAATGCCTGCTAGATCATGCCGGAGGCATGACCTAGCATATGCCTGTCCGTGTCAAACGGACAGGAAGTAATACACTGCAATACAAAAGTATTGCAGTGTATTATAATAGCGATCGGAGAATCGCATATTAAAGTCCCCTAGTGGGACTAGTAAAAAAGTAAAAAAAAAGTTTAATAAAGTTAATTAAAAAAAAAGTGAAAAAAAATGAAAAACCCAGCTTTTCCCCTTACAAAATGCTTTACTATTAAAAAAAACAAAATAAAGTAAAAAAGTTACACATATTTGGTATCGCCGCGTCCGTAACGATCCCGACTATAAATCTATTACATTATTTAACCCGCACGGTGAACGCCGTAATAAAAAAACTATGGAAAAATTGCAGTTTTCTGTGAATCCGGACTTAAAAAAAAAAATTTGATCAAAAAGTCGCATCTACTCCAAAATGGTACCAATAAAAACTACAAGTCTTCCCGCAAAAAAAAAGCCCTTATACAACTGCATCGGCGAAAAATTAAAAACGTTACGGCTCTTCAAATATGGAGACACAAAAACAAATAATTTTGAAAAAAAAGCGTTTTTACTGTGTAAAAGTAGTAAAACATACAAAAACTATACAAATTTGGTATCGTTGCAATCGTAACAACCCACTGAATAAAGTTATTGTGTTATTTATACTACACGGTAAACGACGTAGATTTAGGACGCAAAAAAGAGTGGCGAAATTTCAGGTTTTTTTCTATTTCCCCCCCCCCCAAAAAAGTTAATAAAAGCTAATCAATAAATGTCCCCCAAAATGGTGCTATTAAAAAATACAACTTGTCCTGCAAAAAACAAGACCTTATACAGCTATGTCGACGCAAAAATAAAAACGTTATAGCTTTTGGAATGCGACGATGGAAAAACTTAAAAAATAGCCTGGTCATTAAGGTTTAAAATAGGCTGGTCACTAAGGGGTTAGAGATCACATCAAATCGAGTTTTCAATCTGTTTTTTCCTCCCCCACCCTCTCTCTTTTTTTTTTTTTTTTTTTCTTGTCGACCGCCATGTGAGTGCTTGTTTTTACCGGGAAAATGTAGTTTTTCATGGCACCATTTATTGTACTGAGAAGCTGAAAAAAAGTATTTGTGGGGGTAAAATGGGCAAAATAACTGCAATTTACTGCATTTTTATTTTTTATTTTTTTTTGTGACCAGGGTTTTGTTTCTACGGCATCCATCAGGTGGTAAACGACACTTTCACCTTATTCTACAAGTTGATATGATTACGGCGATACCAAATGTTTTTGTTTTATGTTTTACCACATTTAGAAAATAAACCTATTTGTTAAAAAAAAAAAACGTTTTGTGTCGCCATATTCTGAGAGCCATAACTTTTTTTTTTTTCTCCGTCAGCTTAGCAATCTATTTTTAACCACTTTTATGAGCGATTTTGAGCTTTATGCTAATGAGTTTTTTTTTAATGCCCAAGTGGGTGTGTTTTACTTTAGACCAAGTGGGCGTTGTAAAGAGGAGTGTATGACGCTGACCAATCAGTGTCATGCACTTCTCTCCATTCATTTACACTGTACTAGCGATAGTTATATCGTTATGTGCAGCCACATACACAAGCCCTAACATTACTGCAGTGTCCTGATAATGAATATACATCACTACCAGCCTGGACGTGATGTTTATTCAGAATCCTGGCACGTCTGAATCTTTTCTGTGAGATTTCCAGCAAGGCAAGTGTAATCTCGTGAGATTACGATGTAACCGGTCATTTCAAAAGAGATTGTATGATTTAAAGCAATATATAGGAGCTGTAATCTCTGTTTGGCTGCCTTGCATTTCCGAATCTACACATTCCCCTTGTGGCCCCAAGGCTGTGTCCACTTGGACTCATGGCTTAGGGCATGCCCACACGTGGCGGATTTCCTCCGCAACTGTCCGCATCAATGCCGCACAGAATCTGCGTTGCAGATTCTGCGGCAGATCTGCCCAAAATGTGCAGTAAATTGATGCGGACTGCGGTAAAAGTGCTTCCCTTCTCTCTATCAGTGCAGGATGGAGAGAAGGGACAGCACTTTCCCTAGTGAAAGTAAACTAATTTCATACTTACCGGCCGTTGTCTTGGTGACGCGTCCCTCTTTCGGCATCCAGCCCGACTTCCCTGGATGACGCGGCAGTCCATGTGACCGCTGCAGCCTGTGATTGGCTGCAGCCGTCACTTAGACTGAAACGTCATCCTGGGAAGCCTGACTGGAGACAGAAGCAGGGAGTTCTCGGTAAGTATGAACTTCTATTTTTTTTGACAGGTTGCTGTATATTGGGATCGGTAGTCACTGTCCAGGGTGCAGAAACAGTTACTGCCGATCGCTTAACTCTTTCAGCACCCTGGACAGTGACTATTTACTGACGTCGCCTAGCAACGCTCCCGTAATTACGGGAGCCCCATTGACTTCCTCAGTCTGGCTGTAGACCTAGAAATACATAGGTCCAGCCAGAATGAAGAAATGTCATGTCAAAAAAGCAAGACGCATCCGCAGCACACATAACATGTGCATGACAGCTGCGGACTTCATTGCGGAATTTAGAATCTCCATTGAAGTCAATGGAGAAATTCTGCCATGAGTCCGCAACCAGTCCGCCACAACTCCGCAACAGCCATTGCATGCTGCGGACACCAAATTCCGCACCGCAGCCTATGCTCCGCAGCGGAATTTTACGCATCGTCTAAACGAACCCTACTAAATAGAAGTGGAAGTCAATGGAGAAACGGCTCCGCTGCGGAGTGTCCGCAGCGGAATTCAAGAGCAATTCCGCCACGTGTGGCTTTGCCCTTACAATGTTTAAGACTCTTAGGCCCCATGCACACGACCGTGCCCGCAATCACGGCCCGCGATTGCGGGCACGGCCGGCCGCTGACTGACAGCCGCATTTTCGGGCCGTGCGCCCATACAAAGTATGGGAGCACGGCCCGCAAAATGCAAAAGAACGGACATGTTCCATAATTCCCGGAACATTTCCACGGCACTGACACCCTTCCGTAGTGTTACGGAAAGGTGTCAGTGTTCAATGAAAGTGAATGGCTCCGTTTTTGCGGACCGCAATTGCGGTCCGCAAAAACGGAGGTTTTTTGCTGTCGTGTGCATGGGGCCCCAGGCCCCATGCACATGACAGTATTTTCCATCAGTAATTACAGACCCATTCGTTTCTATTGGCCACGGACACCTTTCAGTATTTTTACTGATGGGTGTCTGTGCTGAAAAAGTTAGGCCCCATGCACACGACAGCAAAAAAACTCCGTTTTTGCAGACCGTAATTGCGGTCCGCAAAAACGCAGCCATTCACTTTCATAGAACACTGACACCTTTCCGTAGCACTACGGAAGGGTGTCAGTGCCGTGGAAATGTTCTGGGAATTATGGAGCATGTCTGTTCTTTCGCATTTTGCGGGCCGTGCTCCCATACAAAGTATGGGAGCACGGCCCGAAAATGCGGATGTCAGTCAGCGGCTGGCCGTGCCCTCAATCGCGGGCCGCGATTGCGGGCACGGTCGTGTGCATGGGGCCTTATAGAACCGGTCCTATTCTTGTCAGTAATTATGGCAAGGACTCTCCCATAGAAGTCTATAGGACCTTCCGTAAATACGGACGGCTACTGATGTGCATCCGTGTTTACGGAAGCATTGCTAGGCAACATGTTGATGACATCATTTGCAACCTCCCTCTTTATGTACGGATCCGTATTCACAGACACCCTTCCGTATATACGGATGTCTACTGATCTGAACTTTTGGGGTGTAATCGCAATGCTGGAAAAAAAACAAATATAATAATCCAGAACGCCCTCCTTCGTGCAGTTCTGACTCCTGGGATGACTTATCCCATGTGACCGCTGCAGCCAATCACAGGCTGCAGTGTCACGTGGCCTGAAACGTCATCAAGGGAGGCCGGAGCAGACATCAGAGGAGGGAGGGGATAAATATGTGCGCTTAACGCAGCGGAATCCGTCCGAAAAATTGCACTACAATGTGGTGCGATTTTTTTTTTTTTTTTTTTTTTTTTTTTTTTTTGCGGATGGAAAGTCCTGCGGGTTCCAGGTCAAATACACTGTGTGGTTTTATGCAGCATATCTGTCCCTCTAGAACTCGGCCTTAGGCTGGGTTCCCACAGTGCAGACTTGCTGCAGATTTTTCATTCGTTTTTTAAGCCAGGAACGGAACCTAAACAAGAAATATATAAAGAAAAGCCTTATAGGTCTGCTCTCCTGGATACAATTCTGGTTTTTGCTTGCAAAATCTGCAGCAAATTCACCCTGTGAGCTCAGCCTTATGGTCCCTGAGTGCTGGAAGCCTGGCTGCACCTGCAGTCCCTGCTGTTCAGTCCATAGTAACACTTGGAAAGTCTTTATTATGAGATCCACCTGCGGATGTCATTGTGGAGCTAATCACAGTTCAGGAGCGTGGCTTCACAATCCATTCTGGTTTCATCTATTTACAACAATTCGACAGTTTGATCTACTAATAAGAATTAAAAGAAATGGGGGGGGGGGGGGGGGACTGGATTAAAGGGACGTTCCATACGTAAACATTCATGGGTATCAACGGGATATGCCCTAAAAGTCTGATAGCCTGAACCTATCTCCAGAACAGGGCTCATCTGATCCCTGACCTGCCTTGCTCGGCTGTTTCCGTAACTCCCATAATAATGAATGTAGAGACCGGCGCAACTCTCTATCTGCCTCGATGCGGCAGCTGGCGGCTGCCTCACCAGGCTGGTCGGGGCTCAGGTGACCTCAGAACTGTTTGTATTTCCCAGTCAGCCCCAGTGATGGCGATACAAGGGACAGGCAAAGTCTTTGTCCTTACCAATCACAGTGCATCAGGGGTTAAATAGCCTGGATCTAAATGTTCTCTGTTTCAAAATTGCAACAAAGGTTGGTGTTGAGTTGGTGTTTTTTTTCCCCAGCAGGTGATAGCGTTTTTCTCCCAAAGACCTCCAAAAAAACGCATGTGTCAACTTGTTTTGCATTTTTGTTTATGGTATTTTTTGTGCCGTTTAATCAGAATACATTTTTATTTGCAATGTGAAAAATGGCACATAAATAAACGCAGGTAGTAAAACAAACTATGCTAAAAAAACAACTTTTAAAAGTAGCATTTTACAGAAAAAAAAAAAACCTTTTGATGTTTTTTTTTTAGATGCATTTTTTTTTTTTTTTACCCCAAAAATAACACACTTTTTTGCTGCAGTTTTTAGTTTAATCTTTTGAGCCAAAGCAAGAAGCGGATGGGAAGGAAAGGTATAAAAAGGCTGATGCATCTCCTTTCTTTTGTATCCACTTCTGTTTGGCTAAAACAACTCAGCCGAAAGCTGTGCGTGCGTTTTTCTGGCATTACAGGTAATTTTTCCCTTCCATCAAAGGTGCATGGTATGACTCTGATGTTGAGTTTGCGTTGCACTTGAGCCCTGGAGCACATGAGTGGGCCCAAAAATGCCCTCTGCTCCATATATGGAGACCAATTCTATAACGCCACATGCACACGATCATTGTGCGACTCGGGCCGTTTTTGACGGCATCTGAGTGACACCCGATAGTCTTCACGGACCCATTCACTTTAGTGGGTGAATCGGGTCCTTGAAAAATGATCCGAGTCTCCGATCCGATGAAAGATAGGACATGTTCTATGTATCCTCGGAACACTGACGGGACTCGGCCGGCGCACACGGTCGTGTGCATGAGGTGTAAATTACACATCATAGTTGGGGGAAAGCTTGATACAGATTTTGCATTGGAGCCAAGAAGTTTCAATTTACTCCTCTGCCAAAGGTGTCTGATGAGGTTGAGGTCAGTACTCCTTGCTGGTCAAGTTGGAAGCACATAATGCGCTAGAATGTCACTGCATGCTGTAGCATTAAAGGAACACTAAAGACAGAAATGAACGACAAAGTTAACCTGAAAAAAAACCAAAACACTTGCCCACACTGTTCGTCTGCAGAATTTTCTGCATGTTTCTTTGGCCAGATTCACACAAACTTGTCTGTTTTGTATCTGCAAAAATGCAGCGGTTTTCCTACGTTACTGTTCCACGTGCCATCAGTGTTGTTCCGAGTGGCATCAGTTTTTCATGTCCGTGTTGGTGCATGGTTTATTATTTATTTATTTTTCTCGCAAATGTCTGAATTAGCCCCATTGAGGTGAATAGCTCCGTGTGCTGTCTGTTGTTTTCACTGACACCACATGGTCGTATACAACATTCGTGTGAATCCGGCCTTATACAGATAGTCTTGTAGAAATCTACACTGGTTAATTTTTTCCTGAGCCCTTCTATTTCCACTGATAGATTGCTGAGGAGGGTGAGGCCTAGTCATACATGGTCTCCTATTGCAGACAGAGTAGTGAGGGAGGGCTTCTGCTGCAGCCGGTTGTCTTACAACCAGAGATCGGTCTGGTTATGTGTTATGGAACACGTCTAGAACTATTCTTTATTTTTCACAGTTCTGATTGTATAATGACACAGCAAAGGACTGTGTTACGGTATTTCTCATCTAGCAAACGTAATACGTTTTGTAGCATATATCAAACCCCACATAGCAAAGCATTATTTTTTTCCTTAGAGAATTTTTATTTTTTTACTTTTCCAATAGTGACGGGCCTCCCACCACCCCGACTGAATCTCCTGATGTACAGCTCTTGTTAGGGGAGGGGGACTATGTTCTTCTGCAGTCCAGTTACATGAACTTGTGTGTCTTCTGTTTATAATAACAGCACTTATAGCTGAGAGTCACTGACCTATACTACTGCTGTTTGTCTATGGATATTACATCAATATGTTTTTTAATGCACATATTGGCAAAAATTGTAGCTGAATTGGGGTACCGATACACTTGAAAGGTCCATATACCTTTGGTCATCTACTGTATGTGTGTATTGCTGTACATATATGTAAAATTAAACCTCCCCAGAAGACCACCCCTTGGAGAAGACCTCCCTATCCAGGCTGAATTTTTCTGTGACTTATTTTCCCCACCACTATAGTCTATGGAAGCTGCCCCTCGATAAGCAGACCACCCCCTAATCCAACCAAAGGCCAGTGGAAACCCATTTGAAAATACCACAAATTTTACTTACATGCACTG
Source organism: Rhinoderma darwinii (assembly GCF_050947455.1). Lineage (NCBI taxonomy): Eukaryota > Metazoa > Chordata > Amphibia > Anura > Rhinodermatidae > Rhinoderma > Rhinoderma darwinii. The sequence continues at coordinate 95,355,449 of NC_134694.1, forward strand.
TAAATCACTTGGATGTGGGTGCGTCCCACACCACATCACATCACTGGACCAAATAGAACAGGAGAAGGAGACTTGCTTGGCACATCAGGGGCTAGAGGCTGCCAGTATCGTGCCACATCATTGGGGCAGAGAGAGCAGGAGGAATATTTCCAGCACCACGAAGCGTCAGAAAAGGAGGGAGGCTATCAGAGAAAGGGAGGGCACAGCACATGTCATGCTTTAGTGAAAAGCCCATGGGATTGCTGAGTAAGGGGGCCTGCAGACTGCCACTAGGGTGTCGAGGTTAGCAGTGAGAGGGCATGGAGAGCAGAGCCTGACTGGGGTCTAAGAATGATGGGCGCCATGCTGGTGTACTGTACTGTATAAGAATGAGAAGGGGAGCCATGCTAGGTACTTGGCATTTGAGGGGGAGGTAGTCTGCTATGAACTAAGATTTAGAGGGGAGCCATGCTGGCAACCAGGAATGAGAGGGGGAGCATGTTGAGGACTAGGAATGAGAGAGCAGACATGTTGGGGACTAGGAATAAGAGGGGAGCCATGTTGAGGACTAGGAATGGGAAGGGAGCCATAATGGGGACTAGGAATGAGCGGGGAGCCATGCTGAGGACTAGGAACGAGAGGGGATCAGTTCTGGGGACTCTAATATGAGAGAGGGAGCTGCGCTGGGGACTAAGAATGAGAGGGGAAGCCATGCTGTGGACTAAGAATAAGAGGGGGAGCCATGCTGGGGAATAAGAATGAGAGAGGGAGCCATGCTGGGGACTAAGAATGAAAGGGCTATTTATTTGTGTGCTGTACATGATGGCTGTCTGCTTTACACAATTTAACCTGCATTCTGTGTACATTTTTTCTTTGAGAGGACCAACCCCATAAAAGACCATTTTTCGACACGATTTTGGGTGGTCGTCTCAAAGAGGTTTCACTATGAACATATATGATACTATACACATTAATGAGATTGAGATTCACCAATAGTGTGGTAAGATGCATGAATAAAGGGCTCGTGCACGTGGCCGTATTTACAGCTCTGTTTTGTATGGAGCTGTACATAAAATCTTGCCATGCTCCATCGGATGCTGTATGTATGGAGGTGTTCTCCCCTAGAAGCATTGTTTGGGTAATCATAAAGCTGAAACGTCACCTCTAATACAGGTTGAAACTATTTAAAAAAAAAACGAAATTAAAGCTGTGTGCTACCCTTTAACAAGCATATCAAAAATACTTTCACATGAATAAAGGGAAAACATACAGCATTAATCACTCATATTAAAAGAAGTACATACTCTGAAATTCAATTCCAAGTCCACTGCAGTAAATGAACACTTGCGGAAAGTTGGCCAAACATTCCATTTGGCAAGTAGCACATAAATAGGAGCCACGCTGTGTAGGATGTCTGCCAGAGAGATATTACTCAGGACTTGACTAAACAATGAACTCTGCCTGAGCAGATATTTAATGAAACAGACACAGGCGAATTCCACTTCAATTTATAGATCTCATATTGCGGACAGCTACAGCGTCCTACCTCTGGGGAGCTTTATGTGGGTGCTGCACAAGGGAAATGTTTCTAGCAACTAAATCTCCATGCAATCACTTGGCTAAAGTAGGGTAAATTCTCCTTGAGCGCCGTCTTTAATTATCCAGTCAGTATAAATTATTGTCGCTTGGAAAGGTGTGCAGTTTTATCTGGACGGCAGATACATGTGTGTCTCCGTCTTTTCTGCAGGAGAGCAGCATGTGGTTCTTCAGCGGCAAAATTGTACAGATACAGAAACCGAACCTAGCGTGGCTGTAATAGTAAAATAAAATATATTTATTCATACATTTTCCTATTTATTCAGAGACAGCTGTATGAATATAGTGCATGAGTAATAGTATTTTTTTATTTTTTTTATATATATAATCACAGAACTGGGGCACTCCTCTGACATGGGGTTTCAGTCTATAAAAGTCTTCACATGCTTCCCTTAGTGTGCCAAGTACAGTTAGACAGCTGTTGGAACATTTTACTGCCAATTCTGTTAATCTAGGTGTGACAGCGTGAGACTGAATTCTAGAAAAATAAAAAATGAATGTGTAACTATGACATTCATAATTCAAAGATCTGAACAAGTTTTGTTTTTTTTCCCAAACTACAGTGCAGGCCCCCGCACCTCCATAATTAACAGCCACGGAGCTCTAAAAAAGTTTATGAAGATATGAAGGGAAGTAGTAAATTTTACACATCAAAATGTAGGCAGCATGCTGTGTCATGTCTCCTGAAGGGGTGGTAATATATTATATTATTAAATATTATTATTATACTGTATGGGGGCACTAAAGGGGCATTATAATTATTTTATGGGCCATTTTTTTTTAATGATGGGGTGGGGCACCGAAAGATCATTTCGCACAGGGCGCCATCTATCCTAGGGCCGGCCCTGCTCCTACCCTATAACTCACAGAAGCGCCATAACTAGCAAAAATAAACTAGTTTGCAATTAATTAACCCTGATTGTATTTGACATAACTGTACATCATATTCGGTAGGGGGAGGGTATGGAGCAGGCTCACAGGCTAAGCCTGCTTCATATGCCCATCAATATTCCACCTAAGTCTTGGCAGCTCCTGAGCGAGGCAGTTAGGGAGCAGGGCAAGTTTCCATCAATGGTGGGCGATCTGATGACCAAAAGTAATACCCCCAGTAAAAGCTAAAATAGCGACTAAATAAGAGAATAAGAAAACCTATTTGAAATGAGTTTTAATTACTTTTTTAAATACTATAATATTACAAGTCCAGCAGTAAAATAGACAGTTCTAAACACTAATTATAGAGATCAATGCCAATAAATAATCCGCGGACTGTCATCCGCATTTGCAGACCGTGCTCAAATTATAAAATATGGGAGCATGGCTCGTAAATGCAAAAAATAGGGGGTAATTTCTACAGCCCGGACACACATCCATATATATACGGGAAGGTGTCTCTAGCTCATAGAAATGAATGGATCAGTATTTTTATCTGCAATTACAGCTCCGTAATTGTGGATAAAACTTACGGTCGTGTGCATGAGGCCTAAGTGATAATAAAGAGCATAAGTAACACTTTTTTATAAGTGATCACATGAGTGAGATAGTAAAGATGAGAAGGGCATAACTCAGGTTGAATTAAAAAACAATTAAAGTAATACAATTGAGATATTACTACTAAAAAAACAAAAACTGCCTGGGTTTGAACCAGGTACCTTTTACATGTAAAGCTAACATACAGACCACTACAGAACAGAAACCATGACATTCAAAGCTCCTTCGGAGTGTTATATAAACTTTAGTACAAGTCATTCAACAGCATGTTGTGCGTACTGGGAGTGACTGTGAGACTCACCAATCCCAGCCCCGCTTGTAGCTTTCCCACGCTAATTAAGCGTGGGAAAGCTACAAGCGGGGCTATGATTAGTAAGTCCAACACTCCTCCCCTGCCTGGTCTCGGACTGAGCCGAGGTTGTGACGTTAGGACCAGTTAACTCACTGGTCCAGGGTCTGACCCAATGACGGTCACAAGCTCCGCCTCCTCACTGTCCGCAGCCACACCAAGTCCTTCTCTCTTCCCACCACCCGCTACCCTTCTTGATTGCACTGCGTTTGCGCAGATAAATTTTGACGCATGAGCAGTGCAAATCATATGCGGAAACAGAAGAAATCCTGGACAGTGCTTTTTCTGCCGGACGGCAGAAAAAAGCAGTGCACGGGCTTTAAAGTTTAGTATGCGGGGGGGGGGGGGGACCGTACAAGGTGCGCGGCCGGGAAGCCGCGCACCTTATAGGGAACAGTGATGCCCATATGCCGATCCCGGCCAGTTAACCACCTAGATCACACGTGTCAAACATCCAGCTGTTGCAAAACTACAGCTCCCAGCATGCCTTAAAAGCATGCAGCAACCAGGGAATGCTTGGGAGTTATAGTTTTGCAACAGCTGGAGGGCCACAGGTTTGACAACACTGACCTAGATGCTACGGTCAATAGCGTGTGCAGCATCTAAGCCGTTAAGCCATGGAGTGCTGATGGTTGTCATGGCAGTTTGGGGGTCTAATGATCTGCCATCCTAGTGCTCTTATCAGACCCTGGGCAGGGCTTAAAGGCTATGTACGCCTTTGAGGGGCATTTTTTTTTTTTTTTAAATAAAGAGGTCAATCAGTGTGTTTAGTTCAACTTTATAATTAGTTTTTATTAAAAATTAGTTTTACTTTTTGAGATACAGCTGCTCTGTAACCTCTATACAGAGCAGCTGTATCTTTCACTGTGACCTGAGTCCATTAGTCCTGCGTCGGTGTCAGCGGGTCCTGAACTTAGTTGTGATGGATAACAGGTGGATCCTGCGTGTCAGAGACACGCAGGACCTGCTGCCACTGAACCCATCAGCCCTGCAGACTTGACGGGAACAGGATTTTGCGCTATATACAGCTGCTCTGTATGCAGAATACAGAGCAGCTGTATCTTAAAAAGTAAAAATAATTTTTAATAAAAACGAATTATAAAGTTACACCAAACACACGGACTGACCTGTTTATTAAAAAAAAATGCCCCTCAAAGGTTTACATAGCCTTTAACCCCTTAGTGGCCAGCTTATTTTAGGCCTTAATGACCAAGCAATTTTTTTATGTTTTTCCATGCAAAGAGCTATAACTTTATTATTTTAGTATCAACATAGCTGTATAAGGTCTTGTTATTTGCGGGACAAGTTGTATTTTTAATAGCACCATTTTGGGCTACATAGAATTTATTGATTAACTTTTTTTGGGGGGAATTGAAAAAAACAGCAATTTCGCCACACTTTTTTGCGTCCTAAATTGATGCCGTTTACCGTGTGGTATAAATAATACAATAACTTTATTCAGCGGGCTGTTACGATTGCAACGATACCAAATGATATCGATTTTGCATGTTTTACTACATTTACATTTTTTTTCAAAATTATTTGTTTTTGTGTCTCCATATTTCAAGAGCCATAACTTTTTTCTTTTTCCGCTGATGCAGTTGTATGAGGGCTTGTTTTTGCGGGATGACTTGTAGTTTTTATTGGTACAATTTTGGAGTACATGCGACTTTTTGATCACTTTTTATCACATTTTTTTAAGGCAGGATTCACAGAAAACAGTAATTATTGCATTGTTTTTCATTTTATTTTTTTACGGCGTTCACCGTGCGCATTTAATAATATAATAACTTTATAGTTGAGGTCGTTATGGACGCGGCGATACCAAATATGTCTAACTTTTTTTCTAATAATAAAGCATTTTGTAAAAAGTGGGTTTTTCATTTTTTTTTCACTTTTTTTTTCATTAACTTTTTTCAACTTTTTTCAACTTTTTTCAACTTTTTAACTAGTCCCACTAGGGGACTTCACTATGCGATCGCATTTATAATACACTGCAATACTTTTGTATTGCAGTGTATTAGTGCCTGTCTGTGTAAAACAGACAGGCATCTGCTAAGCCATGCCTCTGGCATGGCCTAGCAGGCATAACTAGTGGCAGATCTGGGGACCTTTATTAGGCCCCCCGGCTACCATAGAAACCACCGATGATATCCTGCGATCTTATCACAGGATGCCGGTGTGGTGAGAGAGGGAGCTCCCTCCCTCTCTCCAAAATCACTCCGATTGAGTGGCGCATGTGAGGGGTTAAACTGGCGAGAGCGATATGGATATTGAACTCGCCCATTCGAGCAGGGCTGCTCCCAGCCCTCAGCTACCGGAGGTAGCTGAGAGCAGGAAGATTTAATGGTTCCTTGCTTTGTTTATTCATTCCGATGCAGCGCTGTGAAAAGGCGTATTCATCAAAATAATGACCAGTAGTGGCCGCCGTGAAAAGGCGTATTGGTGGTCACTAACGGGTTAATAGGAGCTGGTAAAAATCACAATATACTGCAAAATATATGTACAAAAAATAAATATTGAAAGTTCAAACAAAACCCAATTTTTCCCCTAAATTAATGTAAAAAATAAACATAATTGGTATTTGCGTGTCCGTAAAAGAACGAACTATTACATTTCTAAGAAAAGGGGAGGTCCCCCGAAACACTGCATCGGCAACCACCTGTGCACATTTCCGTCCTGCAATGTCTCCATATGGACTAAGAACTTATGCTATGAATAATGTAAGCCACTATGACCGTATACTGTTTGATATGTACTATGGCAGTCTGTGTGCTTTGAAAAAATTTACATACATAAAGAAACAAATAAGAAAAATGAATTGCTGTAGTGTCCAGCTATGTTGAGTTTACTTTGACGGGAAGGGAAAAAAAGTCTAGATAGCTGGCCTAGTCGAGTTGGTAAGAAACAGATTCTTGGAGCCTCGGCATAATATGTCCAAGAGGAAATCGCAGAGAACGTCTTTTGCCATTTTAAGGCTTAGAATTTTCTCCAAGATCTTGTCCCTATCCTGTGTAAACAGGGAGACGCCCCGCCGACATGATAATAATGTATGGGGACAAGTGATCGGAGTAACGGGCGCCCGTCTTGATACCGTTTCTTGTGAAAGGAGCAAACGAGCGCCGATCAATGAGCTGTCTCGTTGATCGACGCTCGTTTACACGACCCAGGACAGGCCATGTAAGAGGACCTTAAAGGGGTTGTCCGAGATTTATTTTTTAAGTACAGTTAAAAATACAGTACACATATTAAGTACAGTTAAAAATACATTACACATATTAAAAATGGCATAATATACTTACCCGTCCAATCTTGCTTCTGTTCTCCGCTCTGACTGCTTCTTCCTTCTGGTCACATGACCTCTGACGTCACCTTTTCAGCCGCCTCCACTGTTGTGTCGTATCCCGATCACATGGTCTCGTACCAGAGGGACCTCGGATGGTATACGACACGTCACTGGTGACATGTCGTATATCGGCTTCTTCTGCTTCACATCCAGTAACGCGCATGCGCTGTCACTGCTGTTCTCGCGGTCCCTGCTGTTCTCGAGATAACAGCAGGGGCCGCGCATGCGTGTTACAACAGAACAAGCTGATATACACCACGTCACAAGTGACGTGTCGTATACCCGGCAAGAATTCAAGATCAACAATGCGGCAGAGCCAGAGCAGAGAGAGACATCAACAGTCAAGTTCCCGACGGCAGGATCTGGAAACGGGGCCACTTTGGAAAACGTAAGTATATTACAAAGGTATTTATTTTTATAACTTAAATGATTTAAAGGTGTTATTAAAAATATTATGTTCTCTCGGACAACCCCTTTAAGAATGGTATCTGCTTTGTGGTCAAGCGGATCTTTAAGCAGTGAAGACTCTTCTGCTAGAAAGATGGAGTAATATTACATGATGCCCTCCATCTGTGCCCCTATGTCATGGATCCACTGTTTTAGGTTTCCCTCTGTATTGTCTCAAAATGGCCACAGCGCTTCTCAGACTGAGTCTGAGACACTCCCTCTGTTCACGGACATCAATGGGAGGCAGAGAAAGCTGTTTTTGCTGCTAAAAAAACCGCTGCAAAGAGAGTGCAGGGAGGTCAAAATCTGCCTCAAAGTTCCTGACGGAATTTTGAGGCAGGTTTTTCCGCCTGCAAAAAACTCTGTGTGAACAGAGCCTAAGTAAATCTCCCCCATGACTCATCAATACCTCCTTGTCTATAGGCTCTTAGGGATATAGAAGTAATATACAGACAAAAAGAAGAGAATTAATACCATAAATGTCTACGTATAATATAAACTGTGTTTGAAGCCAACAGTGTTCACATCAACTGGATTAAAAGCCAAGGAATTTTAAACAATTAGTTCATTAACGTCTCTGCACTTTACATACTATAACGTACTGAAGTTATTCAAGCCAACACAATTGGAGTTGGACAGACTATTTTTAGTACAGAATTGACTGTCGGGCTTTTCATTCACTTCACAGCAACAACAGGAAGCGTGTATAGACTTGTGGATGGTTGTGCTATTGTTATGCTGATCAAGGGCAGCGTAACTAGAAAACACTGGGCCCCACAGCAAACTTTTGACTGGGCCCCCTCCTCTGGGTGCCACGCACAGCCTGGCCTTGTAGATAGTGCCCACCTATAAATAGTGCCATACAGCCCCCTCCTTTAGACAGTGCTATACGGCCCCCCCCCCCTGTAAACAGTGCTATACAGCCCCCCCTGTAGACAGTGCTATACAGCCCCCCCTGTAGACAGTGCTATACAGCCCCCCCTGTAGACAGTGCTATACAGCCCCCCCTGTAGACAGTGCTATACAGCCCCCCCTGTAGACAGTGCTATACAGCCCCACCTATAGACAGTGCTATACAGCTCCCCCTATAGACCGTGCTATACAGCTCCCCTGTATACAGTGTTATACACTCCCTGTAGACAGTGCTATACAGCCCCCCCCCCTGTAGACAGTGCTATACAGGCCACCTGTAGACATTGCTATTCAGGCCCCCCCTGTATACAGTGCTATACAGCCTCCCAATACAGTGCTATACAGCCCCCCCCCCCCTAGACTGTGATATACTTTCAAGTATCACAAAGAGGGACAATCGATGTGCTGCCACCATACAGTGTAATGCTCCCATACAGTATAATGCCCACACAGATGCTCCATACAGTATAATGCCCAGACAGATGCCCCATACAGTATAATGCCCACACAGATGCCCCCATGCAGTAAAATGCCCAAACAAATTCCTGCATACATAATACCCCCTTAGCTGTCCCCACAGTATAATGCCATCCATAGCTGTCCCCACAGTATATTGCCGCCATAGCTGTCCCCACAGTATATTGACGCCATAGCTGTCCCCACAGTATAATGCCCCATAGCTGTCCCCACAGTATAATGCCCCCATAGCTGTCCCCACAGTATAATACCCCCATACAGTATAATGCCCCCCCATAGCTGTCCCCACAGTATAATGCCCCCATAGCTGCCCCCACACAGTATAATCCCCACCATACTGCCCCCACATAGTATAATGCTCAACATAGCTGCCCCCACACAGTATAATGCCTCCCATAGCTGCCCCCACACAGTATAATGCCCCCCATAGATGCCACCACTGTAAAATGCCCCCATAGTTGCCCCCACAATATAAGGCCCCCCCCCATAGCTGCCCCCACAGTATAATGCACCCCAAAGCTGTCCCCACAGTATAATGCCCCCATACAGTATATTGCCACCCCTATAGCTGTCCCCACAGTATAATGCCCACAAAGGATAATGCCCCCATAGCTGTCCCCACAGTATAATGCCATCCATAGCTGTCCCCACAGTATATTGCCGCCATATCTGTCCCCACAGTATATTGCCGCCATAGCTGTCCCCACAGTATAATGTCCCCATAGCTGTCCCCACAGTATAATGCCCGCATACAGTATAATGCCCCCATAGCTGTCCCCACAGTATAATGCCCCCATACAGTATAATGCCCCCTATAGCTGTCCCCACAGTATAATGCCCCCATAGCTGCCCCCACACAGTATAATGCCCACCAAACTGCCCCCACACAGTATAATGCTCAAAATAGCTGCCCCCACACAGTATAATGCCTCCCATAGCTGCCCCCACACAGTATAATGCCCCCCACAGCTGCCCCCACAGTATAATTCCCCCATACAGTATAATGCCCCCCATAGATGCTACCACAGTATAATGCCCCCATAGTTGCCCCCACTATATAAGGCCCCTCCATAGCTGCCCCCACAGTATAATGCCCCCCAAAGCTGTCCCCACAGTATAATGCCCCCATACAGTATATTGCCACCCCTATAGCTGTCCCCACAGTATAATGCCCCCAAAGGATAAAGCCCTCCATAGCTGTCCCCACAGTATAATGCCATCCATAGCTGTCCCCACAGTATATTGCCGCCATAGCTGTCCCCACAGTATATTGCCGCCATAGCTGTCCCCACAGTATAATGCCCCCATAGCTGTCCCCACAGTATAATGCCCCCATAGCTGTCCCCACAGTATAATGCCCCCATAGCTGTCCCCACAGTATAATGCCCCCATAGCTGTCCCTACAGTATAATGCCCGCATACAGTATAATGCCCCCATAGCTGTCCCTACAGTATAATGCCCGCATACAGTATAATGCCCCCATAGCTGTCCCCACAGTATAATACCCCCATACAGTATAATGCCCCCCATACTTATTGACTGACAGCTTCACCCTTATAATTGTGATTCCAGAATGCTGTCGATTACTGTGTAGGACCGCCCACTGGACTCCTAAGCCCAGAATAATCAGAGGTCTAAATTAATAAATTACAAGTTATACTGAATCTTTTGCCACAAAAATAGACATCAATCTTCTCGGCACCTTCAGCTCTACAACATGCTACCCACAGATTAGGCTGCATTTTCAATGTGACAAGTTCCCTTTAACAACTTACAAGACAATAAATAAAAGGAAAACATCACAGATAGAGAAGTAATTTAACCCCTTAATGTCATGTACTGGTACGTGGCAGCCGTTAAGGGGAAGTATGAAGCAAGTTCATGGGCTGAGCTTGCTCCATACACAGCAGGTGACGGATGTGTTACACAGCCGACACCTCACTGCAAAGGGTGGAATCAAAGTTCACTTTGATTCCGCCCGTTTAACACCTTAAATGCCGCGGTCAATCACAACCGCGGCATTTAAATGGTTAGAATCAGGTGGGCGCCCCCTCAAACACGCCATTGGCCGCTGTGGTTGTTATGGCAGCCTGGGGGCCTAATAAAGGCCCCCCAGGTCTGCCATCTTTGTACTTCTTCGAAGGACACTGTCAGAATCACAATATACTGCAATACATTAGTATTGCAGTATATCATGCATGCGATCCTACTATCGCTGCTTCAAGTCCCTTAGGGGGACTAATAATTTTTTTTTTAAAAACTGTTAAATAAAGATTTTTATAATGTTCCAAAAAAATTAAAATGTTAAAAGTTGAAAAAACACCCCTTTTCCCATTTTTTCCCTAAAGCAATGTTAAAAAAAACTAACGTTAACGTAACTGGTATTGCTGCATCCATAAAAGTCTGAACTATCACAATATAGCGTTATTTAACCCGCTGGGTAAATGTCGTAAAAAAAAAAATATATATAAAATCACGCAAATTGCTGTTTTTTGGTCACCTTATCTCGCCAAAAAAAAGGAATACAAAGTTATCAAAAAGTCACATGTACTCCAAAATGGTATCGGTGAAAACTACAGCTCGCCCCGCAAAATGTAAGCCCTCACACCTCTAAATTGATGGAAAAATAAAAAAGTTATGGCTCTCAGAATATGGCAACACAAAACATTTTTTTTTTTTAGCCAATAGTTTTATTTTCTTAAAACTGGTAAAAAATAAAACAAAAACATAGAAATTTGGTATTGTCATAATCGTATCAACCTGTAGAATAGGGTGAATATGTAGTTTTTACCGCCTGATGGATGCTGTAAAAACAAAACCCCCCAAAAAATGGTGTAATTGCTGTTTTTTGCCCATTTTACCCCACAATTATTTTTTTTTCAGATTCCTGGTACATTATGCGGTACAATAAATGGTGCCTTGAAAAACTACAACTTGTCCCGCAAAAAACAAGACCTCATACAGCTATGTCAACAAAGAAATAGAAAAGTTATGGCTTTTGGAATGCGGGGAGGAAAAAACGAAAATGAAAAAAAAGTCGAGTCGTCCTCTTCTTTGAGCCTCCTAACCACTTAAAGTGACCGCCTGGTCTCTGGACAAAACTATAAATGTGATGGTCTATATGGAGTAATATTACCTGGTGCCCTCCAGTTGCCCCCCCCCTCCCCCGCCATTTTTGGGTCCCTTCTGTGTTGTCGCAATGGCCACAGCACTTCTCAGACTGAGTCTAAGACACTCCCTCGGATTGGACAGAACTGCTCACGAAAACAGCTGAGAAGTGCTTAGGACATCACAGAAGGGTCCCTAAAACTCTGCTTCCACGGCAGGGGGGCACAACTGGAGGGTCGATGTAAGGTCAGAATACACGCACAGTTTTTTATGCAGTTTTTTTAGCCAAACTCCAGAGTGAATACAAAAGAGAGTTTTCTTTATACCTTTCGTTCCGCTTCTGACTATGGCTCAAAAACAGAGCAAAAAACTGCATAGAAACTGCATGTGTGATCCTGGCCTAAGGACGCGGCCTTCTTTGGTTCTTAAGAACCCAGCTATTTTTTCCTTTTTTTCATCTCCGCATTTTGAAGCCCATACTTTTTAATATTTTTCGTCAACGTAGCTGTATGTGGGCTCGTTTTTTTTGCAGGAAAAGTTGTTTTTTTATAATGGCTCAATATTATTATTGTTTTTTGGAGGGGATGGAAAAAAACCTGCCATTCCGCCAATGTTTTTCTTGAAATTGCTTCTATGGCATTCACCGTGCATTATAAATAACATGATAACTTAATTATGCGAGGTTGATATGAATACGGCAATACCAAATTTCTAAATTTTTTTTAAATGTTTTGCTATCTTTGCACATTAAAACACTGGCCCACATTTATCATTGTATTTGTGCCTTTTTTGGTGCAATCTACTCCAAAATAGTGTCTAATCTGCTGTGCAACATATTTCTTAACAATTTGTGCCAGAATTTAGAGCTAGTTCCACCACGCAAATTAGTTAGTAAAAGTAAATCGATCGTGATCGTGACGTACAGCTTGCCCAGGATTTAGGCCTCATTTACACGAGCGTATGCGTTTTGCGCGCGCAAAAAACGCTGCGTTTTGCGCGCGTTTGTATGGCGTATGCACTGCGTATACGCAGCCTTGTTGCGTTTTAAACGCGCAAAAGGCATTTGACAGCTCCGTGTGTCATGATGCGCGGCTGCGTGATTTTCACGCAGCCGCCATCATAGAGATGAGGTAGTCGAGGCCCGTCACTGTCCAAGGTGCTGAAAGAGCTAACTGATCGGCAGTAACTCTTTCAGCACCCTCGACAGTGAATGCCGATCACAATATACACCAACCTGTGAATAAAAAAAGACGTTCAGACTTACCAAGAACTTCCTGCTTCCCCCAGTCCGGGCTCCCGGCCGTTGCCTTGGTGACGCGTCCCTCTCTTGTCATCCGGCCCCACCTCCCAGGATGACGCCGCAGTCCATGAGACCGCTGCAGCCTGTGATTGGCTGCAGCCTGTGCTTGGCCTGTGATTGGCTGCAGCTGTCATTTGGACTGAACTGTCATCCCGGGAGGTCGGACCGGAGTTATCGGTAAGTCAGAACGTCTTTTTTTTTTTACAGGTTCATGGATTTTCGGAGCGGAAGTCACTGTCCATGGTGCTGAACCAGTTTAACGCTTTCAGCACCGTGGACAGTGACTGTCTCCTGACGTCGCGTACCCGAACATTTTTTACCGGTTTCGGTCAAAACGAGTTTGGCCGAAGCCGGTGAAGTTCGGTGCGCTCATCTCGAATTTGACACTCCGTTTGGATGTTTGTAAACAGAAAAGCACGTGGTGCTTTTCTGTTTACAATCAGGAGTTTGACAGCTCTTGCGCGAATCACGCAGTTCGCACGGAAGTGCTTCCGTGCGGCATGCGTGGTTTTCACGCACCCATTGACTTCAATGGGTGCGTGAGTGCGCGAAAAACGCACGATTATAGAACATGTCGTGAGTTTTTTTCTGCGCACACGCGCTGAGCGCAATTCACGCATCGTCTAAACAGCCCCATTGACTAATATAGGTGCGTACGACATGCGTGCAAAGCACGCGCGTCGCACGCGCGTATAATACGCTCGTGTAAACGAAGCCTTAGACACATTTATGAGGCTTTTTGTCTCACAAATCGCAAATGAGAAAAAAAAGTTTTATCTCCACACAGGTCTTAAACATTTCTAGCCACCTCGATGTAAACAGACGCCTAGTGTGTCAATTTAAATATCATTCTCATGGATTCGAAAATTGGGACCATGATGCTTTGCAGCAGGAAAGTGGTGACTACTTGGGAGTACATTTTATGGAGTAACGGTTGTCACATTTTTAGATCTATCAACCATTACTAAGAGGGAAAAAATACACTTCTTAACCTGCATCATGTAATACACATACTGTATCTCATGGTTCATATTTAACAAACAAACATTTCCAAATGTGAACTTGGCCTAATTTGGTTTCCATACATAATTAGCTAAACCATGAACAAATGTATCCTGAATTATTTGGAGTTCATTGTTCTCTAATATATCCATAGTCAGCTATGAATTTCCTGATTTTCTCCCAGGAGATCTTTTCATGTAGAAAACAAAATATCTTTCCTTAAAAAGGACATGGGCGCATTAGTGCTGAATACAATTTTAAAGGCTTTTTTTTTTTTATATCAACATGCTTGCTTCATACGAAAGATTCTTAAAGGGGTTGTCCAATGTGGGGGATCCGTGAAGACTGTCCAACAGCTCATAGCAATCCAATTCACGTATTCCTTAATGGGGTATATGAAAAAGGGTTTAAAACCAGACAACCTCTTTTAAGCTGGGTTTCACATTTGAAAAAGTGTGACAAAAGCCATGTGTTGCTACAGCCCAAGGGTGTAGCTATTGGGGGTGCAGCGGTAGCAGTTACCGGGGCCCTGGTGCCAGGTAGAAAGACACCAGTATTATAACTGGCACATGATGGGTGGAGAACTCAGTTATAGATTCCGCATTGGGGCTCATGAGCTTCGAGCACACCTTTATATTCACACAGGGCGGATACGCTGTCTCCAGCAGGATTTGACTCATGCCTCCTGTAGAGTTGCACAATGCTTTACATGCAGTCCTGAGGCAGGAAGATTTTTACTTGTCTGAATACACAAGGTTCATCTCATTAAAATAAAGCTTGAATAGCTTGCCATATAATATTATATACCTTAAAAGTAGAACTCCACCCTCGTGATAAACTCCACCCTGTGTACTGCAGGGATTTCTGGCCGAAAAACTGCACCAAAAACTGGCCCTCCGACATCCTGATTTTCTGCAGCCCTGGCATGGCGTTTTGTCACATGGGATGAAACGTCATCCCAGGAGGCCGGCCTGGATGAAGAAACACAGAATTCTGGGAAAGTATAAGTATTTTTTCTGAGTTGCGTGTTTTGTGGCAGAATCGCTGGTTTTCGGCCGTAAAAATTCATGTGGGGAAAACCTGCAACAAATAAGCAGTGTTTATGCAAATACAATTGACATGCTGCGGACTAAAAATCTGCACCGCAGGTCAATTTCTGAGCGTTTTTCCACTCAGCATCTACGCAGCGTGTGGATGAGATGTGTTCAAATCTCATCCACTTTGCTGTTACTGTATTATGCTGCGGATTTTCCGCAACTAAATCCGTTGCGGAAAATCCGCAGTATTTACATAATGTGTGAACTTACACTAAAGGAGCAATTCTAGGAATGTTCCTGAAACGACTTCTAGAGCAACTGTATCTAGCGCTGAAACCTGTATGAGGTTCAGTGCCAGCGGGTCCTACGTGTCACTGACACGCATGATGGAACTGTAAGGGTATGCTCACATGCAAACTCTAAAACATCTGAAAAACATAGCTGTTTTCAAGGGAAAACAGCTCCTGATTTTCAGAAGTTTTTGAAGTCTCCTGCGTTTTTCCCGGCATTTTTTACGGCCGTTTTTGGAGCTGTTTTTCTATAGAGTCAATGAAAAACGGCTCCAAAAACAGCTAAAGAAGTGACATGCACATTCAAAAATAAGGCGTAAAAAAAACGCCTTGTCTAAACAGAACGCCGTATTTACCATTGAAATCAATAGGTAGATGTTTGTAGGTGTTCTGCTTCTGTTTTTTCGGGCGTTTTTCGAGATGTAAACCCCCCGAAATACACCTGAAAACACTACATGTGCACATACCCTTACCGATCACATGTAAGTCAGAGACACGCAGGACCAGCTATCGCTGAACTGTCAGTGCTGCAGACCTGACGGATACAGGTTTCTAAGCTAGATACTGCTGCTCTCTATACAGGATACAAAGCAGCTGTATCTAAAAAAAAACGTTACAATTATTTTTAGTAAAAAGTAAAAGTTGCACCAAACAAAGTTATAGACATTTTTTATTTTTTTTTAAAACTGTTTTCAAAGATGTACCTAGCCTTAAAGTGGAAGCCTTGGCTTAGCTATAAACCATCTGTGTACAGTTCACAAACACCCCAGCTCTTATTCCAACAGAATTTCTATTTCATATAAAGGATCTTTTTGGCTTTGGCACCTCGCGAGTCCAGAACCATGCTGATAAATTCCACAATCACTTCCTGGCAACATCAACAATGATCTGCAGTTTCTTCAAGCTTATCTCCCTGCTACCTGCCCTCTCCCAGCTGTGCACAGTGAATTGGTCAAACATAAGATATGGTGCTGTTATGATTTCTCTTTATCCAGGACTTATGATGAATGCAAGTTTAGAGAATGACTTATGACATACCAAGCATTAGATTATTTTCTACTTAAGTCACAAATGACCCGGTGAATAGAATCTTGCATATTTGCGGTAGACTGGGATGCTGGCACTCAGACAAGCCAAGGGTCAGGACAATGTGGACTTTGTTAGTGTTTCAGACCCAGACTATCTTATAATGTGACGGCTATTGTCTCCAGCAGGATTTGACTCATGCCTCCTGTAGAGTTGCACAATGCTTTACATGCAGTCCTGAGGCAGGAAGATTTTTACTTGTCTGAATACACAAGGTTCACCTCATTAAAATAAAGCTTGAATAGGTTGCCATATAATATACCTTAAAAGTAGAACTCCACCCTAGTAAAAAAAAAAGGAACAAAAACTCTAGTGTGACATAAATCACACCATGTATTATAACTTTTCCAGGTTTTTACAAAATAGGAGAATAACAAATTTTGTAACATAGTTAGGCCTTTATGTTTCTGCATGGATCCGGCACAATGGCATGTCATCATAGTGACATCATATTACCATGGCAAGACAAACAGGGATTTTTAAAGAGCCCAGAAAACGCCTTTAAATGAATTGGGTATTGTACTTTAAATAAAAATGTAGCTCAGTAGCTTTTAGATTGAAAATAGTATCAGTATTAGTATAAGCCCACCAATACCTTTTTTGATATGTCACTGTAACATTTCAGAACATAGGGGTAACTGAAAATCCTTAGGACCTGAATCTGTAAATACGCCATTCAACATTACATGCAATTTATAGTGGTATCCTCTTAGGGTATGTGCACACGACCTATTTTCAGACGTAATTGAGGCGTTTTACGCCTCTAATTACGCCTGAAAAGACGGCTCCATTACGTCTGCAAACATCTGCCCATTGCTTGCAATGGGTTTTATGATGCTCTGTTCAGACGAGGTATAATTTTACGCGTCGCTGTCAAAAGACGGCACGTAAAATTACGCCGGCGTCAAAGAAGTGCAGGACACTTCCTGGGACGTAATTGGAGCAGTTTTTCATTGACACCAATGAAAACCAGCTCCAATTACGTCCGTAAAAGACGCAGCAAAAAACGCGAGTACTTGCAAAAACGTCTGAAATTCAGGAGCTCCGTATTCAAATTCAACAGCTCCGTAATTTCAGACGTATTTTGCGTTTGCGTGTGAAAATACCCTTCTGTAGCAGAGGAACCGTTGGGCCACCTTAGGTGCCAGTTCTGAGTTAGCTGCATCCGCTGCACTTCATTTAGGCTATGTTCATAATGTAAACCAGTGGCGTAACTACCGCTGTAGCAGCCATAGTGGCTGCTACGGGGCCCATGGCATGAGGGGGCCCGTGCCACCCAGCCTGACACATAACATTAAGGGCCAGGCAGCACGGGTCCCCTCATTCCCGGTAGCATCACTAGCACCCGGCATTTGGGCGACTGCCACGTTTAATCGTATCTGCGTTCGTAGGACGCAAATACAATTGATCACTATTGCAAAGCAGGGAGCTAGCTCCCTGCTCTGCCACTTACTAGGCTACAGGCCACGTTAGGCGCTCGGACAGGATCCCTGCGTTGGCCGGTGCAATGACATCACTGGATCACGCCAGACTATGCAAGGGTCCCCTCTCAGGCTGCTGAGGAGACTGTGAAGCAGCTCCGTTCGTCGCGGGAACGGGGCTAGGTGACTATAAGGTTTTCATTTGTTTGGGGTGGCACTATCTATAATGTAGGGCTCCTGGGGCTGTGTGGCACTATCTACATATGGGGGAGTATGTGGCACTATCTACATGGGGGGCTATGTGGCACTATCGACAAGGGGGGCTATGTGGCACTATCTACAAGGGGGGATGCGTGGCACTATCAACAAGGGGGCTATGTGGCACTATCTACAAGGGGGCTATGTGGCACTATCTACAAGGGGGATATGTTGGGTTGGAACTTACGTGTGTTAGGTCTTTGGCATGATTAGCAATAGACAATTCCTGAAATGCTGAGGAAGCCTATAGCTCCTGACCGTGTCTCCTGATATCTGTTTAATTTTCTAGTGTTGAGATATGACAGGTATCAGCATTTATTGTTACCCTTTAAGGTAAAAATAGTTTCACATTTTAGGGAACACTCCAGCAAAACTGATACTCTGGGGCAGATTTACTAATATTGTCTACGTTTTAGGCAACGTAAACTTAGACAAGGCAGTCAAAAAATGGCGCAAATTTTTTAAGTGTTGCATGCTGTATGATAAATTTGGCGCATCTTGCTAGACATGCTAGACACTTTTCTCTGCTTTATACCACCTATTGGTTGGCTTAGTGTAGGCCACTTTTTGAAAAAATAATTGCATTTTAGGCCACATCCCCCTTTTTTTGATAAGTCACGCCACTTGTCGTACATGACTAAAAAAGTGTCTAAAACAGTTGGCTCAATTTCAGCCAGAATTCTGGCGCATTTGTAATAGTAAATCCGCCGACTGTGTTATGCCTAATGCTGGGCCTTAAAGGAGAAGGTTATGATCACAATGAGAGGGAGAACAGACTTCTGGGTAAAGTCATTTACAAGTATTGAGATATGTTTGCAAACAGGTGCTCCAGACTGAATAAACGTTGGCATCCATACATGTGCAGACATAGGAGGATGATCTCAAACCACTTCTGCCAAACAGCCGCAACAACAGGTTTTATTGCTGTCAGGAATCAGTTTGGCACATCTGTGTGCTTTTCAGTACAAGCTATGAAATCTGAAACACCCCGCACCTGTCTGCACAAAGTATCCTTTCTCCTTTATTTGCTTTGGCTAACCTCTGTCCCTGCTCTTATTTAGGGTAAAGCACTGGGGGGATTTTATGTCACATAGATGGGCGTCTGTTGACAGACGCAATCAGGAAATTCCTTCAGGAAACACATAAATCTCCACACGAAAATAATGCTTGTTTAAAAACAAAAACATCTATAAATGAAATAATGTGCTTGTTACATATAGATTATTCAAGGAATAATAATGGTCTCAGCAGTACATGTATCATGCGCAGATATGACAGGATAATGACGTTCAGATATGCACATTATTTCCATACCTGTATACACAAGGGCAAATGTACCATATGGCAAACTTGTATTTCCACCTATGGAGAGATGGGGCCACATTTAATATTGGTCTCATCCAAAAATGCGTCAAATTTAGCGGACAAGGAAGTGGCATCATGGTCGGCCTTAGAGGTATGAGACCTGTGCGTGTGCACAGGTCGCATCAGCCAGGCCTGTTGAAGCGTTCTCCTCAGGGGCATTTGTGGACATGGGAAATCTTATTATTAAGTCTATAGCACTGTTATAAAATGACACATGGAGCTGTTATTTGGTGACTGTATGTGGGCCCCAGAGGTGTAACTTGAAGCTTCTGGACCCCCATACAAAATCTGTAACATGGCCCCCATCTACCATGCGCCATTTAAATTACTGGTCTCTTCTTCTGTGGCAGAGGGGCCTTTGGGTCGACTGCGCTATTGATTCTGTCGAGAACAACAGAACACTGCCAGTGGTTTTGTTTTTTTCACATTTGTATTTGTCGCAGCGTTTTTTACAGAGCTTTTTTTTTAGCCCTATGAATGTAAGGCTGGGTTCACACGACCTATTTTCAGACGTAAGTGAGGCATATTATGCCTCATTTTACGTCTGAAAATACGGCTCCAATACGTTGGCAAACATCTGCCCATTCATTTGAATGGGTTTGCCGACGTACTGTGCCGACGACCTGTCATTTACGCGTCGTCGTTTGACAGCTGTCAAACGACGACGCGTAAATTGACTGCCTCGGCAAAGAAGTGCAAGGCACTTCTTTGAAACGTAATTTGAGACGTTTTTCATTGAAGTCAATGAAGAACAGCTCAAGATTACGGGCGTCAAAGACGCCTCGCAAAATGCGAGGAGGAGCTTTTACGTCTGAAACGACACAGCTGTTTTCTCCTGAAAACAGTCTGTCTTTTCAGACGTAAAAGGAAGCTAGCGTTTGCACATACCCTAATTCAAAAACTGCAGAAAAAAAAAACACTCCAAACGAGCGCCGCTGTTTTTTCCTGCCTCCCATTGATTTTAATAGGTCAGAGGCGGAATTCCCCCATAGAAAGAGCATGCCGTTTTCTTTCTTTCTGGCAACGCCCGAAAGCCACCCGGAAGAAACCTCTGCCTCCAATTAAACTCAATGTGGGAAATCGATTTGGAGCGGCTCTTGGCACTGATTCCAACGCAGTTTCCACATCAAAATCAGCGCCAAAAACTCTGTATGTGTGAACTACCCCCTATATGCAGTATCTAATTAATATCCCACATAATACTGCCATATATCTCACATATAATACTGCATTTTAATTCTCAAATAATTATACTATAGACGACTAAATAATACTGGGTGATTTTAGTTTGCTGCTAGGGTTATGGTCCTTGGGAGGCCCCCTATTAATCGGGGGCTTTTGGAAATTGTCCAGATTGCTACCCCCTAATCTCCTGCGCTGCTTTTCTCTGGGAAGAAAACAATAAAATGATGAGGCCACTGAAAAAATAAATTGACGTATAAGGGCAGCTTCAGCTTTACCCTGTCCAGGAGACTTCGGCTCTGTCAGCAGAAATCATGTTGGGCTATGTATAACTTGTTGGCAGGTTACTTGGCACATGTTGGACCATCCTTGGGTTGTGAGTTATGGAGCATCACAGCTGATGTCTTTTAGAAAAGCACAATGGCTGCAAGTGTTTTAGTTATTTAATGCAGTTTCTCGGTCCATACTTTTGGCAAGGACTCACTAAGCTCATATAGTTATATCAGGAGAAGAAAAGGCTTTTCATCCATGGTAGAATAAGTTATTCATTCTTAGATTTAATAACCAGCTGAGAATCCCATGAGAGCAAGATACTTGTGCCTAATAAATGGTGACCAACAAAATGGAGTGTGCTACAATGCTGGAGTATAAATGAATGGCCTACATGACTTCACAGACGGCTAGTGTTTACAGCCTCTACATTGTATTGTATGTTTACAGTCTCTATTTAGGACTTTATTAAAAGTACGGCCTTAATAATCACACTGACAACTTTATACATACGGATTCTTAGACACCACCTGTGCAAACACGCCATAATTCAGTGCAGAAAGACTTGCTGAAACCATAAGACACAACACTTAAGTGCAATGGGGAGCTTATGTGAACAGTCAGCAGTGTCTCATATTCTTTAAATAGTGATTTTAATCATACTGGGAAGATAGTCAAATAAACAGGCCTGCCAATGTATTCATCTGCAACATAAGGCTTTTATTTATGGCATCGTCACATTATAGTTCTTGTCTTGGTTGAAAACCAAGAAAAAAAGAATAATGAATTTAAACAAAAGCATTTCTACAAAAAGGATTTCTGTACATTAAGGCTTCGTTCACATCTGCTTCAGGGTTCTGTTCAGGTGTTCTGTCTGAGCTTTCCGTCAGAGCGGAACCCTGACTGAAACAAACGGAAACCACAGGTTTTGAGTTCAATGGTGACGGATCCGGTGCAAATGGTTTCCGTTTGTCTCCGTTGTGCAAGGGTTCCGACGTTTTGACTGAAAGCAATACCGTAGTCGACTACGCTATTGATTCTGGCAAAACGACGGGTCCGGTGCACAACAGAGAAAAACGGAAACCATGGGCACTGGATCCGTCAACATTGAATTTAATGGTGATGGAAACGGACACCTCTGGTTTCCGTTTGTGCCTGTTCAGGGTCCCGTTCTGACGGAACATCAGAACGGGACCCCAACACATATGTGAACGAGGCCTAATATGTATATAGGGGACCTTTGTTCCCTCAGGACGTAAGTGCTGTTAGAGATGTCTTAGTGGGAATTCACACAGAGGAATTTTGCAGGCTTAAAGAGACTCTGTCACCACATTATAAGAGGCCTTTTTACCACGTTAGGAGCGATATTAGCTTTATGCTAATTAGTTCCTTAATGCCCAAGTGGACGTGTTTTTACTTTAGACCAAGTAGGCGTTGTACAGAGTGTATGACGCTGACCAATCAGCGTCATGCACTTCTCTCCATTCATTTAGTCAGCGCATAGTGACACTGCGTTATTCGGTATGTGCGGTCTTATACTGACATATTAACGTTACTGAAGTGTTTAGACAGTGAATAGACATTACTTCCAGCCAGGACGGGATGTCTATTCACAATCCCGGCACTTCGTTAACGTTTGTGTGGGACTTACAGCAGAGCAAGTGTAATCTCGCTGTAACCTGTCATTTACAGCGAGATCTCGCGAGATTACGCTTGCTCTGCTGTAAGTACCACAGAAACGTTACTGAAGTGTCGGGATTGTGAATACACATCCCGTATTGGCTGGAAGGAATGTCTATTCACTGTCTAAACACTTCAGTAATGTTAATATGTCAGTATAAGACAGCACATCATGAACAACCCAGTGTCACTATGCACTGTCTAAATGAATGGAGAGAAGTGTATGACGCTGATTGGTCAGCGTCATACACTTCTCTGTACAACGCCCACTTGGTCTAAAGTAAAAACACGCCCACTTGGGCATTAAGAAACTCATTGGCATAAAGCTAAAATCGCTCCTAACGTGGTAAAAATAGATAGTTTTTCTAAATAAAAAACACTGCTGTCACCTACATTACAGCGCTGATCTCCTTATGTAGGAGATAGGGCACTTATAATGTGGTGACAGAGTCTCTTTAATCCGCCTCTGATTCCGCCCCAAAAATTCTGCCTCCCATTCATTTCAATGGGAGTCAGACGCTTCTTTTTCCCACTAGCTGATCATTTCAGCTAGAGGGAAAAAGAAGCGTCCTGCTCGATCTTCGGGTGGATTCTGCCCGAACATCCCATTGATGTCAATGGGAGGGAGGGATCCTCCTGCCGTCGGCAGGAATAGTTTTGTGGTGAGTTTTGCGGCAGGACCTGCCACGCAACATCCGCTGTGTGAACTAGCCCTGAGGGTGCCTTATCCATGGCGGAGTAGGGGAGAAAGCTGTTTGGCCAAAGGAGGTATGATATGTATGGCCAACATTAGAAAGAGTCCCCTTAGAGTATAGTACTTTCATACAATCTTGACTTAAAGAGGATCTGTCACCAGTTTATTAATGCCCTATCTCCTAACTAATCTAATAGGCGCTATGATGCTAATAACTACAGTGTAATTTTGTTTTAAAAAAACTTTATTATTTGCAATGTTATGAGCATTTTTCTAAATATGCTAATTTGGCTCTAATAGCCAAATAGGAGGTGACTTTCTTTTACTCTGGGCAGTGTAATGTTTTCTGTATGACACTGTCCAATCATAATACAGCTTCTCCCCCTTCCCTGCCCAGCAATACAGTGTGATCATATAGTATACGGCTTCCATTCCCGACTGTGTATTCAACTGGCGATATCTCCAGTTGTTTCACAGCTACTGCGATCATGGTGCCATATGAAAGATTAGAATCTCAACTTTCATATGCCACCAGAACCTCCAGTCTCTCACACTGTGTGAAGCAGCTTCATGCTGATAGGACAGCGTCAGAGGCTGTGAGGAGGCTCCACCTCAGGAGAATCGCTGGTGTTGACGCCCATTTGTCAAGTATAGGCTCATTTGCATATTTATAAAAAAGCTCATAACTTTTAAAATAATAAACATTTTGGGACAAAATTTTCACTAGCATTAACAGTGTGACAGCGCCTATTAGATTAGCGAGAAGATAGGGCATTACTAAACTCGTGATAGAGCCGTAATAGAATTTACTTTTCAACAATGGTTTAAAATTCCTTTTAAATGGTATAAAATATTTTCTTTAACCAAGCTTTTAAAGCTAGAAAGTTTATTATTTTTCCCTTTTCAAGAAAATTATCATTATTCGATTATGAGTAATATATTATTATAACATGTTTATCAATAAATGGCAATATCATCAATAATCCTATATGGTCTGCTAAAAGACAAACTGTAACATACCAAGACATAATAAAATAAATAATAAAAATTCAACAAGATCTTTTAGTACAGTTCATGAGTTATTTTATTTTCTCCCTAGTAATGTCACATTTTTTGTTTAGTATTAACCAGCTGTATTAAAAGTCCCTCTTTCCTGGTAGATTCAGGATTGCTATGGGTCCTGTGGAGGGTTGGTTTAACGCCAGGCCCCTCCTCCTACTTTGGTATGAGTTCCATGCATGTGAGATTAAGGAATTAATTTACTTACACTAAAGGGAAGTGCTCACCAGATCCTGGGACAAGAAGTGTTTTTGTTTTTTCTTTAATCTAAGAATTAAAGAATTAAAATGATCAGGGGCGGTTATCATTTAAAAATCATACATGTTTAAAAAAAAACACATTCCTAATACGGAATAGTTCCCTATAAAAGCACTTTCTTGGATCTACCTCATGAGTTTGATCTCGCGTCCAACTTCAGTTTTAAAAGTTTCGGAAGCCGAGGTAAAAGACCTGTTTAGGGTAATACTGAAGGCATTGGGATAGCATTAGGTCACATGGTGAGTTGGACCTTACGTAATGGCGACATAGTGACAACTAGGACACTATGTAATATGTAACTGATAATATGCCGCAATATGGTTGCTGTTATACCAATAAACTTGTTCTTTTTACTTTCTATAACACCCGGCTTGAATTGACTGATTATTGTGTTCCGTTTCAATCCTGGAGTCGCTGACTGTATCTGCACAATCTTTAGACCACTTTTATGGCATAGACTTTTGCTGTGTATACATCAGAGGGGATAAAAATAACACTTGTCTTATTCATTTATTAAATGTGTTTCTTCAGGTTCGGTGAGTTTGACAAGGTATTCTTAGTGTGTAATGATTGACCAGCTACATGTCAAGACGGCCAAAAATAACAAGTATGCCGAGGCTTGAAAAGACATGTTAAGCGAGCGTCGTCTCCTCCTCAAGGGTTAGTCATCTGAAGCTAGCCATATTGATTAAAAGTGAACATTTCAGTCGACTGATGTGGTTAGGAGAAGAGAAAAAAGACGTGCTATCACATGCCAAGAAAAACAGTCTCTTCTATTTTTGTTCTCAAATATTTCTGATTACAGAGGTCAACCTGATGCAGCATTTAAATATTATTACAGTAGCGTGGGTGAAGACCATAGCTGCCCATGCTTTCTTGGAAGACTACAGTAGAGGTTAAAGCTACAGGCAGTGATTGTTTCTCAGTGGTGCTAAGTGTGCCTTGGCGAAGTAATGCTCTAATCTCTGTGGTAGATTTCAGGGACTTAAGGGGGTTTTACACTGGGCGATTATCGGGCAGACGGGCGTTCATAGAAACGTTCATACAAACGCTCGATCATCTGCTGGTCGTATCGTTTTTAAAAAGTTAAATATTATCGTTGTCGGCAGCACATCTCCCTCGTCGGGCCGTGTAAGACACCTTTAACTTCACCTCCCACTGTACTTGCAGTTACTATTTAACCTCATTGGTAGACATCACCCTATTGATATAATTTAGGCAATGAGCAAAAGAAAAAAAAAGGAGAAAAGAAAAAATTGCACCGCACTCACCGTTCAGCAGAAATATTCTTAATTTAATCAGCATTGCAAGGCATTTGGATGTGGAGCACAAGCCTATGGCCGTATCGCGTGTACCCATGCTTTGTCTAGGCCTCCTCTATGAGCCTAGACCAAATTTCAGAGTTTCTTATTCACTTACACTGTAGATTAAATCTACTATCGAGATTAACCTCAATAAATGTATACCAAATATTACATTGAGGTTGAAAAAATAACCACTCATACTCTGATCTGATAAATGTACAGATCAGATCAGAACAATAGGCCGTCCTTCCATTTTAAATTTTGTTCGATATAAACTCTATTTGAGGCAATGGCCTAAATGGCAATTAAAAGAATAGTTTTTGTTGGATCAATATTTGATCAATATGTGGTTATGATTATAGATGCCATATGAAAGTTTCTTTATATTCTGGCCAGGGTACATTTGATTTCCCAGTGGGGGTTTTCTAGAGAAAATATATATAATTCTGCGAGGATATTTATTACATCTTAGTGGATAATAAACTTGGATTTCATATTTTTCAACCTCAATGAGTGCTATGTTTTTATTGAAATCCTTTTCTTTTTCTATTTTGTTCCTTTCTTATTCACTCTCGTTACATGTGTTAGGGTGGGTTTACACACCCCAATTTTTTTCCTTCCATTGTAATTGAATTAAAACATAACATGCTAAAAATGTGTTTGTCAGACAGACCAGTTGTGATGGTTGTCAGGAAGGCATATGCCCACCGCTGGAGTCCTGGATTTGCCAGTGTCACCGGCTGCAGGGAAGGTGTCGATCCTCCGTTCTCTATGAGAAATGTTTTACATTTATATTGCCTGGAGTTTGTAACTAATCAAAAATCTGTGAGTGATGACGTGCCTTTCTGAGTATCATATTGATTGTCGGATTGGGTAGAAGCATTGGGTTGTGTGTGACCAGATCAAACAAGAGTCTTTCACAATCAGCAGTATAGGAATGAATAGCCTCCCGATGACATACCAATCAATGTTAGAAAGGAATCATGTGCATCCTATTAAATAGTGTTTTAAAATGTGTTATACAATTGGTCACTACCAGCACAATAATTGGATCACCGGTTGGCTCTTCATAGAATGTTAGCAATGAAACTTACGGCCCTTTTACACCGGCCAATTATCGGGCAAACGAGCGTTCACAGAACGAACGTTCCCGATAATTGCCCTGTCTAAACAGGGCAACGATCAGCCGATGAACGAGCAAACGTTCGTTTGCTCGTTCATCAGCAGATCGTATCGTTTTAAATACTGAAAATATTATTGTTGTCGACAGCACATCTCCCTGTGTAAACAATGAGACTTGTTGCCTACATGATAATAATGTGTGGGGATGACTGATCGGAGGAAAAAGCGCTCGTCCCCATACTAGCTCTGTGTCAAAGGAGCAAAGAGCAAGGTCGGGCCGTGTAAAAGTACCTTTAGTCTTACATAACATACCTTTATCCAGTGTTGTACTGGGGTTCCCTGGGTCCGCCATCTATATAGAACATGTGTATGTCCACTTTTCATTCTATTGCGATTTTTGTATGATTGCACACACAGGATATATAAAATAGACACTAGAGGCATGTCATTGTCTCCAAAGTGAGCTCCAAATGGGGTTGTTTTTTTCTGGACCTTTGGTGCCCATTATTGTGTTCCGGGCTGGGCCCACTGGAGCTTCCTTTGGTACTTCGAAGTGCCGGTCCAACTCTGCCAATATCTATATATGATTAAATGACCCATTTTGTTTTTACCAAAGGACATTAGTATATAACTTAATTGCGTTTGTAAAGAGTATCATTGATCCATGGTGCTCTACTATTTCATGAATTTTGTACTCTTCTGCAAGTCAGAATGGTTGGCCTTGCTGAACTAGCTCTCTATAATTTTAAATGGCATAAATAACAATTCCCTAATACAGTTTAGGCTGTGTTCACATCAGCATTGGGCTTCCGTTCATGGGTTCCGTTCTACCTTTCCTTCGGAGGAACTGATGAACGGAAAGCCAAACGAAAACCATAGCTTCCGTTTGTATTACCATTGATTTCAATGGTAATGAGTCCGTTGCAATTCATTTCCGTTTGTTTCTGTTCCGTAAGGTTTACGTCATTTTTGTGGAAACAATAGTGTAGTTGACTACGCTATGGTTTCCGCTAAAAAAATGGAAAACTTACGGAACGGACACAAATGGAAATTACTTGCAACGGAATCATTACCATTGAAATCAATGGTAATGCAAACGGAAGCTACGGTTTTCGTTTGGCTTTCCGTTCATCAGTTCCTCCGAAGGAAAGGTCGAACGGAACCCATGAACGGAAGCCCAACGCTGATGTGAACTGGCCCTTATACTGTGCCTAGTTTGTTTTTTTTTAGAAACACTGCATTTAGGAAAAGTAGCATTGTGATAACAGAACAGAAAGCTATAGGGAATTTAGCATTCCGTAGTTTTCTTGTAAACCCATCAGCAGAAATGACTTATTACAGAACTGCCTGTAGTATTCTGAAAAAATTGTAGGGCGATGGGAGAATTATTTTTTTCCATTCAGTTTATTATTAGGTTTTGGTACTCCTGCTTGTAGTACTAGTGATTGTCACAACGGGGTCATAGCTAGGGTAGGGTGACTGCGATCTGCGTGCCAGAGGGCACAAACAAGCCACTTTGTCAGGGTATTTAGATAGGGCTAGGGAAAAAAAATAATATTTACTGATAAAGAAAAAACAGCAAGCAATATATATTAGGAAATTGCTGATCGTGTGATTTTTATATATATAGAGTTTCACCATAGGTCCTGTGGTCTCTGCCATTGCTAAGTGATAGAGCAGTGCAGCCATATATGTTGGAGATTTAGGAGTAAAGAATAAGAATCATTCTTGTCCTCATTGAACAAGTGTATAATTCAGACATAGCAAGCCCTTGCTGCCTCTATTCATATTAGGTCAATCTCATATACAACAAGTCACTGTTGCTGTCCCATGTGGCCAGTCTAGACTGACTTTTGAGCTTGCAAGCGCATTGCTAAAAAAAGCCATGTACAAGTTGGAACAGTTGTTTTCTAGATTTGATGCATGAAAATATTCTCCTTATTATGAGCCATTTTCACAAAGCAGTATTATACTGAGGGACCCTGTCTGCTTTCTGACACATTGCAAACTATTCAGTCTAATGAAATATTTATTGTGATATGTTACTGCTTTGTAAATATTACTGAAAATACACCATAGGGATTCCTGTTATGGAAAGAAGGCATCTGTGGACAGCCGTGCTTCTAACCACAATTTTAGGTGATTTGTGTCTCCACGGTAATTCAAAACATGATTTTCAGTATTTTTGCTGTTCATGGTGCCCATTTCGTGAAATCTACAGTAAAAATGACTGTATAGTTTATGAACCTATGTGCTCAATGCCAATGAGAAGAGGATATCGAGATAGTAATAAATAATAAAATAAGAAGTGCACAAAATATTCTTGCAAGGTAAATACAATGGTTAACAATAATTGAATTGACATATAGTACATAAAGACTAAAATATGAACCCAAAAAACAGATAAAGGGAAAGAGTGGGCAAGAAGGTAAATTGAAAAGAATAGTGACAAAAAATAATGGATGGAAGGAATGGCAAGATAATTCTAATTTCATTGGTTTCACATTCAGGACGGGTGCTCATCTTTGGTTTAAAAAATAAATCTGTTTCTTAAGCTCTAGATGCGCCCATTATTAGACAATAGAGGAAAAAACGAATCATTACGAATGATCACGGATCATTACAGAACCGTCAAATGGAACATGTTAGATTTGTTATATATCTGTAGTGGATCTTGTAAAAATAGAAGCCATGACGCCAGTGTGAACAGAACCTATGGTTATTTAAAGCGGATATCTCAGGTATCCAATGGTTCCTTATGGCCTGTGAGTAGTGCTCCCCCGGCCACAAATAGTGATTGACAGCTTATTCTTTAAGAGTGTGTATATTGTCAATGTGTGAGCAGGAGGACTCACATGCTGTAATGATGGGGGTAGGGAAACAGACAAGTGAGCCCTAATCTACCCGCCACTCAGTCCCTGCCTACTTGCAACGACCCACCCTAGGCGACGGGGTACAACTGGGCGACGGTCCCTACGCACAGTAAGTGCACGACAGACAAACAGACAAGGGTACACAAAGCTAAGGGAAATGGGGCAGTTGCCCACGGCAACACCGTGAGCAACAAGAGTAGTGAACGAGCCGAGTCAAACCAGGAGTGTACGAGGTACCAAACGCAGAGCAGGAGAGTAGTGAACAAGCCGAGTCAAACCAGGAGTGTACGAGGTACCAAACGCAGAGCAGGAGAGTAGTCAGTAAGCCAGGGTCAGTATGAAGCAGGGTCAAATAGTTCAGAAGCTGCAGCAGGGCCAGGAAACCAAACGAGAAGAATCACAAGCAAGGAGGAACAGGAAAGGCAGGTATAAATACACAGAGGGCGGGAGCTAGCTCCGTCTGGCCAGGCTGTGATAGGCTCTCCCACTCCTAAGCCTGCCATCCTGAGTGGTGGAAGATGGAGTCAGTCTCACAGACATAGAAGCAGGTGCAGACTGATTATCTATGGGCGTTGACACAGAAGCTGTGCCTGTCAGATCCTTTACACATGCTTTCTGTATCACCTCTTGCACACGACCGAGATCGGGCCATGAAAAACGGTCCAAGTGTCGGCTGGATTTCCCGGCCTGACCGCGGTACAGGTGAATGGGACTCCTGGCATCACAGACATTTTATGATGCTAGGAGTCCCTGCCTCCCTGCGGAACTGCTGTCCTGTAATGTATCATTTTCTTCAGTCTGGAACAGCAGTTCTGGGGAGAGACAGAGACTCCTAGCATCATAAAATGTCTATGATGCCAGGAGTCCCATTCACCTATACCGCGGTCAGGTCAGGAAATCCGGCCGACACACAGACCGTTTTTTATGGGCCGAACTCAGTCATGTGCAAGAGGAGTTCGAGTCCCGGCAGCATTTAAACAGCTTTTCACATAAAAATAAAAAAAAAACATAGAAAACTACATATCCCTGGGCTCAGTGTCTTCCACTCTATACTATACTCTATAGTGAAAGATCACTACGCTAAAAAAAAGGAGGAAGGGCCTAAATTGAAAAAACAAATAGTAATTTGAAAAGAGTTAAGGCTCATTCAGACGAGCGTGTATCTCGTCCTTGTGACGGCCGTTAAAACAACATAGTACATTAACTTCTCTGCATGTGATTACTATTACTTTATCAGCATGTCTTATCAGCACCATATTGCCTGCAGAAATTCCACTTGCTTCCCAATGCGGGAAGCAACATTATTTTTTGGTACATAACTGCAGCTTTGAGGGTGGAGAGCTCTTCTGCAGGGAGGGAAATATATAATCTACAGGAACCAGGAAGTGGTTGTAGGATCTCTCGTGACAATGGCAGATTATCAGTGTACGACCGAAGTTTATAGTGTCTAGATCTGTCACATAGGAATTATTCACATCACTAAATCTATTTCAGCAGGGATACTGTTATTTAGTTAATATTATATGATGTAGTTGTCATAACAGATAATAAGTTAGGAGATAGATTAGAACAGAAACAGTAGGTCATCTATTCGGATTGATCATGTTTGTACATTTTTGGGATAGTATAACACGGTACTACACTATTTTTTACTGTACTTCGTGGGATAGTATAGAAAACAGGACAGGGTTAATTGGTTCCATCATGTATAAGGGTATTAGAGCCAGTCTACCAGGTTTTATATGAAATACTTATATACAGTGAATGGATATTTGATAAATGGAATGAATATATTTTACAGATAATTTGATATGGATATACTGATTGATGAATAGAAATCTTATGGACTTCAAATACATTTGAACTTATTGACACCAAGGCTATTTGCATATTAGTCTTCTATATATTAGGACGGAGATAATAATTTTTTTGTTTGTCGTGGTTATAAATTAGACATGAATATATGAATTGAGATGATGGATTCATTGCTATTGAATTGCTTTGTGGATATCTCTTGTTTTATTTGTGTTCATACTTTACTATGTGACATACCTGAAATACGTATTATTAATGTTGTATTATTATTATGTTAGCCTATGAGGATATTTAGAGAACTGGCTGTTTCAGAGTAAAGCTTGTGAAACTGATATTTGGCCTGTTACCTGTTGTTATAGATAGTGATATACAGCTTAGGGTTCACTGTTGTGCTGCTTTGTGGTATTGTAGGGCCAGGTGCATGTTTACAACAGTATGTTATTGAAGCGCCTGGACAATGGGACTAAGGGTGGGGTAACTTTTTTCCCTGCCAGGAAAGCAAGGTACAGTATAAATAGCATTTTCCCTTTACAAGTCTCAAAGTAATATTAGAAAAATATTCAGGTTACAGATAGCAAAAAATATTATTTTAATTTTTTTTTTGGAAGCAAAAATAATTTATTTAACATATACAAAATGTACAGGAGAGATTAGAAAATATACAGGAAATATCAAATTTTTTACATTTTGTCTCTTGGAGGAGCCCTCACGGTGTATCGGTACTCCAAAGGATTTCCCTTTTTTTTTTCTTTGTTTTTCGCCTTTTTTTTTTCTTTTCTTTTTTTTTTCCTTTTCTCTTTCTTTCTACTTTCCATCCTTCTTTATTCCTTCCTCCCTCTAACTACATGTGTCTGACCTCCGGGCCATGGCAACAATGCCAAACTATAATTGACATCTTGTCACGATCTAGGGGATAAGCCAAACCATACTCCCCGCTTTGGGAGAGAAGGCTTTGTCACATACACAGATAACCAATCAAGCCGAGGGAGATTTTATCAGTATTTTCTTTTTTTTTTCTTTTTCCTTTCCCTCTTTCTTTTTTTTTTTTTTTTCCTTTTCTTTTTTGTATCCTCTCCATCCACCCAAACCTCACTTCAACAGCCAGAAAAATCCACAAGGGGACAATAAACTCCAACTAAAATTAACCCTCCCCATTAAAGGGAACCTGTCACCAGCATTTGACCTATTAAACCAGCACTACCGAGTGGTAGTGGGTGAAAAATCATTTCTATATAACCTATAATTGTCTTCTTAGTCGGCTCTGTAGCTTTACTATTCAGCTTTTTAGTGTTCCACACTGTATGCAAATGAGCATAAAAGAGTCAGATCTTCATTTGAAAAGAGTCAGATCTTCGTTTGAAAAGAGTCAAATCTTCATTCCTCAAGTCTTTCCGAGTTTTTCCCGCCTCCTTACTTTTGATGGACAGCTCCTCACCTTTACCCAGCACACAAAATACTGCGCCTGTGCATTGATGTCCTCTTCTGGTGTGTGCGCACAACGGGACACCGGATTATTACGATAAAAGGCGCAAAATGTTTGCAGGCCGTTATTTACAGTCTGAGGAGGAGTTTAGGAGAGGGGATAATGGCAATGAACTTTTGATAGCAGCGGCCAGTGAGGGAGAAGTAAAGCTCAATAGGTGAAATTCTGGTGACAGGTTCCCTTTAAATGTACCCTCATAGACATCCAAACTTTCCATGACCAATCCCTTAGCACTAGACTCTGGTTTGATAGCCTCCTCACCCGAGACTCTCCCATAACATTACCAACCACAAAAAAGAAAGATGAGCTTATAGCCAGATAATATATAAAAAGTAGAATTTTATTTGACATATATAACAAACAAAGTTTAAAATTGAACAAAAGGACAAGACCCCAGTATAAACATAGGAGCGATTACTACCAATTGCAAAGTATTGGGTATCTATATGCAATCTATAAGTCATATATGAGTCCACAAAAAGTAGGCTCCCCTGTTAAATAATGAATGAACCATATATATTGAGTAAATAGTAAAGTAGGAAAGCAGGGGAGACCACTAATTGGAAAAAAGTGCTAGTGCATCAATACATTATTTAGAACAGACGGCAATAGCTTACCCATGACTGCAAGAGGCAATAGTAGTCAGTGCTCACTCCAGCACATATGCCCCAACGCGCGTTTCCCTAAAGGTGCTTCCTCAGGGGGTGGGACGCTTCGGCTTTGAACCATGCCCAGCCCGTAGTACAAATGCTTTTGGAGTGTATGTATTGATTATCTCCCATAACATTCAAGAAAACAAAGATAAGTCAGATCCTGTAAAAATGTTTCCTTTCTTTCCCCCTCTCTCCCTTTCTCTTCATTTATTTTCCTCTATACTTCCCAACCCACCCTCCCCCACCTCCCCCCTTTCTCCAGGGTACTAACATAAGTGAAAAAAAAATTAATATATATATATATATATTATTATTTTTTTGTTTAAGTGTTTACCTACCTTGACTACCTTTTCATATTTTCTTGCAACATAGTATGTAATTACAGTGGATACATTTCCATGGCTACAGACTACAAACAAACCCTGTGTAGTCACACTATCCCCTACTTCTTGCTAACTTACACTTGTTAGGTTAGCAAGATTCACTTTCGGACTGTGCTTTTTTGGGCCCATCAGAGAACATGTTTCTAAAGGGCCACTCTTCAGCTATAGAACGTGTTAAAGAGGCTCTGTCACCACATTATAAGTGCCCTATCTCCTACATAAGGAGATCGGCGCTATAATGTAGATGACAGTAATGCTTTTTATTTAGAAAAACTATCTATTTTAAACCACTTTATTAGCGATTTTTGGCTTTATGCTAATAAGTTTCTTAATGCCCAAGTGGGTGTGTTTTTAGTTTCGACCAAGTGGTCGTTGTACAGAGGAGTGTATGACGCTGACCAATCAGTGACCAATCGGCATCATGCACTCCTCTCCATTCATTTACACAGCAGCATCGTTCTTACTAGAACACGATGTGCAGCCACATATACAGACATTAACGTTACTCAAGTGTCCTGATAATGAATATACATGACCTCCAGCCTGGACGTCATGTGTATTCAGAATCCTGACACTTCTGAATCTTTTCTGTGAAATTTCCAGCAAGGGAAACGAAATCTTGTTTACATCGTAATCTCGCGAGATTACGCGTGGCTTGCTGGAATCTCACAGAAAAGATTCAGAAGTGTCAGGATTCTGAATACACATGACGTCCAGGCTGGAGGTCATGTATATTCATTATCAGGACACTTGATTAACGTTAATGTCTGTGTATGTGGCTGCACATCGTGTTCTAATAAGAAAGCGATGCTGCTGTGTAAATGAATGGAGAGGAGTGTGTGACGCTGACTGGTCACTGATTGGTCAGCGTCATACACTCCTCTGTACAACGCCCACTTGGTCGAAAGTAAAAACACGCCCAGTTGGGCATTAAGAAACTCATTAGCATAAAGCTAAAAATCACTAATAAAGTGGTTTAAAATAGATAGTTTTTCTAAATAAAAAGCATTACTGTCACCTACATTATAGCGCCGATCTCCTTATGTAGGAGATAGGGCACTTATAATGTGGTGACAGAGCCTCTTTAACATCAATTTTTATATGCGTTGGGTACTAGTTGTTGTTATCATTTCACACACAGGATATTTCACCATTAAGTTCTAATAGGTTATTTGTTAATCATCCCATAAGAAATAGACCATAGTAGCAAGAGATTGACTCTAAAATCACCTCCAAATGAGGGTTTCTTCTGCTGGACCTCTATTGTGTCAAACCCTGGGCCCACCAGAGAATCCTCTGGTACTCTGGTGGGCCAGTCTGACCCTGAACAAGAAATAGGGATCAGGTGGAAGGGAGTATGACTGCAGGATCAGACAACACATGGTTTGTTTGCATTCAGTAAACAAGGAGACACAAAGGACTGCATAGAAACTTTATGCACAAAATGGTAGGATATTTTACATACATGCCACTTATGTCATTATTTTCCATTTTCTGTGTTCAATGTTAGTATGTAAAGGGTTATTAAAAAGTAAGTATAGTTTTCAACGGAATCACTTGTTTTGTCAATGTAAACATAGACCCAGTCATTCATTGATCTGCCGGCATTCCCATAATGCAGTTTATAATACCCATAGGCAGCTGTGCATGCAAGAGAAATTTTATTGAAGGTATTTGCACCTCTTTGGACTGTCTTTTAGTCCTATTACGCAGTAGATGTTTGAATATTTACTAGATTTCGTTCAGATAGTTTTACAACTTTGGCACTTTAGAAAAGTCTGATAATTGTCTGTTTATATGCAGAATGTAGTATGTGTTTATGACTCATTGCACATACTCAGACTATTGTTTAGCACCTTTTTGCATGACTTATGTGTTATTTTTTTATATGAAATTCAAGTTGCGTAAAGCTGGTTTCTCAGGCTCTTCCAGTTTCTGGTTTATATTCTCATTCCGCATGCTGAGTTTAAAAACATGTTTTGTTTTTTTGGGGAAGCATCTGATGTGGTTAGAATTGCTCTGCACCGCTTGGCAGCATTTTACAATGTCAGTAGAAAAAACCCAAAAAAACAACACAACTTCTATCTCTACATCTTGTTAGCAACTTTAACAGCTGTTTGAGCAACCCCCAAGTTCACACTTGTTCTTCTTTTCATACCAGCTAAACACCAGATATCAGCTTTACTGTATACATCAATTTACAACAAGATTTGTAGGAAACTGTGTTGGGGGCCGGTAAATTGAGTGGCGATATGAGAACCAAGATATTATCAACAAAATGAGTATACTGAACCTGGACCTTTTACCTATACAAGGCAGAGATAGCAGCTAATATTACAATGTTGAAAATGACCATTGTGTGATGTATCCTATATGAAGATTGAGTAGGGGTTATCAATATGGTGGAAAGAAAAAGTTGGGAAGTGCACTTAAAGAGGCTCTGTCACTACATTATAAGTGGCCTATATTGTACATGATGTGATCGGCGCTGTAATGTAGATTACAGCAGTGTTTTTTATTTAGAAAACGATCATTTTTGACAGTTATGACCTATTTTAGCTTTATGCTAATGAGTTTCTTAATGCCCAACTGGGCGTGTTTTACTTTTTGACCAAGTGGGCGTTGTGGAGAGAAGTGTATGATGCTGACCAATCAGTGTCATACACTTCTCTGCATTCATTTGCACAGCACATAGTAATCTTACTAGATCACTATGTGCAGCCACATACACAGACATTAATGTTAGTCAAGTGTCCTGACAGTGAATAGACATCACCTTCAGTCAGGACATTTTGTCTATTCAGAATCCTGACACTTCGCTAACGTTCGTTTGTGATTTACAGCACAGCAAGCGTAGTCTCGCGAGATTACACTGTAAACTGTCATTTACAGCGAGATTACGTTTGCTGTGCTGTAAATCACACACAAACATTAGCGAAGTGTCAGGATTCTGAATAGACATCCCGTCCTGGTTGGTAGTGATCGCTATTCACTCTCAGGACACTAGAGTAAGGTTAATGTATGTGTATGTGGCTGCACATAGTGATCTAGTAAGATCACTATGTGCTATGTAAATGAAGGGAGAGAAGTGTATGAAGCAGATTGGTCACTGATTGGTCAGCGTCATACACTTCTCTCCACAACGCCCACTTGGTCAAAAATGCAAAACACCCCCAGTTTGGCATTTAGAAACTCATTAGCATAAATCTAAAATAGGTCGTAATTCCATAAAAAATGATAGTTTTTCTAAATAATAAACACTGCTGTAATCTATATTATAGCGCCGATCACATTATGTACAAGATAGGCCACTTATAATGTGGTGACAGAGGATCTTTAAATACAATCCTTTACCTTTTAGTTTCAAAATATATTATTGAGGATAGTCATGCTTAAAGAGGCTCTGTCACCAGATTTTGCAACCCCTATCTGCTATTGCAGCAGATAGGCGCTGCAATGTAGATTACAGTAACGTTTTCATTTTTAAAAAACGAGCATTTTTGGCCAAGTTATGACCATTTTTGTAGTTATGCAAATGAGGCTTGCAAAAGTCCAAGTGGGTGTGTTTAAAAGTAAAAGTCCAAGTGGGCGTGTATTATGTGCGTACATC
Source organism: Rhinoderma darwinii (assembly GCF_050947455.1). Lineage (NCBI taxonomy): Eukaryota > Metazoa > Chordata > Amphibia > Anura > Rhinodermatidae > Rhinoderma > Rhinoderma darwinii. The sequence goes on from NC_134694.1 coordinate 95,393,297, forward strand.
GGGGCGTTTTTAATACTTTCACTAGCTGGGCGCTCTGAAGAGAAGTAACATCCTCTTCTCTTCAGAACGCCCAGCTTCTGACAGTGCAGATCTGTGACGTCACTCACAGGTCCTGCATCGTGACGGCCACATCGGCACCAGAGGCTACAGTTGATTCTGCAGCAGCATCAGCGTTTGCAGGTAAGATCGACTTACCTGCAAACACTGATGCTGCTGCAGAATCAACTGTAGCCTCTGGTGCCGATGTGGCCGTCACGATGCAGGACCTGTGAGTGACGTCACAGATCTGCACTGTCAGAAGCTGGGCGTTCTGAAGAGAAGAGGATGTTACTTCTCTTCAGAGCGCCCAGCTAGTGAAAGTATTAAAAACGCCCCGATGTACGCACATAATACACGCCCACTTGGACTTTTACTTTTAAACACACCCACTTGGACTTTTGCAAGCCTCATTTGCATAATTACAAAAATTGTCATAACTTGGCCAAAAATGCTCGTTTTTTAAAAATAAAAACGTTACTGTAATCTACATTGCAGCGCCTATCTGCTGCAATAGCAGATAGGGGTTGCAAAATCTGGTGACAGAGCCTCTTTAAAGACTTATTCACACATCCAGAATGCCCATAAAGGAGATTGTGAATGAAAAAGATACAGTAGAACAAACAGTGCATAGAAAAAAATGATCCCTAACTAGTAGCCTAAAATCCACATGCGGACCTCATGTGCATGATGTATGATGCTAGTCCTAAGGTAAGTAGCTGCTTAGGGTGCAGCTGCCTGACTCAGGTCAATGAGGAAGCCGTGCCAAACAACGGCTGAAATCGCCTCCCATTGATTTCAATGGGAGGCGGAGGCATTTGTTTTCCCACGAGTGGAAAAAAACGCTCGCAGGAAAAAAAGAGTGACATGCCGTTTCTTACCGCGGTTCCTTCTCTGACCTCCCATTGAAATCAATGGGAGGCAGAGTAAGCGTTTTTCGCTACGCTTTTTGCCCGCGGTGCTCAACGGCTGCGGCTGAAAAACGCTGTGAAAAACGCTGCGAAGAAAGTGCAGGCAGAGCAAAAATCTGCCTTTAAAATTCCTGAAAGAATTTTAAAGGCAGATTTTTCTGCCTGCAAAAAACTCTATGTGAACATACCCTTAGAAACCTCTATATGCCACACTATTAATGGAGTTTGGGGACATGTCAGGTTAAATTTTGTGAATGTTGAGGGTAGGAGTACTGTAGTCATAAATGTTGACTTCCAACAAGTCATGTTTTGTGGATTGCCCAAATACTGCACTGGTGATTTCGTTGGTGCTCCCTCCATGAGTCTTTTAAAAAAACAACTCTGTTGGGTTTCCTTAAAAACTGGCATTGAGAAACAACAAAACTGAAAACTGCTCTATTGTCTGATATATGGATTGCATACTATTGAATGGCACGACAGGCCAGTGGGAACTTTCCAATATTTTTTGCAAGAATTTGACAAGAGCCTTAGCACCTATACATTGTATTATTACAAATTTGTTGCTATGCAAATATTTCATCGTTAAAACAGGGTCATCAACTACTAATCTCTTGAGGTTGAACATTTGCAAATTATCAGCATAAAATATACACTGTAGAAAGAATTATGAAAGAGGAACCATAAGATCAGGGTGGGATATGTATATTTAAAAAAGTTAAAATAAATATACGCTATATATATAATTTCCCAAATACAGTAGTGGCAGTGGTGCCATGCCGAAAGATAAAGTGTAAGAAATGGGTGAAATGTTGTTATTTCGAGTGGAATGAGTCCCACATTGAGCAATAGCTGCTTCAATCCTATGGAAGAGAAAGGAGACAGTATACATAGATTAGGGCATAAGTAGCTTTATCTTTCATCACGGGGGTAAAATGTAGGTACATTGAAAAAAAAACCAGAGAATATATTTTATATATATATATATATATATATATATATATACACATGTATGTATGTATGTATATATATATATATATATATATATATATATATATATATATATATATATAAAACTATGCACTGTAATTTAATTTTGCAGTTTGTATCAGGATTATATCTATATGTGTGTCATTGGAATTTGGGTGGATATGGGTCATGGCTTTGGGTGGGGCATATTTTTTCCCTAATTTTGTTTTCGTAAAGGCTGAAAGGAATTGTTTCATGCAAGGTTTGCCAACCACATAATAAACAAACGGATGGCTTTGCAATTTATTTAGCGGTGCCTGAATGTCAAGGATGGTAATGGGAAATACAAATGGCACCACCACTGTTTAGCCAAGGGTGCTCGCACTAAGCACAATGTCCTATACCTCGTACTTGAAAAAAACAACAATAATAGGGAAAATGTTTGTTTTTTAACAAATTCAAATATTAAATGAATACATATAATACAATTTATTTAAATTAAACTTCAAATCTTTAGTAAAGTAAATTTCTAAGTAAAATTTTAATGGTGTCAAATAGTGTCACTTTATTTTATATTGGAAGGACAGAGAGAAAGTTGGCAAAAAGGATTAGAGAACATATTAATGATGCAAATAAAGGTTTGCAAACATCTACAGTCATGTAAAAAAAATTTTTTTTTAACCTATTGGCGGGCCCGGTGCAATGAGGTCATGAGCAGGACCACCCCCCCCCCTTTTCTGGCAAGAGGTAAAAAAATGCCCCCATAATGTCCGACACACAGTTCAATGCCCCCATAGTTCCCCCTACACAGTATTGTTCCCCCATATTGTCACCCACACGGTCTAATGTCCCACATCGTGCACCCCACACAGTATATAATGCTCCCCATATTGCCTTCCACACACACTATAAAATGCCCTTGTAGAGCCTCCCACACACAGTATATAATGCCTCAATAGTGCCTCCTAAAAATAAAAAATTAAATACTCATCTAGCCCCGTTTTCACAACGAATACAGGAGAACCCTCTTCAGGTTTCTGTGGCCTGTGCTGTGTGTGGCTTGGTGCAGTCAGACACAATGACTTCACAGCATCGTGCCTGTCTGCGCCAAGCAGTTCACGGCAGGTGTCACAGGGTAAATGGTGGAGCAGGTAGATGACATTGCATTCCCAGCGTCGCCCCGCGTCCTGTCAAGACTAGCAGTGCAGGGATCAGATGGCTCCCTGCTCCGCCATGGTTTTTAACTATATCCACATCCTGATCAGAGATCTTGGCTATTTAACCACTTAGATGCTGCAGTCAATAGTGACCTCAACATATAAGCCTAAAGAAATATGAGGGAGTCCCCTCTGTCACTCCATCAGCCCCCTTGCAAATAGCTCCCTGACAATGCGATTGTGGGGTGCAGATGGTTGTCATGGCAGCTTGGGGGCCCAATGAATAGGAGTCCATAAAAATCACAGTAAATTGCAATACATAAGTTTAGCAGTGTATTCTACCAGCGATCTAATAATTACTGGTTCAAGTCATCTAGGGGCGACTAAAAAAAATTGGAAAGACTACTTGAATAAAGTTTTTAGTAATGTAAATGGTAAATGGTGCCATTAGAAAATACAACTCGTCTCGCAAAAGACAAGCCCACATACGGTTATGTCGACGGAAAAATAAAAAAGGTATGGCTTTTGGAAGAGAGGGAGAAAAAAAAAGAAAATGAAAATTGACTGCGGCGGAAAGGGGTTAAAGGCTATGTAAACCTTTGAAAGGCAACATTTTTTTTATAAAGAGGTGTATCGGTGTGTTTCGTGTAACTTTGTAAATACTTTTTATTAAAAATTATTTAAACTTTTTTAGATACAGCTGCTCTGTATTCTCTATACAGAGCAGCTGTATCTAGTGCTATTCACTGAATCTGTTAGTCCCATGGACCTGACGGGTTCAGTTACAGCAGATCCGCAGCATCCACCTGTAATCTATCACATCTAAATTATGAACGCAGGACCCGCTGTCACTGAAGCCATCAGTCCCGGGGACCTGACGGGAGCAGGATTTAACGCTAGATACAGCTGCTGTGTATAGAAAATACAGAGCAGCTATATGTAAAAAAGTTAAAATTATTTTTAATAAAAAGTATTTACAAAGTTATGCAAAACACACTGATAGACATTTTTATATATAAATATATATTTTTTGCCTTTCAAAGGTTTACATAGCCTTTAAGTGCGCATGTTCTGTATGGATGAAGGGCCCTCAGAATCCTCTCCTCTGGTAAGCCCAAGGAACCACAGCCCAACACTAATTAGTATCATACATGACAAAGTTGCTTATTTTAATACATATTTTCTTTTACAGTAAGATTATAAAAAGGAGGCATTGTAGTCATGTCTAGTTTAATTGTGCTGCTCACATTGCAAGATATGACTCAGACCTGTCAGACTGGGAAAAGGGTCAGTAAGCTTGTGAGAAACAGATTTGTGTAAAATTGTGAAACCCCAAAAAATGATAATAATATAGAATAGGGCAGAGAGTCCTGAATTATTTTTAACCATATTAAATTATAGATATCTCTAGTCTGAACTCAAAACTGCAGCTGGCAGAATCATCCCTGTGTAAAAAAGTCCAACAGAGGGAGACAAAAGTCCTTTCAACTAATATTTCAGAACACAGCTGTTCAGTTCTTTGTCATTTTGCTTTTATGTCAAAACTAAAGGAACATTTGTAAATAATTTTGTGTTTGTGTGCAGAATTTTGCCAGGTAAGGCTTCGTTCACATCTACATCAGGGTTCCGTTCATGGGTTCCGTCAGGGGAACCCATGAACAGAAATCGTAGCTTTCCGTTAACATTACCATTAATTTCAATGGTAATGCTTCCGTTGCTAATGGTTTCTGTTTATCTCCGTTCCGTAAGGTTTCTGGTTTTTTTTGGCAGAATTAATAGCATAGTCGACTACGCTTTTGATTCTGCCGAAAAAACGGAAACCTTATGGAACGGAGACAAATGGAAACCATTAGCAACGGAAGCATTACCATTGAAATTAATGGTAATGTTAACGGAAAGCTACGATTCTAGGGATAGGCCATCAATTTTAATAACTCGGATAACTCCTTTAAATCATATTCATTTATTTCACTATTAGTATTATATCATATATCATTGTTATTAGATCACTTTCTGTATGGAGCTGTTATCTGGTCACTCTATGTCTGTATTATTTGAGCACCCATTTACGTAGCTACTGTCTAGTAGTATTGTCTATTTAGGCACTGTTCAGTATATTATTTTTTTACAGTGTATCGTGGTGGTACTGTATAGCCTTGTAATTTAAAGAACTATATGGTTACTTACCAACATATGGCATTGTTATCTGGGCACCATTCTTTATAGCACTTATATATAAGGCATTGTTTGGTATGGTTATTTTTATACTGTATGACAATACATAATGCAGGGGAGGGCCGCCATTCCAAGTCCTGGGGGAGTATACTAGATACTGTTTTATTATTGAGTTAATTGTATGAGTAGTATGTAGTAAGCTCCTTAGCGCCGCCTAGGGGTGATTGCAGCCAGAATTTTAGCATTTAAAGGGAAGGTGTCACGAAAAAGAAATTTTTTATATGTTATTGCTTTTAGTATGTTATTAAAATAATTTTTTTTTATTTGTGTTTTTGTGTTTTACTTTTTTCTTTTTTCTTTCTTTTACTTCTCTATGGGGGCTGCCATTTTTTTTTTCATCTCTGTATGTGTCGATTAACGACACATACAGAGATGGAATACGGCACATACATCCCCATAGAGAATGCGAACGGGAGCTGTTCCATTCACTATAGTGTACGCCATCTGTGTGGGAACGGCGCATGCGCCGCTCCCACACAGTCCAAAAGGAAGGTCTTCGGCAGAGCGACATCCGGAGCCATTTTCATGTGAACCGGAAGCCGCGGCCGGACAGTAAGATGACTACTTCCGGTCGCGGCTTCCGTCCATATGTTCAGAAGCAAGGACAGGAAGCGGAGGCAGCAGCGGCGGCAGGAGCAGGTAAGTTATGTTTGTGTGTGTGATGTGTGTGTATGTTCGTGTTATACTGTGTGATTACCACTGTATCTAATCCTCCTACACTGTGCATTCACGCAAAAAATGGTGGCACACAGTGTAGGAGGTTTGAACATTCAACCCCCTCCTTTCTCCTGGCACTAGCCAGGATAAAGGAGGGGGGATTGTGTGAGGACACTAGAGCGAGTGTGTCTTCTCCAATTTTGCAGCATAAAGCAATGAGGTTGCTTTACCACATGCCAAAGCTGCAATTTTGGGAATTGCTCCCTCTAGTGACCAGCACATGGAAATGTTATAAATTAGAATCTAATTTATAATATTTCCTGACTTGTGAAAAAATTAAAAAAATTAGAACAATGTGTAATCATTTATATAGTAACTGTTTAACTATAAAAAGAAATAAGAAAAATTCTAGCGACACATTCCCTTTAAAGGGCTATTCTCAACTTAGACATTTATGGCATATATCACAAGATCTAGGTTTAGTTCAGTATAATTGCACGGATGGGGTTGCTTGCCTGACTGCCCTACTCACAGAAAATATGGCATTATTTTGTTATGTATGTGATCCAAATTTCAAGGAGAAACACCATCTTTAACTCACAACAGGCCTTGCAGCTATAAACAGAATAGTTTATATGAATCTGAAGAAGTTTCATGTTTATACCGTATAGCCTTTCATATTTACTTAGGCTACAGACCAAGTTCTTTATTCCAGTTAACAAGGCATTAAATATCAATTAATTGATACTCTGCATCTTGTAAATGTGAACTAACAAAGAATTCGTATTATCATTTTAAAAATGACCAGTCCAAAATGACCCTATATTGGGCATAATAAAAATCTGAAAATCCATCTTGACCACTGTAAAAATGATAGAGTAATGAAATATTCTGTTTATCCGAGCTAGAAAGTAAATTCTGATCCAGCAGTTCAAATATTAGTGTTAAACGTATTTTTCACTCCTTGTGCAAATGGATGCGATAGATTAAAGGGAATGTGTTGCTAGCAAAAAATGTATTTTTTTTTTTAGTTAAACAATTAGTGTATAGGTGATTAAACATTGTTCTAATTTTTTTTATTTTTTTCACGAGTCAGGAAATATTATAAATTAGATTCTAATTTATAATATTTCCCAGCACTGGTCACTAGATGGAGCAATTCCCAAAATTGCAGCATTGCATGTGGTAAAGCAACCACATTGCTTTATGCTGCAAAATTGGAAAAAAATCCCTCGCTCTAGTGAGCGCTCAGAATCCCCCCCTCCTTTATCCTGGCTAGTGCCGGGAGAAACGAGGGGATTGAACGGTCAAACCTCCTACACTGTGTGTCACCATTTTTTGAGCTAACACACAGTGTAGTAGGTTTACATACACTAGTAAACACACACTGAAACACGAACATACATAGAAATCACTTACCTGCTCCTGCCGCCACCGCTCCCTCCGGTCCGTCCGCTCCGTCTGCTGCCGCTGCTCCAAGTGCACAAGTCCGGAAGCCGCGACCGGAAGTAGTAATCTTACTGTCCGGCCGTGACTTCCGGTCTACAGGAAAATGGCGCCGGACGGCGCTCAGTTCAACTTGAACTGTGTGGGAGCGGCGCATGCGCCGTTCCCACACAGACGGCGTACACCATAGTGGATGGAACGGGCCCCGTTCGCATTCACTATGGGACTGTAGCTGCCGTATTCCATGTCTGTATGTGTCGTTAATCAACACATACAGAAATGGAAAAAAAAATGGCAGCCCCCATAGGGAAGAAAAAGTAAAAAAATAAAAAAAAGTAACACACAAACACACAAATAAATATAAAAGTTTTTAATAAAACACTAACATCAAACTGATATAAAACATTTTTTTTGGGTGACACTGTTCCTTTAAGTTCTGTTTTCCGTCCATCGGTTCCTCTGACGGAGAGGTGGAATGGAACCGATGAACGGAACCCGAACGCTGATGTGAACAGGCCCTAACAGTTCTAAAAAAAAAAAAGTATGTGTATAAAATAAATAGAAAAGATCACAATAAAAACACTGCAAACATAACATATGTAGATGGTCCAACAAATAAAAACATTTATAGTCGTTAAATGTAGGCTGTGTTCACAGTTCACACCACGTTCAGGGTGCAGGTTTAGCATATGCGTTGGGAGAAACCCCTGGATGATTAACTGAACAGGTCCATAGACCCCTAGAGGCCGACGTTCTTTTGACATATGCTGGGCCTGTATATGTTGGTATACTTTTTATTTTACTGTACAACCTGCTGCGCTTTCCTATGCGGTTGGCTGCAACAACAAAAAATGTTGGGGCTTTACGTTCGGTGAATATCCTTCCCTGGTGTATGTACCAAAATTTTTAGAGCATAATATATACAATTACTTGAAACTGTAAAGAGAGGACTTGTATAGAAAAAGGAAGAATATGCAGAAACATTAAGGGGTTGTCCACTGTGGATGATCTCTTTTTATTGAAAGCGTCCCTTGATGTTAAAATGAGTAAATGTGTCCTGGTGCTGGACCCCCCCAGCGACTTGCTGTAATCCGTCAGGAAATCTAACTGTAAGGCTATGTTCACACGGAGTATTTTGCAGGAGGAATATCTGCCTCAAAATTCAGTTTGGAAGTTTGAGGCAGATATTCCTCTCCCTGCACGCCGATTTTCGCTGAGTTTTTCGCTGCGTTTTTCACCCGCGGCCATTGAGCGCCGCGGGCATAAAACACCGCGAAATACGCTTTCTCTGCCTCCCATTGAAGTCAATGGGAGGTCAGAGGCGGAAGCGCCCGAAGATAGGGCATGTCGCTTCTTTTTCCCGCGAGGCAGTTTTACTGCTCGCGGGAAAAAGACGCCGACGCCTCCCATTGAAATCAATGGGAGGCATTTTCGGGCCGTTTTTGCCGAGTTTTGCGATGCGGTTTCCGCGTCAAAAAACTCGGCAAAATACTCCGTGTGAACCCAGCCTAAGTGTTCAATTTCCCTGCAGCACCACCACAGGAGAGATGAAGCATTACATAGTTCCTAGTGCCTGGTTCTCCAGAGCGAGAGACACTCTTTGTAGCCACTCTGTCTAACAGATAAAGCTCCTGAACCCCCACACCCAATTAATATAAGTTTTACTGCAGTCTATTCAGCTTTGTTTACCAACTCCTGGAATATGGTATAGTAAAATCTCCAGGATGATTTCATGACGATCGGGAAACAACTCTTCTCTAAATGAATATTTACAAATAGTTTCTTTGGTTAATGAATAATGAAATGATAGGCCCTTTGTCTTACCTCTAGTTCTTTTTATCAACTGCAAACCTCACTGCCATCCAAATTAAATATACTTACTGGAAATGTGCGGCTAGAGTGTTTTACTATCTGCAAATTATGTATCCACTCCGTGTTTCCGGTTGATTAGTATTGTGTAATCTATCAATTATTTTCTTAGCATTTTTCACAAATGCATGTAATAGACATTTTTTACGTTTGTAACAATTTTAACAATTGGATATTTCACTATTTATAATAATATATTGTGTACCGTGAAGACACTGAGTGTCAGGAACTCTTCTCATATTAATAAAACACCCAAAGTCTGCACGTTCCTACTCTATTACACCTCCCCTTCTCCCTGCTTACCCATGCAAACGGCTCAGCACTTAACCACAGGCTAAATATAGTGAGAACAAAGTGGAATTTAACATTTGAACTAAGAACTCACTCCCTTTTACTTCCCTTTTCTTGACTCTATCCTGTTACCTATAAATATAAATATCATGTTCACGTTTTTGTGTTATTTTATGTTTTGAGAAATAATGTGCCAATATACAACTGCAAACAATACACCGGTTAACAAACATACTATATACAAAGAACATGCATATTAGAATACTGGTATAAAATATACATTCATGTCAACTTTTTTCAAGACTTTCAGTGTCTAAATTTCTTATACTCTCGAAGGCTTCAACTACAGTTATAACTAGAACTTATAGGGCCTCATGACAAAGTTAGGAATGCCCCCCTATCATTCAGTTTTATGTATACAGCTCCTATGCAGAAAGTGGTGCCTTCATGGTTCCAGACTACAAATGAACCCTGTGTAGTCTGATCCTGCCTTCAATTTGATCCTTATTTCTTGCTCAGGGTCAGACTGGCCCACCAGAGTACCCACTTCTTGCTAATCTACTGAATGTATATTAGCAACAATTGGGGGAGAGATGGAGGGGAGTGTGACGGCAGGATAAGACTGCACAGTATTTGCTTGTAGTCTGTAACTATGGAGACACAATAGGTTAAGCATATTATTTGCATACACAAAACAAGATATTTTTAACCAAGACTATTTCAAAGTTGCCTCATTTTAAATTTTAGATGGATTGGAGCAATGGAAAAAATTGGTTGCAAAGGTATATATAGCCTGTAAGTTTAATGTAAAACAATGTTGGTGAAGGGATGACTTGAGTTTTTGTGGACTCATGTAGGGTGGTCAAGGATTTTCTTATTTTTCCTTAACTAGACATATTTAAAATACCCATGAATTTATCCTATGAATGTATAAATGTTTAATTTCTGTAATGGTATGAGTCCTAACAAATAGGCTTTTCTACAGATCTCTAACTCTTTTAGTAAATTAGTATTTCCCTATGTTTCCTTTAAGTTCCTTTCCCTAGAAAACCCCTTGTGCCCTATTTACACCATGAGCATACCTGTCGTTTCAGGTGAGTTTTCAGAATAAACTGTCATATGCGTGTAAATGAGTAATAATACTATTTCGGGACATTATATGACTTGTATCCTGCATTATGTAGGACTTTTCACCTCTGCAGACTTATCTCTAATTCTGTTTTTCCTGAGCTAGTGGACGAAGCCTAACTGCTATCATGTTCTCATATCTCTGTTCTCGTAAATCCTGTTCTCCTATCTCTATCTATCACGTATATAGAAGCTGCTGGAGAAGATTACACAGCAGCAATGAGCAGTGTAGCTGTAAATCCAGCAAAGGGGGGGGGGATATAACACTTATTGGGAAGCTGCTGCAGCATCTGGGTCTCTCTGCCACTCCCTCCTCCCCCTTCCCTCTTTATATACTTCTATGGGCAGCTGTAACCTGATCCCTTAGTGAGCTGATAGTTCGTCTTGTCTTGAGGAGATGGAAAAAGCAGTAAATTCAGAGTTAGTGGGGCAGGAAAGAAGGGGGAAGGAAAGGAGTCTGATAAGTGGAGAAAGGCATTTTTTTAACAAGATATGTTACAAAGATTCTTATATTCGCTTGTACTATTGATTTATGTTAAGTTTGTCCAACGTGCAGTGCCCATTTAAATGATTCTTGAATATCACAATTGTTCCTTTTCTCTGCTAAACTATATATCTTTTTGGTCTTTGAATCTTTTCTGGTATGTTTTGAAGCCCAGTGGTCACCTTGTGTTTAATGTTTTTTATTTTATTTCCAGATCTGTCATAATATTCAACATTCAAGGTCTTACCAATCAGGTAAGAGTATAAAGTACAGCCAAGCATTCTGATGGCCTTTCCATGATTCCTAGGTCCCTTCCGTTGTCACTGTAAGTACATTTCCATTCATCCTATACTCTGCTTTTGGATTCCTGTATCAAACGTGCACAATCTTACATTTCTATTGTTTAAGTTAATCCATCTTTTAGTTACTCTATTTCTTTTAATTGATCTCTATTGAGACCCAAGTAGAAGGAAACTCTAGCTACTTCCTCTCTGAGTGATGTCACTATTGAACTAGTCTTCCTCATACTTCCTTTTTTGCAACTTGTTAAAAAACATTGTAACCTTATAGTTTATACACCCAGTGCTGAATGCATGGATTCAGCTTCATCTCATTACTGGGTGATCATGGTGCACCAGTACTACAGTTGTGGACAATGTCAAAATGGCATGTAAACACAAATCGTTTATGGCCCATTTAAATGTGCCCTTACTACCAGAGGCAGGGGGATGACAATTTTTACTGTTTGAGGGTAGGGAGCACTGCTCTAACTACAGAGGGGAGCTCTATTCTGACTATTTAGGGGAGGGCAAAACCTCAAGTGGTGTGAAGGAATATGACCCAGCCCATCTGGCGACGATTTGTCCAGGCCTGCCTAAGGCTTCGGTCATATCTGTGTCAGGGCTCCGTTCCGACGTTCCTTCGGAGCTTTCCGTCAGAATGGAGCCCCGACTGACACAAACGGAAACCGTAAGTTTCCATTTCCATCACCATTGATTTCAATGGTGATGGATCCGGTGCCAATGGTTTCCGTTTGTCTCCATTGTGCAAGGGTTCTGTCGTTTTAATGGAATCGATAACGTAGTCGACTATGCTATTCATTCCGTCAAAACAAGGGAACCCTTGCACCCCTTGGATCCGTCACCTTTGAAATTAATGGTGATGGAAATGGAAACTTATGGTTTCTGTTTGTGTCGGTCAGGGCTCCGTTCTAATGGAAAGCTCAGACGGAACGTCAGAATTGAGCCCTGACGCAGATGTGAACGAAGTCTTAAAGGGGTAATACAGGATAAGAAAAACATCGCTGCTTTCTTCCAAATACAGTGCCACACTTGTTAACAGGTTGTGTGTGATATTTCAGCACAGCACTATTCACTTCAATGAAGCGGAGTTGAAATGCCAGACACAATCCATGGACAGGGGTGGCACTGTTTTTGCAAGAAAGCAGCCATGTTTTTCTAATCCTGCTCCTCTCCTTTAAGTACTGATAAGAATGTCCATAGCAAATATAAAACATGTGCAAAAGGTTGCAGCCATATGGCAAATATATTTTAAAATATATTTCTTATCGTTAAGATAATTGGTGAAGCAACAGACACCCAAAAATACTCAAAAACAAAATTTTGGAGTTAGGGCAGGTCTGTGTTCTAGTCCTGACCGGCACCATAGTGAGGAACCTGAGAAACCAGTTGCTTACAGGTCAAGTATGCTTAGATCACTTTTTTCAAAGAGAAGGTAGCCAGGGACATCTGAATGGCCATAACCTTAAGACTTAATGACCAGCCTATTTTAGACGTTAATGAGCAAGCCATTTTTTATGTTTTTCCATCGTCTCATTCAATGAGCTATACACTTTTTATTTTTGCATCGACATAGCTGTATAAGGTCTTGTTTTTTGTGGGACAAGTTGTAATTTTTAATAGCACCATTTTGGGGTACATATTTATTGATTAACTTTTATTAACTTTTTTTTTGGGAGGGGGGGGATAATTGACACTGGCCAATTATCGTGCAAACAAGCGTTCACAGAACACTCATTCCTGTTAATTGCCCTGTTTAAACAGGGCAACGGTCAGCCGGTGAACGAGCAAACGCTCGCTCATCGGCTGATTGCATCGTTTTAAATGCCGAAACTATTATCGTTGTCAGCAGCACATCTCCCTGTTTAAACATAATAGAAATGTATGGGGATGAGCGATTGGAGTAACAATCGCTCGTCCCCATACTAGCTCATTGTGAAAGGAGCAAACAGGCGCCGATAAACGAGCTATCTCGTTGATCGTGCTCGTTTACACGGCCCACGTCGGGCCGTGTATTGCCACCTTAAGGGCAGCTTGTATGATAACCTTGAAGGCAACTGGTGACTTGTCGAGGCAGAAAAATACTTTGGTTTTTTAAGGCTCCAGTCTACCCATGGTGATGCTGTGCGGTTGGTTTAGGTATTGATTTATTCAGCTTCTTGAGAATAATCTGGAAAATTAGGGTCAATTTCAGAGCTCAAGACAAATATGTCTTGTCAGACATTTCCAGTCACAATCATCGATGCACTGTTACATATTTTATGATTATTTCCATAATAATGCTTTTAATGCAAATATATATTGGCTTTTCTAGTTTAACAATTTTTTTCCCCAGAATATTTAGGACACATTTTGAAGAATACTGAAGAGAGAACAGAAAACATAATATAATTAGGGTATGTTCACACGGCCAAATTTCAGACGTATACGAGGCGTATTATGCCTCGTTTTACGTCTGAAAATATGGCTCCAATACGTCGGCAAACATCTGCCCATTCATTTGAATGGGTTTGCCGACGTACTGTGCAGACGACCTGTTATTTACGCGTCGTCGTTTGACAGCTGTCAAACGACGACTCGTAAAAATACAGCCTCGTCAAAAGAAGTGCAGGACACTTCTTTCAGACGTTTTTGGAGCTGTTTTCTCATAGACTCCAATGAAAACAGCTCCAAAAACGAGTTGGTAAAAAAATGAGTTGGTAAAAATGCGAGTTGGTAAAAAACGTCTGAAAAGCAGGGTCTGTTTTCCCTTGAAAACAGCTCTGGATTTTCAGACGTTTTGGTTGACTACGTGTGAACATACCCTAAACTACATTTTGCAGCAGCACATTAAATGCAGAGCTGAAGAATATTGCTGTTGGCTAACAAGAAGTCAGACTCATACACACTATATGGACAAAAGTATTGGGACACAGGTGTATAAAATCCAGCTCCGTGCCATGCAGTCACCTTTACAGACATTTGTGAAAGAATGGGTCGTTCTAAAGAACTTACTGAATTCCAGCGTGGTACTGTAAAAGGATGCCACCGTTATAACAAGTCAGTTTGTTACATTTCTTCCTTCCTAGATATTCCACGATCAATTGTGAGTGATATTATTGCAAATTGAAATAGTTTAGGTACCACAGCAACTCAGCCACTAAGTGGCAGACCATGTAAAGATACAGAGCGGGGTCGTGAGCAATGAGGCACACAGTGCATAAAAGTCGCCAAAGCTCTGCTGACTCAATAACTGCAAAGTTCCAAACCTACTCTGGCATTACCATCATCACTAAAACTGTGCCCTGGGAGCTTCATGACATGGGTTTCCATGGCGGAGGAGCTGCATGCAAGCCTTACATCACCAAGCACAATGCCAAGCGTCGGATGGAGTGGTGTAAAGGCGCCGCCACTGGACTCTGGAGCAGTGGAAACTTGTTCTGTGGAGGCAGGGCCGGCTCCACGTTTATGTGGGCCCTTGGGCGAAACAGACTCAGTGGGCCCTTTTGCGGGGAAACTCACGGCAACAGTAATATGGCAGAAAATGGCAGTTTGTGCCCCCATATAGAAGTTAGACCCCCTGTTCATGCCACCATATACAAGTTAGGCCCTGTTTATGCCCCCATATACAAGTTAGGCCCCCAGTTTGTACCCGCAATATAAAAGTCAGGCCCCTTTATATACCCATATAGAAGTTAGGCCCCCATCTATACTGTGCCCTGTAGATAATGCCACAAACAGCCCATGTAGATAATTCCACAGTGAACTCTGTAGATAATGCCACAGTGCCCTTTGTAGGTAGCGCCACAGTGCCCTCTGTAGATAGTGCCACAGTGCCCTCTCTAGATGGTGCCACACACCCTCTTGTAGGTAGTGCCACACACACCCCCTTGTAGGTAGTGCCACACACACCACCTTGTAAATACTGCTGCAAACCCCCTCCCTGTAGATAGCACCATTGGGGCTCCGTCTAGAAGTGGAATCCCCAGCCAGAGCGTTGCAGTAATCCCATTTCACAAATTAAACCTAAAGACACAGAGGGTTTGTTTAGAAGTTCTCTTTATGTAATTGGAATATAAAAGGGTTGCCCCGTCAGGAAAACACCTGTGCATATGTCCTACTAGGGCATATGGAAGTTATAAAGGTGGATACCCGCTTGCGCATCACAGTGCAGAAGGAAACAAATGTGGGCCAAGGAGAGAGAGAGTGGCTGAGCTGAGGATAAACTCACTGTGCTGCCTATGGGCAGTGGCTAGAAATTGTATTCAAATTATTTTATCATTTTAAGGCAGCTTTTTAATAAACTATTTTGACAGATAACATTTAATTGTTTAAATCATTTTTAAACAGGGGATGGTGTAGGACCCCTCAGGCTGCCAGTTGCGCCATTTGCTCTCTTTTAATCCAACCCTGGTGTTGGGTTTGCAGATGCTGTGCGGTCTGTGTCTACCCTATTCTCCATGGGTGGTGGGCAGTTGTGCAGAGCCTGCAATACTACCAAGGATAGTCAGGAGTAAGCAGCCCTAAGATCATGCTGCCCTAATACAAGCGATGGAAAGGGGGTGAACAAAAAAAGTCCTTCTTTCAAGGCATGAGGAGTGTAGTACTGATCTGGTGGTCTTGCTTTGGCCTAAAAGACCCCATCCAAGATGCTCAGCACTAATAACTATGAATAATGTCTTAATTTCTTTGCAGTTTATCACCAACGGTACAAAGAGGAATCCCTCTGATGACTGAAATAAGCTACGCAACCCCTGCCCTAACTTCCCATAACGTTAGATAAAAGCCTCTTAAAAAGAACCTCCCATAACCACAGGTGACTTTAACATAAAATATATTTAAATGTCTTATAACAAAAACAGGAAAAGCCATCTCTTCTGTCCTCAAAGTACAAAGGCTTACATGATAGAACTCTGAATCTGTCTTCTACTGATGAAAGGCATAAAGGTTGTGTCATATACTAATTGTGGTTTGGGCATTTCTTGCTTTTTATAGTTTACAGCATCCTGGTTGCTTTGCTGTACTCTTACTAGCAGATTATATACTGTATGGCACGATGTCTGTTTTTTTTTTTCTGAAATAGCAGCAAAATAACATCGGTTACATATCAAGATTACATACTGAGTGAATCTGATGAAAGTAGGTGATATATATGAACACTGAGTGAACAGTAGTAAAATGGAGGATTTGGTTTTATCATAATGCATTATGAATGTAGATTTTTCTATACTTTCTCTAAGGCTCTGATTAGGAGCCTCCGCTGCACATTGCGGCAAAATGACAAAAACCATGACGGAAACTCATTAAAGTCAATGGGTTCCGTAAGGCGCCGTTGGTGTCATTTGACGGATCTGGCACTTTTGTTATTTTCGTCTTTCTGTTACCATAATGAAACAGAATAACAGAAATACTAGCGCAGATGTGAACAGAGCCTAAATTAGGCA
Source organism: Rhinoderma darwinii (assembly GCF_050947455.1). Lineage (NCBI taxonomy): Eukaryota > Metazoa > Chordata > Amphibia > Anura > Rhinodermatidae > Rhinoderma > Rhinoderma darwinii. The sequence goes on from NC_134694.1 coordinate 95,410,199, forward strand.
GGGCAAAGTAAACCACTACATTATCTGTAAATACATGCATTTAGTGTTAGAGAGTACGCTCTTCATTGAACAGCATATTATTACGTTTAGATGTAGATATTTACATAGGTACAAAAAAAATGAGTACATTTGTAAATGCATTACTTATTTTGCACTGGTACTAAATAACAGCCTGGATTAATTTCCAGAGCTTCAATTGGTAACAGTCAACAAGCTTGTTGACAGGCAATCCCTAAAAAGTATAACTGAGCTCCTATAATGCAGGGGGAGGTATATATTATATATGAGTAAAAGTTAGCAGTATCACAATAGGTGTCAATAGAATAATGATGTTTAAACAAATGTTAACCAGAGAAGCACCATGCATGAGAGTGACATTATCACCAAATCTGGCCACAAAGGAATACATAGCAACTATGGAGAACATATCGTCTCCAATAATATGCATAGCAGTATTAGCATATATAGATTACTGTTATAAACTGGCATAATCATACTGAGATTACACTATTACAAGCGGAAAGGTAGAACACTAGGGAAGAAGCTCAAACCTGTGGTCTTACAGGTAGGAGAAAGATTAGATCAGGGGTGTCAAACTATTTTTCACAGAGGGCCAAATCAGCCTTATCGTTGCCTTCAAAGGGCCGATTGTAAGTGTAAGACTGTATAAATGTAACAGCTCGCTTAACTGTTAAGGAGTAGTTGCATTTATATTAATCCACAGTGCCCCAGATGGTAATAATGATCCCTATTGCTCGATGCAATAAAAGTGTCCCCTCAGTATCCGTGCCACCACACAGTAATAATGCCCCAGTTGAGCTCCCTGTAGATAGCACCACACACACAGCCCCCTGTAGATAGCCCAACACACACAGCCTCCTGTAGAAAGCGCCAAAACACCCCCTCTTGTAGATAGTGCCACACAGCCCCCCCTTGTACAGAGTGCCCCACAGACTCCTTTGTACAGAGTGCCACACACGGCCCCCCTTGTACAGAGTGCCACACAGCCCCCCTTGTACAGAGTGCCACACAACCCCCTTGTACAAAGTACCACACACCTCCCCTTGTACAGAGTGCCACACATCCCCCCCCTTGTACAGAGTCACACACACACCCCTGCCCTTTGTAGAGAGTGCCACACACAGCATCCCCTTGTACAGAGTGCCACACAGCACCCCTTTGTACAGTGCCACACACAGCCCCCTCTTGTTCAGAGTGCCACACACAGCCTCCCCTCGTACAGAGTGCCACACAGCATGCCCTTGTACAGTGCCACACACAGCCCCCTTGTACAGAATGCCACACACAGCCCCAACTTGTACAGAGTGCCACACACAGCACCTCCTTGTACAGAGTGCCACACAGCCCCACCCTTGTACAGAGTGCCACGCAGCCTCCCTTGAAGAGAGTGCCAAACAGCCCCCCCTTGAAGAGAGTGCCACACAGCCCCCCCATTGTAGAGAGTGCCACACACCACCCCTTATACAGAGTTCCCCACAGCCCCCCTTGTTGAGAGTGCCACAAAGCCCCCCTGCAGATAGTGCCACACAGCCCCCCTGTAGATAGTGCCACACAGTCCGACCCTTGTAGAAGGTCCTACACAAGAAGCCCAGAATGCCCCAGGCCACATAGGCCCCAGGACGGAGAGTGATAGCTTACCACTACCGCTCTCCACTCTGCCTGATGTGACTCATATTTACCAGGTCACGCGGCGGTGGTCACGAGTGAGGTTGGTTCCTGCTTGGGAATTAACCAGTCCAGTCACCTGATTTGAGTAAGTCATCTGACCTCACGTCACTGAGCTCCTGCCACTGACCTCACTCAAAATTACTCACTTGGCCACAGCCTGCATATTTTAAGATTTAAAATATGCACGTGGCCGCCTACTTTTCCCTTTGCATTGCGCATGTCCTTTTTGGCGTATGCGCAGTGTAATGTTCCTGGAGAACTAAATCCCAGGCGGTGCTTTTTTTCTGCCGGACACTACGGACAGGAGAAAAAAACACCTGTTTCTGTGAACTTAGAAGTCCTGCTGTTGTGGCGCTGCATGTAAACACCTGATTCAGGTGAAGGGCCAGATTTGGCCCGCGGGCTTTATGTTTGATATGTGTGGATTAGATGGTACATTGGAGCTGTCAGTGGGAACTACCAGATCAGCTTAGTGCTAAAGGAGAAGCGATCAAGAGATTCCTCTCAAGCCCTATTGTATCACAGATAAGTCAAAGTCCCAACATTAAACCATGCTGTGGTAGACCCGAAATGGGAATTAAGGGTCATTACTGACCCAGGTAGCAAAGCTTTTCAATAGTTCCAAATTAGACAGATCCTTTGGGAAAGCCTTGACTTGAAGAAGTAGAAACAGCTGAAATATATTCATTGCCATTGTACATATGGGAGTTATGAGTCTCTGAAGATGGCCAGGGCCCACAGGGGTCCTGTATATGGACATATGTAACAGAAGGCGTTGGAGTCATGGTAATCCAGAGAAACGGCCTCGGTGGGAGTGGAACCGGGCTGCGTGCCATAAATCTTTTTTCCCCTTCTCTCTATGCACCTCCAAAACGTCAGTTCGTGGATGGAATAATGGCCATTGCAATAGAGCAGGTTCCTGTTGGGGAACTTAACATGAAATAGGAAAGTCCATGGGTAATCAGAGTCCAGAAAATAGTTTGGTGGACCTACCACTCTTGCCTTTTACTAATGTGCAGAGCAATTGTAATGCTACAGACAAGCCTCGCAAACTAGGTCAAAGATTATCTGGGAATCTCCTAAAATGTGTTTATGAGTATGATCTGTGTACTAAGCTCCTAAATAGTAATCTAAACAAAGAGAAAAAAGTGCACATAGTGCATGAAACAATAAAAAACAGTTGATGTGAGGATGGGCAATTATGCTGACCTGGTATGGTTATGCTAGGAGCATAACATCCAATGTGGCATATTCCAATGTGGCACACACACGCACACACACACAAGCAATTTTAAAACTCTAGCACTGTAGGTTACGTATACAGCCATTACGCATTAAGACAAATTGTCAAGTTGATTTTTGGCTGGAAAGTCTGTTAACAATAAACAAGCATAGTAGGAAATAGCCAAAAGCATTTAACAAACAACATTTTTGGAAATTTTAAATATTCCCTACCCAATGTAGCAATAACTTTAAACTTCCATTCCATTGAATCTTTAGGTTTTTGGATTTGACCACAACCAATTGAAGGAGTTTTTGGGAATTTAAACAATTTGCCTGACTGTAGAAAATAAAATTTAAATTACCAATTTTCACCTGTTAAATCCCTTGCTGCTCCAGCACCGGTGCTCACCGCCGATTTTTATTTATTTTGTGCAGCAATGACATCCTGTAAATTCACGTTTCCACTGCAGCCATTAACTGGCCTCAGCGGTGATGTACGTATGACTGCTGAGGCCAGTGATTGGCTGCAGTGGTCACGTGGATGAGTGGCACATCATCACTGCAGGATATATAAATAAAGACCTGTGGGGACTATCAGAGAATCATCGCTGGAGTGGCGGGGGATTTAACAGGTGAGTAATGGATATTGTTTTATTTTATCCCATTATTTACTGGCACAAGTTTCAAACTTCAAGCTGTAGAAGCAACCAAGGATGCTCCTCAAAGATTTGTAGTGTTTTACTCACTGTAAATCTGGCTTTCTGCTTTTTCTTTATTAGTTTTTCATAGACGCAGAGAGTCATGGGGCGACATGGATGAGTTCTTATGGAAAATTAAGTGCATCAGCAAAAATTATTAGAATTATTAGTTTGCAACGCAAACTCAATCCAACAAAACATTTTCGAGACAAAGTTGGATGTCCAGTTGGATGTCAACAAGGATGACTTGAGTGCCGATCTTCAAAATGTATCAAAAAATATTTTCCAATTAACAATCTGAACTCAACGAAGATCAGTCTTGTCATTGAAAAAGTAAAATGGACTTCACATATGTCTTTAAATGTCAATTTTTTTTGTTTTATTTTTGTTCTTGTTCGATACTAGATAACTAATGCTTTTGCATTCAGCATTTAGCATACAGGTATATCATGTTCTAGTGTGGTTTTATTTTGAGCTCATAGCCAGCTAAGAATTAAAGAGTAGCTTAAGGGTCCTCTCATCCAAAAAATGTGTTATTGAAGTAATAAGAAAATAAGTTGAATAAGGACATGAACATTACACAAGACTTTTGCTCTCCACTTAACTATTCTTATGGCAAAAATAAAACGTTTTAAATGACATTAACACACCAAAAACTAAGACTGTTATTAACTTCCTTAGTTTTATGTGACCGACAACATAAAACTTGAGTACTAATTTAAGAAGTTTTTTAATTACATAGTCTGAGTATAATATTCAGGCTAGCCACATCAAGGAAATTCCATTCACAGCAAGTCCCATGATGGTTCTAATATAATTTCTTTTAAAATGGGTTGAAAACGGTTTGCATTTATCCTTCATCTAAATAATAAAAACTCCTGGAGTCTCAGAGATATGCAAGTGGTGAACAGTTGTCCGCATTGGTGGACCTAAAGGGAATCTAACCTTAGAAAGTCACCTATTATTGAAGTTTTTATGTTAAAGAGGCTCTGTCACCAGATTTTGCAACCCCTATCTGCTATTGCAGCAGATAGGCGCTGCAATGTAGATTACAGTAACGTTTTTATTTTTAAAAAACGAGCATTTTTGGCCAAGTTATGACCATTTTCGTATTTATGCAAATGAGGCTTGCAAAAGTACAACTGGGCGTGTTGAAAAGTAAAAGTACAACTGGGCGTGTATTATGTGCGTACATCGGGGCGTGTTTACTACTTTTACTAGCTGGGCGTTGTGTATAGAAGTATCATCCACTTCTCTTCACAACGCCCAGCTTCTGGCAGTGCAGACACAGCCGTGTTCTCCAGAGATCACGCTGTGACGTCACTCACAGGTCCTGCGTCGTGTCGGCACCAGAGGCTACAGATGATTCTGCAGCAGCATCGGCGTTTGCAGGTAAATCGATGTAGCTACTTACCTGCAAACGCCGATGCTGCTGCAGAATCAACTGTAGCCTCTGGTGCCGATGTGGCCGACACGATGCAGGACCTGTGAGTGACGTCACAGATCTGCACTGCCAGAAGCTGGGCGTTCTGAAGAGAAGTGGATGATACTTCTCATCAGAAAGCCCAGCTAGTAAAAGTTGTAAACACGCCCCGATGTGCGCACATAATACACGCCCAGTTGTACTTTTACTTTTCAACACGCCCAGTTGTACTTTTGCAAGCCTCATTTGCATAAATACGAAAATGGTCATAACTTGGCCAAAAATGCTCGTTTTTTAAAAATAAAAACGTTACTGTAATCTACATTGCAGCGCCTATCTGCTGCGATAGCAGATAGGGGCTGCAAAATCTGGTGACAGAGCCTCTTTAAACTAGTTTTTTTAAATTTTTGCTTTTTGGTGGAGTTTTTCTCCATGACACGATTTCTATTACTTAATCATGACCGGAGGTGTTTTGAGCCTTCATGCCCAGAGCAAAATTTCACTTTTTGAAAAGCTAATTTCTAAAGGTGAATATTTTTTTTTACTAGTCTACCCCAAAATGATTTCGTTATTTTCTCGGGGCACAGGGCTTTCTTATTGCTTAAAATTGGAGGAGATATCAATTAATTTTGCAGGCCTTTTTTAGGGAAACATGGTTAAAAAGAGTGAAAAAAAAATCAGTTTTTCCTAATTTTTTAATCTTATATTTTAACCCCTTAACGACCGTCCATTGTCTTTTAACAGAAGGCATGCAGGTCAAGAGTCTACAGCCACGTCTTTTGGCGTCGCTGTAGAAAAGGCTTATGAGCGCTGCAGTGAGTGCTCATTCTCTAAACAGGAGCTGTTACTAGCATAACCTTAAAAAAGCATAGGGTATACAGCCAGGATTGGATACAATTCCAACCCCAGATGTTTAACCATTTGATTGCCACTGTCTGTGACCGCAGCATGATCAAAGGGGACTCTCCTCTTCAACGTGTCTCTAGAAAGCCAGTGACGCGATCGGAGACTGGGGAACCCTCTGCAGTCAGCCCTGTGGATCTAGAAAGGAACCCAGGACTGTATGTTCAGTATGCCTGCACTTGCATGTGTTGCCCTAACAGCAGCCTGTGTCACAGTAACACAGTATGATGTATTGGCATACAGGAGTATGCTAATACATTATAAGTAAAAAATAAAGCTACTTAAAAGTTTACATGTAACAAACAAAATTAGAAAAAAGTCCAAAAGTAGTCACCATTTAGCATAAAATATATTTTATTGCCCATATATAAAAACAAAAAACGAACACATATTAGGTATCTACATGACCGTAATAATCAGGAGAATTAATTTAATTTAGCGTTAAACATGAACAGGTTAAAAAATAAACAAAAAAATCATTGCCTAATATTGCATTTTCCTATATTCACGACGCAAAAATAATGACATAACTTACACAGTAAATTTTTTGTACCCCAAACTGGATAAAAATTCTCCTGCATAACGAAAAGTTATGGCTGATGAAAGGCAGAGAGGCAAAAACTGAAAAATGTAGGCCTTTTCAGGCCTGGTTTTTAAGGGGTTAAATAAATAATAATCATCAAATACTCCCATGTATATGAGGCCATATATGTGTACATTGCCATCCTTTTAGCTTTAAATGTATCTCCCCCTTAGCTTCAGACGCAGCATCTGAAAATGGATGATAATCATCCAAGTACAGAATTTTTTTCGTAAAGGCGCAAAAGAAGATAGGGTCAGGGTAGAACAGACTAAAACTGTATTCATGGGCTTTTTGTGACAGGGTATTGATTATTTCATTTCCCTGTCACAATACAGGATCGGCTGTCAGTGTGACAGCCCTAGCCTGCCCATGGAACTGTGTTCAGGAGCGCGCAGTGCTATCAAACTCAGCACGTAAAGTAACATGCATCTGCCACAGGTACCAGTCCATTTTTTTACGTGGTGTGGGCAGGAAGTGTTAATTTTTCTTTTTACATTTTCCAGTTTTTATGCAGACCACTGAGCAATCATAATAGGCTAACACTTCTCGTACAGGAATAGCAGGGGGGGGGCTAGTGTAACGTCCAGGGGGGCAGCGAGGAGCTGCTCTTTCTTGGTCAGGTCATTTAGATACAGAACTAGGGCAGCAAATCCTGAGTGAAGTTAAAGAGGCTCTGTCACCAGATTCTCAAATCCCTATCTCCTATTGCATGTGATCGGCGCTGCAATGTAGAGAACATTAACGTGTTTTTGTTTTTGTTTTAAACGTTCATTTTGGCCAAGTTATGAGCTATTTTATATATATGCAAATGAGCTTTGAAATGGACAACTGGGCGTGTTTTTTTTCGTATGTCCAACTGGGCGTGTATTGTGTTTTTAACTGGGCGTGTTTACGTGTATGACGCTGACCAATCAGTGACCAGTCAGCCACTGGCGTAGCTATAGGGGTCGCAGCGGTCGCAATTGCGACCGGGCCCAGAAGCCAGGGGGGCCCCCGGCCCCCCGCACCACATCAATAAAAAGTTACTATAGTAACTCGGGCCGCGGGCCCCTGTTACTATAGTAACATACTTGACTTACCTTCTTGGTTCCGGATCGCAGCGGAGGTCCTGACGTCAAGCGCTGTGCGCAGCGCATGACGTCACAGCGCTATGTGCCGCGCACAGCATCGAGACTACAGAACTCCCGCCGCGGCCGAAGAGGAAGGTAAGGTTAGCCCTGACTGGCGGGGTCCGACTCCCGGGACCCGCCAATCAGCTGTTTTGAAGGGGCCGCAGCACTCGTACGAGAGCTGCTCCCCTTCATTCCTGTCACTTCATTCCGGTCACACTGTGAATCGGTGTCGGCGATTCACAGTGTGGGCGAGTAGTGAAATGAAGGGGAAGCAGCTCTCGTACGAGTGCTGCGGCCCCTTCAAAACAGCTGATTTGCGGGTCCCGGGCGACACATCAGCTATTGATGGCCTATCCTGTGGATACGCCATCAATGTTTAGGGACTGCACAACCCCTAAGCCTACGATGTATCAGGCTTAGGGGGCCCATGAGACAGGATCACAGATTGTGTGATCCTGTCTGCTGGGCCCTGTATCTAAGCCAATCACATGGTAGGCTTAGATACATGGCCCATGCGTGATCCTGTCTGCTGGGCCCTGTATCTAAGCCTACCACACTGTAGGTTTAGATACAGGGCCCCAGCACACAGTAATCTTATACTGTATAAGATTACTGTCTGCTGGACCCTGTATCTAAGCCTACCTTGTGGTAGGCTTAGATACAGGGTCCCACAGACAGTATCACACATGGGCCCTGTATCTAAGCCTTAGGGTATGTGCACAGACACTAATTATGTCCGTAATTGACGGACGTATTTCGGCCGCAAGTACCGGACCGAACACAGTGCAGGGAGCCGGGCTCCTAGCATCATACTTATGTACGATGCTAGGAGTCCCTGGCTCGCTGCAGGACAACTGTCCCATACTGTAAACATGTTTTCAGTACGGGACAGTTGTCCGGCAGCGAGGCAGGGACTCCTAGCGTCGTACATAAGTACGACGCTAGGAGCCCGGCTCCCTGCACTGTGTTCGGTCCGGGACTTGCGGCCGAAATACGTCCGTCAATTATGGACGTAATTAGTGTGTGTGCACATACCCTAACACGTGTTACTAATCATTTTTTGTGTGTTTTCTTACAGGTTCGGTCGTTGGACTACGGCAGATTCCAGGACTACTTCGATGACAGCTTTTTTTTTTTATTAATAAAATGGTTAATGAGGGCTGTGTGGGTTTTTTTTTTATTTCAATAAAATATTTTTTCTATGTCTTTGTGTTTTTTTTTTAAACTATATTACTACCGCCTTAGTAATGGCCGCCGGCTGATTGACAGCATCCATTGCTAAGGCGGGGCTTAGTGTTAGCGGATGCAGAGGCTAACACTAACCCCCTTTATTACCCCGGTACCCACCGCCACCAGGGGTGCTGGGAAGAGCCGGGTACGATCCAGTACCTGACCATCTGTAGTGATGGTCGGCCACTGGGGTGGCCGCAGGCTGGTATTATCAGGAGGGGAAAGGCAAAAACAGTGGCCCTTCCCATCCTGGTAATGCTGCCTGCTGCTGCTTTATTGTATCTGGCTGGTTATGAAAAATGGGGGGGGACCCCACGTCATTTAAAAAAAACAAAAAAAAAATAATAATTGGAAAGAACGATTTCGGGTCCCCCCCAATTTTCATAACCAGCCAGATACAACACAGCAGCAGCAGGCAGCATTACAAGGGTGGGAAGGGCCACTGTTTTTGGCCTTCCCCAGCCTAATACTACCAGCCTGCGGCCACCCCGGTGCCTGCCCGTCACTACAGATGGTCGGGTACTGGTTTGTACCCGGCTCTTCCCAGTACCCCTGGTGGCGGTGGGTACTGGGGTTATAATGGGGGTTAGTGTTGGCCTCTGCACCGGCTAACATTAAGCCCTGCCTTAGTAATGGAGGTTGTCAATCAGCCAGCGGCCATTACTAAGGCGGTGATAATAAAGTTTAAAAAGATACAAGCACATAGAAAAAATATTGTATTGAAATAAAAAAATAACCCTCATTAACCATTTTATTGAGAATAAAAAAAACGCCGTCATTGAAGTCCTCATATCCGAAGTCCAACAACCGAACCTGTAAAAAAAACACAAACACAAAAATAATCAGTAACACATAAAGAAGCAAAATTATTATTCTTACCTATCCTGGGTCCAGCGCTGGAGACGCAATGTCAACGAGCTGGGCCCTGTATCTAATCCTATCATGTGTGATACAGTCTGCTGAGCTGTGTATCTAATCCAATCATGTATGATACTGTCTGCTGGGCCCTATATCTAATCCGATCATGTGTGATACTGTCTGCTTAGCCACTGTATCTAATCCTATCATGTGTGATACTGTCTGCTGAGCCACTGTATCTAATCCTATCATGTGTGGTACTGTCTGCTGAGCCACTGTATCTAATCCTATCATGTGTGATACTGTCTGCTGAGCCACTGTATCTAATCCTATCATGTGTGGTACTGTCTGCTGAGCCACTGTATCTAATCCTATCATGTGTGATACTGTCTGCTGAGCCACTGTATCTAATCCTATCATGTGTGATACTGTCTGCTGAGCTGTGTATCTAATCCTATCATGTGCGATACTGCCTTCTGAGCCACTGTATCTAATCCTATCATGTGTGATACTGTCTGCTGAGCCACTGTATCTAATCCTATCCATAGTTTATAGGGTCGTAGTGCTATAGATATGCTATGCTGTCTCATATACACACTTTTTTTTGGGGCGGACACATGTATTGGGGCTATTTCCCGGACATTTTAAGCCCTGAGGGTATGTTCACACGGCAGCGTCCGTTACGGCTGAAATTACTGTGCTGTTTTCAGGAGAAAACAGCACCGTAATTTCAGCCATAATGGCATGTGCAGGCGTCTTTTGCTGCGTCCATTACGGACGTAATTGAAGCTGGTTTTCCATGGAGTCCTTGGAAAACGGCTCCATTTACGTCTGAAGAAGTGACAGGCACTTTTTTACGCGCCGCCTTTTGACAGCGGCTCGTAAAAAAAATGACCGTCGGCACAGAACATCGTAAGAGCCATTCAAATGAATGGGCAGATGTTTGCCGACGCTTTTGAGCCGCATTTTCGGACGTAATTCAATGCTAAAACGCCCGAATTACGTCCGTAAATAGTGTGTGTGAACCCAGCCTTAGTGACGCCCCGGCTGCTAGTGCTGCATTGTTGGGTCACTTAGGAGACCCAGCGATGCAGCTGAAAGCGGACCGTCGGCCATGAGAAGTTTGTGGGGGGGGGCCCAGTAAGAATTTTTGCATCGGGGCCCATGAGCCTCTAGCTACGCCCCTGCAGTCAGCGTAATACACTCCTCTCCATTCATTTACACAGCAGCATCACGTTCTTACTACAGGGTGGGCCATTTATATGGATACACCTAAATAAAATGGGAATGGTTGGTGATATTAACTTCCTGTTTGTGGCACATTAGTATATGGGAGGGGGGAAACTTTTCAAGCTGGGTGTTGACCATGGTGGCCATTTTGAAGTCGGCCATTTTGTATCCAACTTTAGTTTTTTCAATGGGAAGAGGGTCATGTGACACATCAAACTTATCGAGAATTTCACAAGAAAAACAATGGTGTGCTTGGTTTTAACGTTACTTTATTCTTTCATGAGTTATTTACAAGTTTCTGACCACTTATAAAATGTGTTCAAAGTGCTGCCCATTGTGTTGGATTGTCAATGCAACCCTCTTCTCCCACTCTTCACACACTGATAGCAACACCGCAGAAGAAATGCTAGCACAGGCTTCCAGTATCCGTAGTTTCAGTTGCTGCACATCTCGTATCTTCACAGCATAGACAATTGCCTTCAGATGACCCCAAAGATAAAAGTCTAAGGGGGTCAGATCGGGAGGCATTTCTTCTGCGGTGTTGCTATCAGTGTCCTGTCCTGCATTACACAAACAGCCCATTGATTTGAATGGGCACTGTGTAACACTTAATTTCTTCTGCGGTGGCGCTGAGAAAAATTGAACATTACTGCCAGGTTTTCCAACATATTACAGCTGATCGCTGGGGTCCGACATTTCGTAATCAGCTTATTGTATATCGGGTGTTGTATAACTCCTTATTCATTGCGTAATCTATAGCATGAACTCAGGGGCGTAGCTAGAGGCTCATGGGCCCCGATGCAAAAATTCTTACTGGGCCCCCCCCCCCGGAAAACTTCTCATGGCCGACGGTCCGCTTTCAGCTGCATCGCTGGGTCTCCTAAGTGACCCAACAATGCAGCACTAGCAGCCGGGGGCGTCACTAAGGCTGGGTTCACACACACTATTTACGGACGTAATTCGGGCGGTTTAGCATTGAATTACGTCCGAAAATGCGGCTCAAAAGCGTCGGCAAACATCTGCCCATTCAGTTGAATGAGTCTTACGATGTTCTGTGCCGACGGTCATTTTTTTTTCCGCGTCGCTGTCAAAAGGCGGCGCGTAAAAAAGTGCCTGTCACTTCTTCAGACGTAAATGGAGCCGTTTTCCATGGAAAACCAGCTTCAGTTACTTCCGTAATGGACGCAGCAAAAGACGCCTGCACATGCCATTACGGCTGAAATTACGGTGCTGTTTTCTCCTGAAAAGAGCACAGTAATTTCAGCCGTAACAGATGCTGCCGTGTGAACATACCCTCAGGGCTTAAAATGTCCGGGAAATAGCCCCAATACATATGTGTCCGCCCCAAAAAAAAGTGTGTATATGAGACAGCATAGCATATCTATATCACTACGACCCTATAAACTATGGATAGGATTAGATACAGTGGCTGAGCAGACAGTATCACACATGATAGGATTAGATACAGTGGCTCAGAAGGCAGTATCACACATGATAGGATTAGATACACAGCTCAGCAGACAGTATCACACATGATAGGATTAGATACAGTGGCCCAGCAGACAGTATCACACATGATAGGATTAGATACAGTGGCTCAGCAGACAGTACCACACATGATAGGATTAGATACAGTGGCTCAGCAGACAGTACCACACATGATAGGATTAGATACAGTGGCTCAGCAGACAGTATCACACATGATAGGATTAGATACAGTGGCTCAGCAGACAGTATCACACATGATAGGATTAGATACAGTGGCTCAGCAGACAGTATCACACATGATCGGATTAGATATAGGGCCCAGCAGACAGTATCATACATGATTGGATTAGATACACAGCTCAGCAGACTGTATCACACATGATAGGATTAGATACAGGGCTCAGCTCGCTGACATTGCGTCTCCAGCGCTGGACCCAGGATAGGTAAGAATAATAATTTTGCTTCTTTATGTGTTACTGATTATTTTTGTGTTTGTGTTTTTTTTACAGGTTCGGTTGTTGGACTTCGGATACGAGAACTTCAATGACGGCGTTTTTTTTATTCTCAATAAAATGGTTAATGAGGGTTGTTTTTTTATTTCAATAAAATATTTTTCTATGTGCTTGTATCTTTTTAAACTTTATTATCACCGCCTTAGTAATGGCCGCTGGCTGATTGACAACCTCCATTACTAAGGCGAGGCTTAATGTTAGCCGGTGCAGAGGCTACACTAACCCCCATTATTACCCCGGTACCCACCGCCACCAGGGGTACTGGGAAGAGCTGGGTACAAACCAGTACCCGACCATCTGTAGTGACGGGCAGGCACCGGGGTGGCAGCAGGCTGGTAGTATTAGGCTGGGGAAGGCCAAAAACAGTGGCCCTTCCCACGCTTGTAATGCTGCCTGCTGCTGCTGTGTTGTATCTGGCTGGTTATGAAAATTGGGGGGGGGCCCGAAATCGTTCTTTCCAATTATTTAAATTTTTTATTTTTTTTAAATGACGTGGGGTCCCCCCCATTTTCATAACCAGCCAGATACAATAAAGCAGCAGCAGGCAGCATTACCAGGATGAGAAGGGCCACTGTTTTTGGCCTTTCCCCTCCTGATAATACCAGCCTGCGGCCACCCCAGTGGCCGACCATCACTACAGATGGTCAGGTACTGGATCGTACCCGGCTCTTCCCAGCACCCCTGGTGGCGGTGGGTACCGGGGTAATAAAGGGGGTTAGTGTTAGCCTCTGCATCCGCTAACACTAAGCCCCGCCTTAGCAATGGATGCTGTCAATCACCCGGCGGCCATTACTAAGGCGGTACTAATATAGTTTAAAAAAAAAACACAAAGACATAGAAAAAATATTTTATTGAAATAAAAAAAAAACCCCACACAACCCTCATTAACCATTTTATTAATAAAAAAAAAGCTGTCATCGAAGTAGTCCTGGAATCCAACGTAGTCCAATGACCGAACCTGTAAGAAAACACACAAAAAATGATTAGTAACACGTGTGTTAGGATATGTGCACACACACTAATTACGTCCGTAATTGACGGACGTATTTCGGCCGCAAGTCCCGGACCGAACACACTGCAGGGGGCGGGCTCCTAGCGTCGTACTTATGTACGATGCTAGGAGTCCCTGCCTCGCTGCAGGACAACTGTCCCGTACTGAAAACATGATTACAGTATGGGACAGTTGTCCTGCAGCGAGCCAGGGACTCCTAGCATCGTACATAAGTATGATGCTAGGAGCCCGGCTCCCTGCACTGTGTTCGGTCCAGTACTTGCGGCCGAAATACGTCCGTCAATTACGGACGTAATTAGTGTCTGTGCACATACCCTAAGGCTTAGATACAGGGCCCATGTGTGATACTGTCTGTGGGACCCTGTATCTAAGCCTACCACAAGGTAGGCTTAGATACAGGGTCCAGCAGACAGTAATCTTATACAGTATAAGATTACTGTGTGCTGGGGCCCTGTATCTAAACCTACAGTGTGGTAGGCTTAGATACAGGGCCCAGCAGACAGGATCACGCATGGGCCATGTATCTAAGCCTACCATGTGATTGGCTTAGATACAGGGCCCAGCAGACAGGATCACACAATCTGTGATCCTGTCTCATGGGCCCCCTAAGCCTGCTACATCGTAGGCTTAGGGGTTGTGCAGTCCCTAAACATTGATGGCCTATCCACAGGATAGGCCATCAATAGCTGATGTGTCGCCCGGGACCCGCAAATCAGCTGTTTTGAAGGGGCCGCAGTACTCGTACGAGAGCTGCTTCCCCTTCATTTCACTACTCGCTCACACTGTGAATCGCCGACACCGATTCAGTGTGACCGGAATGAAGTGACAGGAATGAAGGGGAGCAGCTCTCGTACGAGTGCTGCGGCCCCTTCAAAACAGCTGATTGGCGGGTCCCGGGAGTCGGACCCCGCCAGTCAGGGCTAACCTTACCTTCCTCTTCGGCCGCGGCGGGAGTTCTGTAGTCTCGATGCTGTGCGCGGCGGCATAGCGCTGTGACGTCATGCGCTGCGCACAGCGCTTGACGTCAGGACCTCCGCTGCGATCCGGAACCAGGAAGGTAAGTAAAGTATGTTACTATAGTAACAGGGGCCCGCGGCCCGAGTTACTATAGTAACTTTTTATTGATGTGGTGCGGGGGGCCGTGGGCCCCCCTGGCTTCTGGGCCCGGTCGCAATTGCGACCGCTGCGACCCCTATAGCTACGCCAGTGCATGAACTGCTTTAACAGGTTCCCGACCGCTGGCCGTAAATATACGGCCAGCGGCCAGGGTCTCTAAAGTCCGGCGTATAGTATATATACGGCCGCACTTCAGAGACTGTGCACGCGCGATCGCGTGCACACAGCTCTATGCCCTGGCTGTTGCTAACAGCCATGGGCACTGGGCAGAATGTCAGGGGTCAATCTTTTGGCCCCTGAACATGTGATCGCTGTGACAACCAATCACAGCGATCACATGCATTTCTGCATAGAAAACAGTGTGCACGCGATCGCGTGCACACAGCCCTGTGCCCTCGCTGTTACCAACAGCTCTGGGCACTGGGCAGAGTATCAGGGACCAATCTGATGGTCCCTGATCATGTGGTCGCTGTGAAAACCTATCACAGCGACCACATTTGTTTTATTTTGACTTTTCTGGCAGTAAATCTCCTGCCTCTTTTCTTCTCCTCAAACATTGTTTCAGTTTGAGGAGAAGAAGAGACTCGGGAGAATTGCTGCCAGAAGAATACAGTGAAAAAAAATACAGTTACACTAAAACATTCTCTGTATAGATAGATTTCTATCTATCTATACAATCTATCTATCCATCTATCTTTTTTTCTATCTATCTACCTTTCTTTCTTTTATTCTATTAGAATAGGCAGGTAGGGAGTATATAATTATATATATATCCACATATATATAATATATATAGCAATAGCGGTTTATTTTTTTGTTAGCGGTAGTGTAGATATATATAGCAGTTAGTTTGTGTGTTTTATAAAAAAAAAAAAAAAAAAAAAAATTTGTTTAGTTAGTGTTAGTGTTAGTTACGTTATGGCGAGGAAGTTGTTTAGCGCCGAGGAGGCATACGCCATGCTGTGGTCTGAGTCGGAGACCGCATCAGAGATGGCGTCCGAGATGGAACCTGTTTTAGGTAGTGACGATGACAGCGTCACTTCAGGTTCATCTTCAGGGGACGTTGTCCCTGATGCAGTCGAAACTGCAGAACATGAAAGTGCAGGGCCAAGTAGCGCTGTAGCACGGGACAGCCTGGTCCCTCCAGTCCAGGCTCTTGTATGGGCACCTGCCCCATCTTTTGGGCCTAGAATCCACGGATTTACGGCCACTCCTGGCATAACCGTGGACAATACAAATTTTGTCCAAATGGATTACTTCCATTTATTTATAACGGACGACATCCTAAATCAGATTGTCCACGAAACAAATTTATATGCCACGCAATATATAAGGCAGAAACCTTCATCCACCCATGCCAGAGATTGGACGCCCACCAATTTGCAGGAATTAAAAAATTTTTTGGGGCTCACCCTAAATATGGGTATTGTCAAAAAGCCCTCCATTAGGTCTTACTGGTCAACAAGACCCGCCCAAGCCACCCCAGTATATTCTGCAGTAATGCCCAGGTCTCGTTATGAGACAATAATGAGGTTCCTCCACTTCAATGACAACGCACAGGCCCCCCCAAGTACCGATGCAAACCGGGATCGGTTGTTCAAAATAAGACCGCTAATAAATTCCCTGAATAATTTATTTCTGCAACTCTACACCCCTGAGCAGAATGTAAGTGTGGACGAATCCCTCCTCAACTTCCATGGCAGACTTAGCTTTCGCCAATATCTACCTTCAAAAAGGGCAAGATATGGCGTTAAGCTCTACAAATTGTGTGAAAGCGGGTCAGGATATACCACCGCCTTCAGGATTTATGAAGGGCGGGACCGCACAATAAATGTTCCTGGATGCCCCCCTGATCTTTCCACCAGCAGTAAGATCGTGTGGGAGATAATGCAGCCTCTGCTTCACAAGGGGTACCACCTGTACTGTGATAATTTTTATTCCAGTGTGCCCCTGTTTAGGCATTTGCATGCTGCAAGGACTGGGGCATGTGGTACCATGCGCAAAAACAGAATTGGTTTTCCACAGCAATTAGTGGGGAAGCGCATGGTAAAGGGGGACTCCTGTGCTTATGCATCTGAGGAATTGCTGGCGGTCAAGTTCAGGGATCGCAAAGATGTGTATGTGCTAAGCACGATTCATACCGCAGGAACAGTGGCAGTGAGGGAAAGAGGGGCAACATCGGACAAGCACAAACCAGTGAGCGTGTCCGAATATAACAAGTACATGGGGGGGGTGGATTTAAGCGACCAGGTTTTACAGCCCTATTTAGTAAAACGCAAAACTAAAACCTGGTACAAAAAGGTGGCCATTTATTTGTTACAGGTGGCCATCCACAACTCATTTGTGCTCTATAAAAAAAACAGAGGCAGAGACACATACCTGGATTTCCAGGAGAAAATTATTGAAGGCCTCATTTTTGATGTTCAGGACACCCGAGAATGCCCCCAGTCTGAGGATGTCACGCGACTGACTGAAAGACACTTCGTCAGTCGGATTCCCCCAACAGCAACCAGAAGCAACCCCCAGAAAAAGTGCCGCGTCTGCAGAAAAGACGGGCACCGCAAAGATTCCCGATATTTCTGTCCCTCATGTCCCTCGCAACCAGGCCTGTGCATTGAGCCATGTTTTAAAAAATACCACACTGTTCTGAATTATTAGATTTTAGTTAATTTGTTGAAAATATATTTGCCCTACATTACGTTTTTATTTTTCCCCTGATTTTACTCCAAGGGTGAGGGAGGGAATGGGTGGGGGGTGGATGTCATGTTTGATGTTTTCTAAAGTTCATCTGCTGGAGAGCTCCATTTGCATTAACCTGAAATTTCTTATTTTAGAAAACCCCAAAAAATAAATTCCCATTATACCCCTAGATGAATATTTTGGGATCTCTGCTTCGAGAGCAGATATTTTGGAAGTGTTATAGAAACTCTGTTGAGTTTTGTAAAACCAGCTTTGAAAAAAAGCGATTTGTGAAATAATCTTCTTCTATCGTCCGCCCTCCTACATCTCTATGTGATAAATAAGGCCCACATATTTGGTATCCCCATGCACGGGAGAAGTGGCAGAATGTGAACGGAGATTAATTTTGACCGTGGTCTATACCGTGTGTGAAAAATGCTGGTATAAACTGACGCATTTGCTAAAAAATTGCTAATTTTATTTTGATCCATCTTATTCAAGAAACTTTCAGAAGAAAACGGGACTGTCTAAAAATATGATAAACCCCTTGAAGGAAACCTTGTGGGGTCTACTTGTGTGAATGAAGTCATTTATGGGGTGTTTCTAATGTTTCAGCAGCATTAGGCCCCCCAGAAAACAGTATGCTGCTATAAAATCAAGTGCAGAATTCCTGGACCGAAAAGGCCAAAAAGCCTCCTTTTATGCCAAGCCCTGGCACATGCCCGTGAATAAAGCACACATATTTGGTATCCCCATGCACGGGAGAAGTGGAAGAATGTGAAATGCGATGAATTTTGTCCGTGGTCCATTTTGTGTGTGAAAAAGCTAGCATAAACTGGCGCAATTGTTAAAAAAAAAAGGTAATTTTATTTTGTTCCATCTTATTCAAGAAACTTTCAGAAGAAAACTGGACTGTCTAAAAATATGATAAACCCCTTGAAGGAAACCTTGTGGGGTCTACTTGTGTGAATTAAGTCATTTATGGGGTGATTCTAATGTTTCAGCAGCATTACACCCCCCAGAAAACAGTATGCTGCTATAAAATCAAATGCAAAATTCCTGGACCAAAAAGCCTCCTTTTATGCCAAGCCCTGGCACATGCCCGCACAGCGAATAAGGCACACATATTTGGTATCCCCATGCACGGGAGAAGTGGAAGAACGTGAAAGGAGATGAATTTTGGCCGTGGTCTATACCGTGTGTGAAAAATACTAGCCTAAACTGACGCATTTGCTAAAAAAGTGCTGATTTTATTTTGTTCCATCTTATTCAAGAAACTTTCAGAAGAAAACTGGACTTGCTAAAAATATGATAAACCCCTTGAAGGAAACCTTGTGGGGTCTACTTGTGTGAATGAAGTCATTTATGGGGTGATTCTAATGTTTCAGCAGCATTAGGCCCCCCAGAAAACAGTATGCGGCTCTAAAATCAAATGCAAAATTCCTGGACCGAAAAGGCCAAAAAGCCTCCTTTTATGCCAAGCCCTGGCACATGCCCGCACAGTGAATAAGGCACACATATTTGGTATCCCCATGCACGGGAGAAGTGGAAGAACGTGAAAGGAGATGAATTTTGTCCGTGGTCTATACCGTGTGTGAAAAATACTAGCCTAAACTGACGCATTTGCTAAAAAAGTGCTGATTTTATTTTGTTCCATCTTATTCAAGAAACTTTCAGAAGATAACTGGACTTGCTAAAAATATGATAAACCCCTTGAAGGAAACCTTGTGGGGTCTACTTGTGTGAATGAAGTCATTTATGGGGTGTTTCTAATGTTTCAGCAGCATTAGGCCCCCCAGAAAACAGTATGCGGCTCTAAAATCAAATGCAAAATTCCTGGACCGAAAATGCCAAAAAGCCTCCTTTTATGCCAAGCCCTGGCACATGCCCGCACAGCGAATAAGGCACACATATTTGGTATCCCCATGCACGGGAGAAGTGGAAGAACGTGAAAGGAGATGAATTTTGGCCGTGGTCTATACCGTGTGTGAAAAATACTAGCCTAAACTGACGCATTTGCTAAAAAAGTGCTGATTTTATTTTGTTCCATCTTATTCAAGAAACTTTCAGAAGAAAACTGGACTTGCTAAAAATATGATAAACCCCTTGAAGGAAACCTTGTGGGGTCTACTTGTGCGAATGAAGTCATTTATGGGGTGATTCTAATGTTTCAGCAGCATTACACCCCCCAGAAAACAGTATGCGGCTATAAAATCAAATGCAAAATTCCTGGACCGAAAAGGCCAAAAAGCCTCCTTTTATGCCAAGCCCTGGCACATGCCCGCACAGTGAATAAGGCTCACATATTTGGTATCCCCATGCACGGGAGAAGTGGAAGAATGTGAAAGGAGATTAATTTTGGCCGTGGTTCATACCGTGTGTGAAAAATGCTAGCATAAACCGACGCAATTGTTAAATTCTTGCATTTTTTTCCAATTTTGCCCACTTTAGTGAAAAAAAAAAAAATGATATATACTGACAAATGCCACTAAAACAAAGCCCTATCTGTCCTTTAAAAAGAGTGTAAAATTCAAAGATGAACTTTATTCACCTGCTGAGTTATAGTCATGTAAAGAAGCGCATAGCAAAATTGTGAAATTTGCTCTGGTCATTTAGCTGTAAAACAGCCTAGTCCTTAACCGGTTAAGCAAGATTTCCATGATGTGGCAAAGCTTTGGGAAAATGGCACAAACTAGAAACATTTTAAAAGGAACATCAATGCATTATAAATCATGTCTATGGACTTTAACCTGTAAGATATATGTATTATCCCTGATCTGTGAGCCCTCTAAAAAAACAAAAAGACAAAACACAATAAGGACATAAAAAAAAGAAGCTATTCCCTGTATAATTAGAAATATCGTAAAATGTAGAAATTTTAAGAAAAGTGCTACATAGCTAGTAATAAGGCATCTCAAAACACAAGCTATACGAAAAATCTATGAAATAATGCAACATATTGTTTTTCTATAGAAGAAATTGTGAAATTGTGAAACAAGTTCCAGGAAATGACAAAAAGCCTTTACAAGACTGATCATTGACTTCCCTATAAAACTTGTTGAGTTACTTTATTGTGCGTGTCTACACTGTTGTGCTGTAATGATCATATTAATACATATTCACATATTGTAATGTTGTCACAGAGGATATATATGAGGGCAGCAGAGGAATATCTCCACAATGTAAATCTATGATCTATTTATAAAAACTATTGTAATACAAAAATTCAGGAGTTGCCCGTAGTCACAAGATAACTGTTCTCATATTTTAAAATCTACCTTAATGACAGCTGTATCCTGGTGACTGCCATGGATAGCACTGTTGGTTTTATTTGCTATTATTTTTATGAATAGCCCTTTTTTTTTTACGCCTGGTGCTGGGACAGGATGGCCTATTTCTTTTTGTGGTCCTCTCTTGAAAAGTGATCTGACCAATCAGCTGGATTTCCACCTGAATCTGAACATATCTGAAAAGAGGTTTTAAACACTTTACAGGTCCAGACAACCCATGGTGAAGGGAGTTGTTTCAAACTAGAGTTTTTTTAAAAATAAAAATCAATTACAGAGTTGCATTAGCCCCTTAACGCAATATCACGTAACTGTACGTGATGAGGGTTAAGGGGAAGTATGGAGCGAGC
The DNA here is from genome assembly GCF_050947455.1 of Rhinoderma darwinii. Lineage (NCBI taxonomy): Eukaryota > Metazoa > Chordata > Amphibia > Anura > Rhinodermatidae > Rhinoderma > Rhinoderma darwinii. Next base: position 95,431,593 of record NC_134694.1, read on the forward strand.
TCACGGGCTGAGCTTGCTCCATACACAGCGGGTGACGGATGTGTTACGCAGCCGACACCTCACTGCAACGGGCCGAATCGAAGTTCACTTTGATTCTGCCCCGTTTAAAACACCTTAAATGCTGCGCTCAATCACGACCGCGGCATTTGAAGTATTAGAATCAGGTGGGCACCCCATCAAACAAGCCATCGTGCCCCCCCGTGGTGCGATCGGCCGGTAACAATGGTTGTTATGGCAGCCTGGGGGCCTAACAAAGGTCTGCCATCTTTGTACTCCTTTGAAGCTCTGCCTCCGGCGGGGCTTCAAAGGAGACTGTCAGAATCCACGATATACTGCAATACATTAGTATTGCAGTGTATCATGCAAGCGATCCAACAATCGCTGCTTCAAGTCTCCTAGGGGGACTAATAAAAAAAGTAAAAAACAGTTAAATAAAGGTTTTTTTTATGTTCCAAAAAAAATAAAAGTATTAAAAGTAAAAAAACAAAAACTTTTCACAGTCGTTCCCTAAATCAATGTTAAAAAAATTAAAAGTTAACATAACTGGTATCGCCGCATCCGTAATAGTCCGAACTATCACAATATAGCGTTGTTTAAACTGCTCGGTGAATGCCGTAAAAAAAACATATACAGTGAAGGAAATAAGTGTTTGATCCCTTGCTGATTTTGTAAGTTTGCCCACTGTCAAAGACATGAACAGTCTAGAAATTTTAGGCTAGGTTAATTTTACCAGTGAGAGATAGATTATATTTAAAAAAAACCTGAAAATCACATAGTCAAAATTATATATATTTATTTGCATTGTGCACAGAGAAATAAGTATTTGATCCCTTTGGCAAACAAGACTTAATACTTGGTGGCAAAACCCTTGTTGGCAAGCACAGCAGCCAGACATTTTTTGTAGTTGATGATGAGGTTTGCACACATGTTAGATGGAATTTTGGCCCACTCCTCTTTGCAGATCATCTGTAAATCATTAAGATTTCGAGGCTGTCGCTTGGCAACTCGGATCTTCAGCTCCCTCCATAAGTTTTAGATGGGATTAATGTCTGGAGACTGGCTAGGCCACTCCATGACCTTAATGTGCTTCTTTTTGAGCCACTCCTTTGTTGCCTTGGCTGTATGTTTCGGGTCATTGTCGTGCTGGAAGACCCAGCCACAAGCCATTTTTAATGTCCTGGTGGAGGGAAGGAGGTTGTCACTCAGGATTTGACGGTACATGGCTCCATCCATTCTCCCATTGATGCGGTGAAGTAGTCCTGTGTCCTTAGCAGAGAAACACCCCCAAAACATAATATTTCGACCTCCATGCTTGACAGTGGGGACGGTGTTCTTTGGGTCATAGGCAGCATTTCTCTTCCTCCAAACACGGCGAGTTGAGTTAATGCCAAAGAGCTCAATTTTAGTCTCATCTGACCACAGCACATTCTCCCAATCACTCTCAGAATCATCCAGATGTTCATTTGCAAACTTCAGACAGGCCTGTACATGTGCCTTCTTGAGCAGGGGGACCTTGCGGGCACTGCAGGATTTTAATCCATTACGGCGTAATGTGTTACCAATGGTTTTCTTGGTGACTGTGGTCCCAGCTGCCTTGAGATCATTAACAAGTTCCCCCCGTGTAGTTTTCGGCTGAGCTCTCACCTTCCTCAGGATAAAGGATACCCCACGAGGTGAGATTTTGCATGGAGCCCCAGATCGATGTCTATTGACAGTCATTTTGTATGTCTTCCATTTTCTTACTATTGCACCAACAGTTGTCTCCTTCTCACCCAGCGTCTTACTTATGGTTTTGTAGCCCATTCCAGCCTTGTGCAGGTCTATGATCTTGTCCCTGACATCCTTAGAAATCTCTTTGGTCTTGCCCATGTTGTAGAGGTTAGAGTCAGACTCAGACTGATTAATTGAGTCTGTGGACAGGAGTATTTTATACAGGTGACCATGTAAGACAGCTGTCTTTAATGCAGGCACCAAGTTGATTTGGAGCGTGTAACTGGTCTGGAGGAGGCTGAACTCTTAATGGTTGGTAGGGGATCAAATACTTATTTCTCTGTGCACGATGCAAATAAATATATATATAATTTTGACAATGTGATTTTCTGTTTTTTTTTAAATATAATCTATCTCTCACTGGTAAAATTAACCTAGCCTAAAAATTCTAGACTGTTCATGACTTTGACAGTGGGCAAACTTACAAAATCAGCAAGGGATCAAATACTTATTTCCTTCACTGTATATAAAACACGCAAATTGCTGTTTTTTGGTCACCTTTTTTGATCAAAACGTCGCATATACCCCAAAATCAATGAAAACTACAGCTTGCTCCACAAAATTAAAGCCCTCACATCGCTAAATTGATGGAAAAATGAAAAAGTTATGGCTCTCAGAATATGGCGACACAAAAGATTTTTTTAATTAGGCAAATAGTTTTATTTTATAAACAATGCTAAAACATTAAACAAAACATATAAATTTGGTATCGCCGTAATCGTATCAACCTGTAGAATGAGGTGAATATGTAGTTTTTACCGCCTGATGGATGCGTAAAAACAAAACCCCCCCAAAAAAAATCAGCTTCCCAGTACATTATGCGGTACAATAAATGGTGCCATGAAAAACTACAATTTGTCCCGCAAAATACAAGCCCTCATATGGTTATATAGACGCAAAAATAAAAAAGTTATAGCTTTTGGAAGGTGGGGAGGAAAGAACAAAAGTGAAAATCCGAAAAATGGCTGAGGAGGGAAGGGGTTAAACACTAAAATACATTCTTTTAGTAAAGAAAATAAGTCTTTAAAGGTTTACATATTTCTCAGAGCTGTACAGATAGTAATCACTGAATGTCCAGTCACTGTCCCCAGAAGAGATCACAATCTATCCCAAGCTTAGAACACATACAACGAACACTCTTCTCTGAAAACTCTTTCCAGCTTCTGGTCGCCCATTTTGTGAAAAAGACTAAACTGCATATTCAAGATTACGCCTCAATAAAATCTTACGAACATGGCAAGACAATTAAAGCTGGCCATAGATATAAGGCTCCATTGACATCTGCGCTAGGGCTCCGTTCCGACGTTCCATTTGAGCTTTCTGTCGGAAACGGAGCCCAGACAGACACAAACTAAAACCATAGGTTTCCGTTTCCATCACCATTTATTCAATTTCGTTTGTCTCCATAGTGCAAAGATTCCGTCGTTTTGACGGAACCAATAGCGTAGTCGACTACGGTATTGATTCCGTCAAAACGACTGAACCCTTGCACAAAGGAAACAAACGGAAACCATTGGCACCGGATCCGTCACCATTGAAATGAATGGTGATGGAAATGGAAATCTATGGTTTCCGTTTGTGTCTGTCAGGGCTCTGTTTCGATGGAAAGCTCAGACGGAACGAAGCCCTAGCACAGATTTGAACGAAGCCTAAGATATCTGCCAGCCAAACTAGCTATCTCTACCTGCTGCCATTTCTTCACTACTTCAGGAGATATTAAAGGGGTTGTCCGGTTTCAGTATACTAATGTTTTTGTTTTTTTATAATTAACAGTTCTAACATTTTCCAATATACTTTCTGTATTAATTCCTCACGGTTTTCAAGATCTCTGCTTGTTGTTATTCAGTAAGAACATTCATTGTGGATCAGTGGATAAAATTTTGTCCATGGTCATGTGATGGACACACAGGTGCTGGGATCGTTAGAAGACACAGCTCTGATACACATACTGTAACTGTAACGAGCCGTGCACCTGTGTATCCATCACATGACCCTGGATAACATTTTAGCCACTCAAAGTAAACAGCGAATGTTGCTACTGAATATGAACAAGCAGAGATCTTGAAAATTGTGAGGAATTAATACAGAAAGTATTTTGGCACTTTTAATTATACAAAAAATAATGCTAATGCCAGACAACTCCTTTAAAGGGAACCTGTCACCAGCATTTCACCTATTAAACCAGCAATACCTGGTGGTAGTGGGTGAAAAATCATTTTATGTAACCTATAATTATCTTCTAAGTTGGCTCTGTACCTTTAGTATTTCGTTTTTTAGTGTCCCTGTGCCGTATGCTAATGAGCATAAAAGAGTCAAATCTTCATTCCTCAAGCCTTTCCAGCTAACCCCGCTTCTTTACATTTGATTGACAGCTCCTCGCTTACCCCCCCAGCACACATGAAGTACTGCGCTTGCACATGGATGTCATGTTCTGGTGCGTGCGCCCAACGACACACCATAGATTTCGGCATTCAGGGCGGGCCAGTCTTCGAAACGATACTGCCGGATTATTGATTCTTGCCGTATTATTGATTCTTCTCTCCTATTACAGACATTGTCTATATTTACAGCTGCCTGCATGCCCCTCTATTACAAGGTGTAAGGCAGTGCTGTAATTACTTAGGCCTCTTTCACACGACTGTATTTTTGTGGCTGCAATTTATTCACATTTTTGCGGGTAAGTTGCGTATCCATTCTTGTCTATGGCCCCATTCATACGACCGTGATTCACACAGATCAGTGCAGGGACCACAATTGTGGGCCGCAAAAACTCAGGGCTAGACATTTTACAGTCCGCAATTGCGGTTTCACCAATACTGGTGAATTGTTGTGGATCCGTGGGTCCGGATGACACACGGATGCACAACAAGGGTTTTTAGTTGCGGACCCAAAAATAATGCGGTTGTGTGCATGAGGCCTTACTGTCTGCTACTGAAGTGAAGGAAACTGGGAAAAAAATGCTCCTTGTAACGGGCGCTCTGGTGTGAATGGTCCACTAATTCCACAGAGTCTTGGATACGAATTAAAAGGATTTATTGGATAGCATAGTAAAAAAACAATAAAAATTTCTGCTGCAACGCGTTTCAACCTCGTACTGAGGTCTTCATCAGGCATATAAATTTTCAAACGAACATCATCTTAAATAACCGTGTCATGTGGTTCACACCCGGGTCAAACAGTCAGGGTTGGAGTCCATTGTAGGAATTTCACTGCAGGTACGTATGTATCGTATTTTCTCATCTATGTGACTCCTTTGTTGATTTATTTTATTTGATTTAATTTTAAACTTATATTAATGTTAATATTGATGTTTTATTAGCGGTATCTGTTTTGATTGAAATGTATTTCTGGATATTTGAGTCCGAAGCTGACTCAAGATTGTAAATATATATATTTTTTTCCTTTTTTGTTCCTCCTCAATTTATGCCTCTTTTTTTTCTCTATGTGTAGTATGATTTTCAGTGAGTTTTCATTGAAATATAGTACTCCTAATTCTGTATCAGAAGTGTTGTGTGCTGAGATAGATTGTCAAATGGTGTTTTGTTTATATCATTGTAGAATTAGATCTATCTATAGCATTATTAAGATAGATCTATCATTTCTCCTATTGCTTCACCTTCTCAGGATTTGTGTTGCCGAAAACACAGCTACATTGCTTAGCGGCCTGCTGATGAGAGTATTTTTAATTTCGATTCCTATATTTGATATATCCTCCTTTGAGGAGTTATTCAACAGATAATACTATATGGTTTTATTTCTGAACAGGACTTATATTGCTAATAGTTTTTCAATATATAGTTTATCCTTCCAAACCTTCATGGGTTCTTTGTTTTCTTCTTGAATGCTCATATTGTGATCTTCCATTGTTTGAAGAGCTTAATGTTAGTATTCTTTGTGGGTTAATCGAATCTATTTTCTTATTAGTTTAAACCGAATCTATTTTCTCGTTGAGTCCATTTGGGATTCGGGATTCAAATTTAAAATTCCAAAAGGATTCCCATTTATTCAAAGTTGATATTCTATTGTGTATTTTTGAGTCTATCTGTTTGACTGGAGAAATTTTTATATTTTTAAACTTTGATTTGTGATTTTGTAAAAGATGTCTTGATAGGCTGTGTTTTAAGAATCCTTTTTTGGCGTTGAAATTTTGACCATTGAGCCTACTTCTTAACGTCTGTATAGTTCTTCCAATGTACTGTAGTCCACATTCACATTCAATCATGTATATTACATGATCAGTGTCGCAATTCATAAAGGTATTAATTTGAAAAGTTTATTTTGTTACGTTAGAAATTACCTCTTTCTTTCCTGCATTTATACTTTGGCAGCATAAGCAGTTTCTTTTTCCACATCTGAAAATGCCTGTAGGCTTTGGGAAAAGAGTGGAGGTGGGAATAGAGGTTTTAGCCCTCAGTCTGCTGGGTGCCAATATGTTTTTGATCGTTCTCCCACGGCAGAATGTTATACCCGGTTTGGATGGAAAGATCTTTTTCAAGATTGGGTCACTTTGAAGGATACCCCAATGTTTGCTTAAAGAACCTTGGATAGTGTTGTGGTCATGATTATAAGTTGTTAGAAAATTGCTGGAGTAATCTTTGATCGGGGCTTCTTTAATCTGTTTTAACTGATCTTTTTCTATGAGACATATTTCCTGCAGAGTGGCTACATTTTTCTGATATGCATGTTTAATGAGGTTTAATGGATAGCCTTTCTCTTTAAATCTTTCTTTGAGGATTTTTGATTGATCTTTATATATTTCCGTAGATGAGCAGCTTTTTCTGATTCTTCAGTATTGGCTCTGTGGAATATTTGTGGTCCATCTTTTATAGTGGCCACTATTGAAGTTTAAGAAACTATTTTTATCCACGTCCTGAGGCTTCATGAACACGACCGTAAAAACACCCGTTATTGCGGGTCGTAATTACGACCCGCAATAACGGGCCCATAGACTTCTGTTAGCCACGCGTACCTTCCCGTTTTCTCACGGGAAGGTGCCCGTGCCGTTAAAAAAATAGAACATGTTCTATTTTTTTATTTTACGGGCCGTGCTGCTATACTTTATAATGGGAGTACGGCTCGCAAAAGCGGCCGGCTGCCCGTGGCCGCCCGTGCCCGGCCGTGCTCGTAATTACGAGTCGTAATTACGAGCACGGTCGTGTGCATGAGGCCTTAGGCCCCATGCACACGACCGTATTTTTGTCCACCCGTAAATACTGGCGTAAATACGGGTCCTTGGTCACACGTATTCGACCCGTATTGCACCAGTATTTACGGACCCGTGCCCGTAAATACGGGTCCAGTGTCACCCGTATTCCACCCGTATTTACAGGCACGTTTTTGGCTGCAAAATTGCACTGCACTAATAGGCAGCTCCTTCTCTCTATCAGTGCAGGATAGAGAGAAGGTACAGCCCTTTCCGTAATAAAAGTATAAGAAATTCATACTTACCCGGCCGTTGTCTTGGTGACGGGTCCCTCTCTTGACATCCAGTCCGACCTCCCTGGATGACGCGGCAGTCCATATGACCGCTGCAGCCAGTGATTGGCCTGTGATTGGCTGCAGTGGTCACATGAGCTGTAACGTCATCCCAGGAGGCCGGACTGGAGGTGCTGAAACAGTTACTGCCGATCGTTTGACTCTTTCAGCACCCTGGACAGTGACTATTTACTGACGTCGCCTAGATACACTACCGTAATTACGGGTGCACATACGTAGTCACCCGTAATTACGGGAGCCCCATAGACTTCTGTGGGCTGCCTTGCCGTAATTACGGCCTGAAATAGGACATGTTCTATCTTTTTCAACAGCACGGGCACCTTCCCGTAAACATACGGGGAGGTACCCGTTGCCAATAGAAGTCTATGGGCCCGTAATTACGGGCCGTAATTACGTCCCATAATTACGGGAGTTTTTACGGTCTTGTGCATGGGGCCTAAAAGTGAGTTTTTGTAGTAAATTTGTTATGTAAGTGGCCAATTTCTAAATCTAAAAATATGGAATTTTCTTTAGATATGTTCGGGGTAAATTGTATTCTCCATGTCTGCTATTGAGACACAGCTCTGCTACTGACACTGCACAATCTGCTGCCCAGGATGTTAAATGCGTTCCCTCCGTAGACAGGGAGGGAGCGGGGAGAACAGGGAGCAGAAGAGATAAGAGGTATGTGATGCGTGACATTCTATACTACAGATAGAGGCGGGAGAGGGGAGATGAACACGTGTTCAGAGGCAGGGGTGGAATTAAAATTTTTAACAACAGGTTCTCTGTTTTGCAAACAAAGATATACGCGTCAGGGCTGCGGTGTTTTGCAGTGTATCGCGCCATGGAAAATGATTCTAATAATAAAATAAAACAATTACAATATTCCAAATATTCCCTATATTGAAGTGGATTCTAAATAAAGAAATTCCCTGTCTAGAATGTTTTAGTGTGGATTTCCACACTATATATATATATAATTACATAAACGTACATACCTACGTACCGACGCTCATTATATTAAACTCACCCATTATGTATAGACCTATATTCGCACATTCAATATCCTTTTTTTACCTTTAAATTTTTATTGTCATTTTTTGTCAAAGACATGTGATAATAGAAAATCAAGATAACAATAATGAATAGCATTCATCAATACAGAACACATTCAATATCCTAAGCGTGCTCAGCCCATTTAGTTGGGCTGTGGACTGTGAGAAGGGTGGAGGACAGTGCGGTGTGTGCAGTTAGCGGCGAAAAAGTCTCCCGGCTAATGCACAGATACAGTGCCAGGAGCAAGCTCAGTACATATATACAGCACCGGAACAAAGCCAAAGAACATAAATACAACACCAGAACAAAGCTCAGTACATATATACAGCACCAGAACCAAGCTCAATACATATATACAACACCAGAACAAAGCCAAGTACATAAATACAGCACCAGAACAAAGCTCAGTACATATATACAGCACCAGAACAAAGCTCAGTACATATATACAGCACCAAAACAAAGCCAAGTACATAAATACAGCACCAGAACCAAGCTCAGTACATATATACAGCACCAGAACAAAGCCAAATACATAAATACAACACCCGAACCAAGCTCAGTACATATATACTCACCAGAACCAAGCTCAGTACATAAATACAGCCTCAGAACCAAGCTCAGTACATATATACAACACCAGAACCAAGCTCAGCATATAAATTCATCACCAGAACCAAGCTCAGCATATAAATACAGCACCAGAACAAAGCTCAGTACATATATACAGTACCAAAACCAAGCTCAGCATATAAATACAGCACCAGAACAAAGCTCAGTACATATATACAGCACCAGAAACAAGCCAAGTACATATATACATCACCAGAACCAAGCTCAGTACATATATACAGCATCAAAACCAAGCTCAGTACTGTATTTATGTAATGAGCTTTGTTCTGGTATTGTATTTATGTACTGAGCTCGGTTCTGGTAAGTATATATGTACTGAGCTTTTTTCTGGTGCTGTATTTATGTACTGAGCTTAGTTCTGATGCTGTGTATATGTACTGAGCTTTGTTCTGGTTAGTATATATGTACTGAGCTTGGTTCTGATGTATATATGTACTGAGCTTGGTTATGGTGTTGTATATATGTACTGAGCTTGGTTATGGTGCTGTATATATGTACTGAGTTTGGTTTTGATGTATATATGTTCTGAGCTTTGTTCTGGTGCTGTATTTATGTAATGAGCTTGGTTCTGATGCTGTATATATGTACTGATCTTGGTTCTGGAGTTGCATATATGTTATGAGCTTCTCTTTGGTGGTGTTTATATGTGTTGAGCTTTGTTGTTATGAGGTATATAACTCCAGAACCAAGCTCAGTACATATATACAGCATCAGAACTTAGCTCAGTACATAAATACAGCACAAGCACAAATACAGCTCAGTACAGAGATCATTTGCAAATTCAGATTAACCCCTGTCATATAAGTATGTATGGCACAAAACTACAGCTCCCATTATAGCCAGAATGATGGTTAGGATATGCTGAGTGTTGTTATTTCAAAAAAAAGAACGATAGTACAGATCAGTCACAGGGAGAATATACATTTACATTTAGTGACTAACGTGACGACTTCTCAGATAGGAGTCGTTCTTTTTATCTTTTCTTTGGTCCTCTATGATCACCTCTCCCGACCACAACCTATGTCTGCAGTTTGCCACTCAGATGTCTTCAGCTTCTCACTTTTCCAACATTTCCGCACCTATAAATGAAGATAAAATTCTCACGGTGCCGCACTCTATGCTCCTGAATATAATAGTATCATACACTGTGCCCCCGAACATAATAATGCTACACACTGTGCTGAATAGTACTATACACTGTAATCCTGAATATAATAGTCCTATACACTGTGCTCCTGAATATAGTAGTACTATACACTGTGCTCCTGAATATAATAGTACTATACACTGTGCTCCTGAATATAATAGTACTATACACTGTACTCCTAAATATAATAGAACTATACACTGTGCTGAATGTAATAGTACTATACACTGTACTCCTGAATATAATACTACCATACACTGCACCCCTGAATATAATAGTACTATACACTGTACTCCAGAATATAATAGTACTATACACTGTGCTCCTGAATATAATAGTACTATACACTGTACTCCTGAATATAATAGTACTATACACTGTGCTCCTGAATATAATAGTACTATACATTGTGCTCCTGAATATAATCACTGGCGTAGCTATAGGGGTCGCAGCGGTCGCAATTGCGACCGGGCCCCGAAGCCAGGGGGGCCCACGGCCCCCCGCACCACATCAATAAAAAGTTACTATAGTAACTCGGGCCGCGGGCCCCTGTTACTATAGTAACATACTTTACTTACCTTCCTGGTTCCGGATGGCAGCGGAGGTCCTGACGTCAGGCGCTGTGCGCAGCGCATGACGTCACAGCGCTATGCGCCGCGCACAGCATCGAGACGACAGAACTCCCGCCGCGGCCGAAGAGGAAGGTAAGGTTAGCCCTGACTGGCGGGGACCGACTCCCGGTACCCGCCAATCAGCTGTTTTGAAGGGGCCGCAGCACTCGTACGAGAGCTGCTTCACCTTCATTCCTGTCACACTGTGAATCCGTGTCGGTGATTCACAGTGTGAGCAAGTAGTGAAATTAAGGGGAAGCAGCTCTCGTACGAGTGCTGCGGCCCCTTCAAAACAGCTGATTTGCGGGTCCCGGGTGACACATCAGCTATTGATGGCCTATCCTGTGGATAGGCCATCAATGTTTAGGGACTGCACAACCCCTAAGCCTACGATGTATCAGGCTTAGGGGGCCCATGAGACAGGATCACAGATTGTGTGATCCTGTCTGCTGGGCCCTGTATCTAAGCCAATCACATGGTAGGCTTAGATACATGGCCCATGTGTGATCCTGTCTGCTGGGCCCTGTATCTAAGCCTACCACACTGTAGGTTTAGATACAGGGCCCCAGCACACAGTAATCTTATACTGGATAAGATTACTGTCTGCTGGACCCTGTATCTAAGCCTACGTTGTGGTAGGCTTAGATACAGGGTCCCACAGACAGTATCACATATGGGCCCTGTATATAAGCCTAACACATGTGTTACTAATCATTTTTTGTGTGTTTTCTTACAGGTTCGGTCGTTGGACTACGGCGGATTCCAGGACTACTTCGACAACGGCTTTTTTTTTTATTATCAATAAAATGGTTAATGAGGGCTGTGTGGTTTTTTTTTTTTATTTCAATAAAATATTTTTTCTATGTCTTTGTGTTTTTTTTTTAAACTATACTACTACCGCCTTAGTAATGGCCGCCGGCTGATTGACGACGTCCATTGCTAAGGCGGGGCTTAGTGTTAGCCGGTGCAGAGGCGAACACTAACCCCATTTATTACCCCGGTACCCACCGCCACCAGGGGTGCTGGGAAGAGCCGGGTACGATCCAGTACCTGACCATCTGTAGTGATGGTCGGCCACTGGGGTGGCCGCAGGCTGGTATTATCAGGAGGGGAAAGGCCAAAAAACAGTGGCCCTTCCTACCCTGGTGATGCTAGGCTGCTGCTGCTTTATTGTATCTGGCTGGTTATGAAAAATGGGGGGGACCCCACGTCATTTAAAAAAAAATAAAAAATAATTGGAAAGAACGATGTGGGGTCCCCCCCAATTTTCATAACCAGCCAGATACAACACAGCAGCAGGCAGCATTACCAGGGTGGGAAGGGCCACTGTTTTTGGCCTTCCCCAGCCTAATACCAGCCTGCGGCCACCCCGGTGCCTGCCCGTCACTACAGATGGTCGGGTACTGGTTCGTACCCGGCTCTTCCCAGTACCCCAGGTGGCGGTGGGTACCGGGGTAATAATGGGGGTTAGTGATAGCCTTTGCACCGGCTAATATTAAGCCTCGCCTTAGTAATGGAGGTTGTCAATCAGCCAGCGGCCATTACTAAGGCGGTGATTATAAAGTTTAAAAAGATACAAGCACATAGAAAAAATATTTTATTGAAATAAAAAAACACAACCCTCATTAACCATTTTATTGAGAATAAAAAAAACGCCATCATAGAAGTCCTCGAATCCGAAGTCCAACAACCGAACCTGTAAAAAAACACAAACACACAAAAATAATCAGTAACACATAAAGAAGCAAAATTATTATTCTTACCTATCCTGGGTCCAGCGCTGGTGACGCAATGTCAGCGAGCTGGGCCCTGTATCTAATCCAATCATGTGTGATACTGTCTGCTGAGCTGTGTATCTAATCCATCATGTGTGATACTGTCTGCTGAGCTGTGTATCTAATCCAATCATGTGTGATACTGTCTGCTGGGCCCTGTATCTAATCGTATCTTGTGTGATACTGTCTGCTGAGCTGTGTATCTAATCCTATCATGTGTGATACTGTCTGCTGAGCCACTGTATCTAATCCTATCATGTGTGATACTGCCTTCTGAGCCACTGTGTCTAATCCTATCATGTGTGGTACTGTCTGCTGAGCCACTGTATCTAATCCTATCATGTGTGATACTGTCTGCTGAGCTGTGTATCTAATCCTATCATGTGTGATACTGTCTGCTCAGCCACTGTATCTAATCCTATCATGTGTGATACTGTCTGCTGGGCCACTGTATCTAATCCTCTCATGTGTGATACTGCCTTCTGAGCCACTGTATCTAATCCTATCATGTGTGATACTGTCTGCTGAGCCACTGTATCTAATCCTATCCATAGTTTATAGGGTCGTAGTGCTATAGATATGCTATGCTGTCTCATATACACACTTTTTTTGGGGCGGACACATATGTATTAGGGCTATTTCCCTGACATTTTAAGCCCTGAGGGTATGTTCACACGGCAGCGTCAGGAGAAAACAGCACCGTAATTTCAGACGTAATGGCATGTGCAGGCGTCTTTCGCTGCGTCCATTACGGACATAATTGGAGCTGTTTTTCTATGGAGTCCATGGAAAACGGCTCCATTTACGTCTGAGGAAGTGACAGGCACTTCTTCGACGCGGGTGTCTTTTTTACGCGCCGCCTTTTGACAGCGGCGCGTAAAAAAAAATGACCGTCGGCACAGAACATCGTAAGACCCATTCAAATGAATGGGCAGATGTTTGCCAACGCTTTTGAGCCGCATTTTCGGACGTAATTCAATGCTAAAACGCCCGAATTACGTCCGTAAATAGGGTGTGTGAACCCAGCCTTAGTGACACCCCCGGCTGCTAGTGCTGCATTGTTGGGTCACTTAGGAGACCCAGCGATTCAGCTGAAAGCTGCGGACCGTCGGCCATGAGAAGTTTGCGGGGGGGGGGGCCCAGTAAGAATTCTTGCATCGGGGCCCATGAGCCTTTAGCTACGCCCCTGAATATAATAGTACTATAGACTGTACTCCTGAATATAATAGTACTATACACTGTGCCCCTGAATATAATAGTACTATACACTGTGCCCCTGAATATAATAGTACTATGCACTGCGCCCCTGAATGTTATAGTACTATACACTGTACTCCTGAATATAATAGTACTATACACTGCGCTCCTGTATATAATAGTACAATACACTGTGCCCCTGAATGTTATAGTACTATACACTGTACTCCTGAATATAATAGTACTATACACTGCGCTCCTGTATATAATAGCACAATACACTGTGCCCCTGAATGTTATAGTACTATACACTGTACTCCTGAATATAATAGTACTATACACTGCGCTCCTGTATATAATAGCACAATACACTGTGCCCCTGAATGTTATAGTACTATACACTGTACTCCTGAATATAATAGTACAATACACTGTGTCCATGAATAAAATTGTGCCAAACACTGTAATGTAATGCACCACACACAGGGCCTTTTACACCTGCTGATATTTGGCCGATGCAGCGTACACCGATCAACAATACATCGTTGATAGGCGCTCGTTTGCCCCTGTCACAAGGAGCTATGGATGGGGACGAGCGGTCGTTACTCCAATCGCTCGTCCCCATACATTATTATCAGGTCGTCAACGCGTCTCCCTGTTTACACAGGGAGATGTGCTGCCGACAACAATAATATTTTTCTTTTTTTAAGATGATACAACCGGCAGATGATCGAGCGTTTGCTCATTCATCTGCTGATTGTTGCCCTGTTTACACAGGGCAATTATCGTCAACGAGTGTTCTGAGAACGCTGGTCTGCCCGATAGTTGCAAACCCTGTATAGTGTCTCTCATAGAGCCCCCTGTAGATAGTGCTCCCCATAGTGTACTCTGTAGATAGTAGCATCCCCTGTAGTTAGTGCCCCTTATATAGTCCTCCCCTGTAGTTAGTGCCCCTATATAGTCCTCCCCTGTAGTTAGTGCCCCCTATATAGTGCTCTCCTGTAGTTATTGTCCCCTATATAGTCCTCCCCTGTAGTTGGTACCACCTATATAGTCCTCCCCTGTAGTTAGTGGCCCTATATAGTCTTCCCTTGTAGTTATTGTCCTCTATATAGTCCACCCCTGTAGTTATTGTCACCTATATAGTCCTCTCTTGTAGTTATTGTCCCCTATATAGTCCTCCACTGTAGTTTTTGTCCCCTATATAGTCCTCCGCTGTAGTTATTGTCCCCTATAGTTAAGGCCCCAACACTGCCCACAATAAAAGGAAAAAAACATTATATTCTTACCTGTCCCGTTGCCGCGCCATCCTCCAGCGACGCCAGTCCTCCAGCGGAATGACGCAGCGGCGCGATGGCGTCATTGTGCCGACTGCATCATCACCAAAGCGCTAAATGGCAAGCAATCATGTGCCTCGCTAGGGCAGCGCTAGTGAACTTAATTGTATCCGCATCCTAAGGACGCAAATACAGTTGAGTGCAGGGGATCGGCTCCGGTTTCCCGCTCCACCCGGTTCAGCGAATCGGCTGTAATTTGAACAACCGCTTCGGCGGAACCGAGGCGAACCGGTCGGATCCCACCCCAGAGGTCACACAAGCAGGAGATAAACGCCAGGGGTGTGGTCATGTGACTGCATTTGAGACCTGGCTTACAGAGGCATTTCAGCTACAGACAGTTTAACTTCAGTAAGATTAGTTACTATCTGCACACAATTTTTAATGACCGGAAATTTCCTTTAGGCTACATTCACACGAACGTGACAGATTTACGTGCGTAAAAAATGCGCGTAAATCTGTCCGTGTGCGTTGCATTTTTGCATCAGTGTGCTTTGCATGTGGCATGTGTTTTTCACGCACTTGCAAGAACTTTTTTATTTTCAATGTAATTGATGTGCGTCCATGTGCTGTCCGTGGTTTTCACACACCCATTGACTTCAATGGTTGACTAGGTGCGTGAAAACGCACCAATATAGGACATGCAGTGAGTTTCACGCAACGGACATTCGCTGCGTGAAAAACAACGCATGTGTGAATGGCCCCATTGAAATCAATGGGTCAGTGTGCTGTGGGTTGTTTCAACGCACAGCACACGGACGAAAATCACGTTTGTCTGAATGAGCCCTTAATCTAGACCAGCCGTAATTCAGATCAGTTGTACAGAAAAGGTTGCATGACTGGGCTTTGGAGGGAAGGCGTTTATATGTGAGATGAGGAACAGGAGGGGCCAGGAAGGGGATACAGCCGGAAGTGTTCAAGAATGACCACAGCATAGTGGGTAGTAACATTTCTACCAGCCAGAGGTGTAACTTGAAGCTCCTAGGCCCCAATGTAAAATTTATAACAGGGCCCCAATCTACCATATATCATTTATAATTCTGGTGTCTTACGTGGCTGAGGGGCTCTTTGACCCCCTCAGGCTCCAGGTGCGACTGCTACCTATAGCTACGCCCATGCCACCAGCCCATCCTAATTATAGTTAGGGTATGTTCACACGGCAGCGTCGATTACGGCTGAAATTACGGAGCTGTTTTCAGGAGAAAACAGCTCCTGAATTTCAGACGTAATGGCTTGTTGCAGGAGTTTTTCGCAGCGTCCATTACGGACGGAATTGGAGCTGTTTTTCCATTGTGTCAATGGAAAACGGCTTAAATTACGTCTCAAGAAGTGACATGCACTTTGACGCGGGCGTCTTTTTTACGCGCCTTCTTTTGACAGCGCCGCGTAAAAAAAATGACCGTCGGCACAGAACATCGTAAAGCCCATTCAAATGAATGGGCAGATGTTTGCAGACGCTTTGGTGCCGTATTTTCGGACGTAATTCGAGGTTAAAACGCCCGAATTACGTCCATAAATAGGGTGTGTGAACCCAGCCTAACAGGTGTGAAGGGGGACATGGGTAGGTGTGGTTTATGGTTTGGGTTTGCTGATGTCTATGCCCACTGCTAGGACATCCCGCCGATCACAAGAACGGTGGTCGCGTGTCCTCCGTCTGAATGGAGACGTGCGACTTACTTCTAAAAGGTTTTTGCCACTTTAATTAACAAAAAAGATTCGGCGAATAACCACAGGTACTGCTCGGTGTTGTTTAGTAGCATCCTCCCCACATAATTGCTCCGTAGGGGTATATGGACAGCTGAACAGGTTTTATTGTACTTTTTTCTTAATTAAATGTAGGTTTTATGATGTGTATTCAGCTTTTGTTCTTATTTCTGACTTTTTATAACCACTTCATCACACAACCCTAATGCTTTGTTATGGCTTTGCTGTAGTAATAACATAAGCAAAACAACGCCTATGACAGAGACGTCTCTCCCACTTTGCATTAACTGCTGTGTGCAAACACAGGCCCATCAGGAAACCAACGCCGCACAACTACGTCATCACTCCCGCCCACAGAGCGGCTACTACTCCGCGCAACCACGCCCCCTGGATGAGGTCGCTATGGCACAACACTCCCATTCCCCTCCCACTTGACCGACCCTCTTTTAACCACACCCAATCCCGTAGCCACACCCCTGTCACCGCCCTCCGCTGTTTCCCTCTCGTCTTTCTTTCTCTATTTTTTCCTCCTCAGCGCTTTCTACCCAGAATCCCTCGCGAAAACCCTACAATGAAATTTAAGAAGTTTTTTAGGTTTCGGCGCCATTTTCGATTGGACTGAGGTAAGGAGGGATTTTTTTTTCCCAGGGAATAACTCGTCGGAGCGGTTTGTGTCGTTTATTCTCGTTTCCCTTCCTCGGCAGCCGCTTTCTCCGCTTCGAAAAATCTTGAAAAAAATCAGGAAAAATTCCTGTGGTGTCCGGTGTGTTGTGGCGGCCTCCCCCCCCCGGCTCCGCCCGGCTAGAGGGAGCGACCGTTACCCGGGGATAACACCCGCCACACACTTTTGACTAATTTAAGTACGTTCATTATTATCACCTAGCGGTAACCTGCGCCCCACCTTACACCCGCTTATGAGCTGGCTGCACGGGGTGTAGGGCTCGGCACAGGACAGAAAGAGGGGGGGGGCGCGTCTACATCGCACTTTCTGCTTCAGGTTTTATTTCTGCAGTTTATTATGTTTTTTGTTTTATCCTTTTTATTTAGCTTTTTATTTTTTTTACTTTTCCCCAAAAATTGTGATTTTGAAGTTTTGACGTCATTATTCCTAAATAGAACTTATTTCCTCTTCTGAGAGACTCCTACATAGAGATCAGCTCTGTCCTCCGGCTGTTGTTTTGCAGAGAGGTTAAGAAGAGTCATCTGGCCGGGGCAAGAAGGGAGGAGGTGGGGGGGATCAATAAATGGGGGGGGGGATTATTACGGAGAGGACATGTCTAATAGGGGGGGAGGGGGGGTTAAGTAGGCTTTGTATTAGGAAAGTATTATGTGGGGGCTTTTTTCCCCCTTCTGAAGGGGGGGGGGGGGGGGTCTGGAGGACGCTGCCAGCTATGGAGGGTCAAACAAAGGGTCCGTGAGTCCTTTTTTGTGTCCGTCACCTAAACCTTGTTGCTTTATTATTTAACAAGCGCCCCATGTATCAATATTTGTTTATGATTTATTTATTTGTTAGATCTGGATTGGCCAGTGTACAGTGATCTTTTCCCTGCTCTATTAGGCTTTTTTAATACCTTATTTTTGGAAATAGTCATGTTAACATAATTCATTACAACCCTTTATTTTTTAAGTCAAGTTTTCCTTTTTAAATTCTATATATTTATAATGTTAGAACAGGATCTTTTAATTTGTTTTGGACAGTGGAAAAAAAAAAAAATACAGATGGTGGTGAAGACCCTGCAAATGCTTCTGACGGAGGTTAATGGAAATTTTTGTAGTATTTACATCCACCCGTGTACTTTATCTGGCCCCTCTGTCAGGATTTTTGGATGCAATGTTTTTAAAATATTTCTTTAAGTTGACAACCCATTTTGATAGTAAAGTAACAAAGGATTTTTTTTTTTTACCTAATATCCATATAATGATACAATTATATATATTTGTTTTAAAAAAAAAATTATTATCCCTCCCCCTGACACTCACTGCCAGCCTGTTGACTACAAAATTGCAATTTAAAAAAAAAAATATTTGTTGGCAGAAACGACTGGATGATTGATGGAAGAAGTTATTAGTAATATAGATCTATTATTCAAATACATTGCACCTGGCTACATGTTTTTAGGTAACCTGTATACCAAACTTGTGTGTCTAATTGCTGTAAATGGGTACAAAATACAATGTATAGGCCGCAGTGTTGAGGTATAATAGTGTAAGGCACATAAGATCGCGTCAGAGGATATATTTTGGCATTCTTTGTGCACTGTCCAAGACCAAAACGTAAGAGCTTCTACCGTAGTAAACAACTTTCACTGTTTACTCTTAGGGTCAGTCCAGACAGGTCTTGTACCAGCGTGGATATTAATGGTTCTCTGCTTTGCACATATGAAATCAATTTTGTTTTGTTACCTTAGCCTTGCACTGTCCTTCAGCAGATTAAAAAACACCTTCAGTGCATCTGGAAAAAAATTAGTCCTTGTGGCCATTATGAATCGTTTTAGCTGTGCTACACATCTGTATAATTGTTATAGAATATAATAAAACCATGTTTAAGGTCATTTAATTAAAGATGTGCGTTTTGCTTTTCTTTTGAAAGTAGAAGTGTCCTCAAATAGTGATGGGCAATACATGCAAAACTGTAGATACATCTGTAATGCCACAAAGATGTCAGAAAAGTGAAAACAATTATTAAACGCCGAGTACCCCCTGCTGAGGACAGTCCACAAGTGGTTTGTGTATGGCTATAAATCCTAAAAACCTTGTAATGTCAAAAATGCATCAAAATCCTAGCTATAGGGGTGTAACCCTTAACATTAACCCATGGAGTGATTACTGAATCTGTATCCAAACCAAAAATTTATTACACGACAGAAGTATGGCTTAACCAGAAGTAGAAATAATTCCTTGCTTGTGACAATTGTATGATTGGTTAATGTTTAATGTAATAAAATATTTTTTAATTAAATATGTATAAAAAAAGTCCTTTATTGTCTAGATCTGTTTTTTTCATTATTAGCTTTGTTGAACATGTAATTGCGTGTGCTGAATAATGTTACAGTCCCAGACTAACCATACTTTACAAATGTTGTTGCAGAGCTGGAACTGAAGCTGATCTAAATGTGACGTACTGATTACAGTAAGTCTGTTCCTGAATTTCTCAACCCGGTACTGTTTGAGATGCTGTGTGACTCTTACATAACCTAGTCCATAAAACCGAAATACAGGAGATAAAATCTAACGAATGCCCAGTTCCAAGGCTTAATGGTACAGTAATAAATATAGGGTGACCAAATGTGGTGTGTAGACAAAAAAACAAAAACTAACCTTCAAGGTTTGTAGATCGAATGGAAGTGATAAAGCTCATTGAGCAGGGTAGATATGAAACCTAAAGTTATCCATTTAAATGAGCCTGACCATAAACATTAAAAATACTGTTCGTCAATAATTGATTATTATGCATATATATTTCTGCTCTTTGTGTTTAATCAGAAATCTTAAAGGGAATGTGTTGCTAGAATTTTTTTTTTTAGTTAAACTGTATATAAATGATTACACATTGTTCTAATTCTTTTAATTTTTTCACAAGTCAGGAAATATTATAAATTAGATTCTAATTTATAACATTTCCATGTGCTGGTCACTAGAGGGAGCAATTCCCAAAATTGCAGCATTGGCATGTGGTAAAGCAACCTCATTGCTTTATGCTGCAAAATTGGAGAAGACACACTCGCTCTAGTGAGCTCACAGAATCCCCTTGTGTGAGCGCTCAGCCGCTTTGTTTCTGCTCAGCTTTTTCGGGAAAGCCGATGTATCAGAGTACGGGCTCGTAGACTTTCTATTGTGCCTGTACTCTTGATACATTGATTTCCGTAAAAAGCCGAACAGAAACGTGGCTGAGCGCTCACAGAAGGACATGTCAGAAGTTTGTCAAACGTTTAGTTACCCTTTAAAGGCTGAATTCAGGCATGCACTATTTATGGCGTCTATTATGGTCGGAGGGTGCGAGTGTATTTTCACACTCGCTGCTTTTGGCAATTTTTGGCTGCTGCAGTAATTTATTGTAATGGCCTGATGTGCTATTGCAGTAAATGGGACATTTTAAAATGTCATTAGCACAATGAGGGATAAACCAGAATTGTTTTCGGTCATACTTTGTGTTTTTTGTTTTTTTTTGTAATTACCTACCCAAAGACATAATTAAATAAAAATGCAGTATTGGAGACTACATTGTAACCTTTTTTTTCCTTTACTTATTAGAGGGGAAGTAGGCTCCCCTGATATGTATTCCTCATGATATTATACTAATTTGATCCTCTATTATTCCTCCTGGAAATAGGAGTAATGTGACAGCTGGTATTCACTATTCCTCTTGTCAACAAGGTGTATCCATACAGCCTGATACTATCAGCACTGATTAGGCAGTATTAGAGTGGAGGAACGTGCCCCCTTGGCATGGGGTATGATAACACCCAGTTGTTGTACATTACCAAAAGGAATAACCGAGGAATGGCGCCATGCAGAGTTCTAAGAAAAGATGTTCCAGAAATGCTGTCTTATGAGGAATGCAAGTATTTCAGGAGAAGCGGATAGGTCCTTTTTAACAATGCCGGCCATAAAATGACATTTAATTGACCTTCTGTTTCGTTTCAGTCTGTTTGGACATTCATGTTCTTTAATTGGACAAATAATGTAAGTTTTAGGAACCTGTTGGATGACTCCAGGCAATATTTTATTTTAGTCTCCCAATAATAACTTTAATCCCCTTACATTTGTAGGCACACGGTCTACCTGGTGCCAGTGATCTACCCAGCCCTGGTTTAATTACAGCATCCACACAGTCAATGCAAAAATAGTGAATGTGATTCTGATCAATTTGTGGTGTTCTATACAGACTACTGAACAATTCATTAGGCTGGTTTAACACGAAGCGTTTTGCTGCATTCTTATGGCGATTTTGGTGCAACCAGATGTTACGTTAAAGTCTAAAGCAAAATATGAAATGCACCACATACACTGCATTTTTGCTTGTGGCATCTCTTCAAACGCAGCATGCTCTGAGTGGCGTTTTCCCCAAAAGCTTTTCTATGGGTTTTAAAAAAACGCCAGAAAAAAACATGTACAAAATGATACTAAATGAAAAATGCCACAGTAACCTGGATCCAATATGTAGTCAAGATCCGTTTGAAAATGGATCTGTCACATCTCCGTGAAGAACAGAAGCCATGACGCTAATGTAAACAGAACCTGATACACTTTATTTATTTATTTTTTCCCCCTCCTCCTAAAACTGCTTTGTCTGTTTTAATCCTTGTAAGTATGAAGCTGACCACAATCGAGATTTTGGTTGGATGAAAAAGCAGGTTTAGACCATTTTCTGCCGACTGTCCTTGTCATCAAAAGGCTTGAATGAGCTTGACAGACGCTGCCCGAAGACAATTTGCTGTGAAAGAGTTCATATGCCATGTCGCTTTTTTTTTTCGGTCGATGTCAAGTTCTTAGCATGAATGACTTTCCAAACAGATCTGCATCCCATCAATGGAAGCCCAAGCCACAGATCAAGGCATACATCAAATGGCATATTATAATTTTAACTGGTAGTGTGTCTGTCCAGGATGACAACCTTCACAGATTAACCAAGTCTATCAGAAAACTCATCTGGAATCACTAATGAATGGTTAGCTTTAAACAGTCTAGAAAAAAATTGAAGAACTAGATTGTGACTTGTTTGGTATCCTTCCTAGATAATATCCTGTGTTTGTGTCTTCACAGTTTTGTAAGAGTATAGACTTTGGGGTTTACGGAGTTTCTGATTTTTCATTGTTGCAGTTCCAACCTTTTAAATGGTCACTAACTTTTCAGCAAACTTTGTAGTATTCAATAGTACAAGCAAATATACAAAACTTTGTCATATAAAAAAAAATGGCACTTTCCGTTTATCAGGCTCCTTTCTTCCACCCTCCTAACATTTCATTCACTCTGCTTTTTTGGTCAGACTATCGGCTCACTGAAAGATTAAATTACAGCTGCCCATAGAAGTCTATGGAGGAGGGAGCAGAGAGAGAGACAAGTGCTGTTGCAGCTTCTATTAAGTGTTCTTTCTCATCCCAGTGCTGGATTCTCAGCTACACAGCTCATTACTGCTGTATAATGTCCTCCCATGTTGCTGCTGTTTGGTGTGCTAGTGTCTCCTCTTCTTTGTATGCAGTGTATTGGAGAAATAGCAGCTAGCTCAAAGGCAACTGAAAATTATAGATGGAGCCTGCAGAGGGGACAGATCTTAAAAGAAATTCAGAATACAAGTCATATAATGGTCATCAATAGTTTTATCCCTCATGTATACACATATGACAGCTTATTCTGAAAAGTTGCTAGAAAGGTTAGGTACGCTTTAAGCGATTTTATGCTAGATAGTAGGGATGCATCAAAATTTAGATGCTGTGCGGGGATAAACGGTTCGATACTGTCAATTTATGTATTTCGATACTAAGCTGTGCGGCCGCACAGCTTAGTATTGAAATGAATGAAGAGAACATGGCGCGCACGCACTGTACAGCACCCGCGATGTTCTCTTCCTTCAGTGACTGGCCCGCTCGTCATTAGTGCCGGCCGCATCACATTAGGAGGGAGGAACGCTCTTCCCTCCCTCCTTTCTCTACTGCCACCAATGATCTGAGTATGTGAGAATGGGGGGTGAGGGGAATGTTGCGAGCGGCACAGGCAGTGGGCTCCTGATGACATGGCAGTGCCTGTGTCGCTTGCGCCGCTAGTGTGGAATCAGGATCGTGCTGCAGTGTAGTGACCGACCAGCCCCAGGCTTAGAAAGGAGCAAAAATGGAACTAAAGGTACTAGAGTAGGCACTAGTATTTTTTGCCGCCAGCGTTAAGGAACATTGGGGTTAATGTGACACACATTAACCCCCAATGTTGCCATTTATGTGAGGGAAATTATAGTCACTTATTGATGTGAGGCACGTGGTGTTATGAATTCAGTACCTCGATGTGCCTCACGTTAATGGTAATTAACCCCATAATGTACCTCACATTAAACCAATGTTGCCTATTATGACTGAGCGAGGTACTTGATGGGATCACTTACTATAATGATTATAATGGGCAACATTGGGATCATCTGTGAGGGGAATGATGGGATTAATTACTATTAGGCTTTATTCACATGGCTGTTTGGTCCGTCATATACGGATCGTATTTTGCTAGTATTTCCCGGACCGAACAGTTTAAGAAGCCGGGCTCTTAGCATCAGTTATCGATGATGCTAGGAGTCACTGCCTCCCCGCGGGAAAACGGTCCTGTACTGTAATCAGGTTTTCAGTTTTCCCGCGGGGAGGCAATGACTCCTAGAATCATCGATAACTGATGCTAGGAGCCCTGTGTTCAGTCTGTGACTGTGTTCAGTCTGGGAAATACAGGCAAAATACGATCCGTATATGACGGACCAAACACAGCCATGTGACTAAAGCCTAATAGTAATTAACCCCCTCATTCCCCTCACAGATGAACCCAATGTTGCCCATTTTAATCATTATAGTAAGTGATCCCATCAAGTACCTCGCTCAGCCATAATAGGCAACATTGGTTTAATGTGAGGTACATTATGGGGTTAATTACCATTAACGTGAGGCACATCGAGGTACTGAATTCATAACACCACGTGCCTCACATCAATAAGTGACTATAATTTCCCTCACATAATTGCAACATTGGGGGTTAATGTGGGTCACATTAACCCCAATGTTCCTTAACGCTGGCGGCAAAAAATACTAGTGCCTACTCTAGTACCTTTTAGTTCAATTTTTGCTCTTTTCTAAGCCTGGGGCTGGTCGGTCACTACACTGCAGCACGATCCTGATTCCACACTAGCGGCGCAAGCGACACAGGCACTGCCATGTCATCAGGAGCCCACTGCCTGTGCCGCTCGCAACATTCCCCTCACCCCCCATTCTCACATACCAAAACGATACTTTGCCAACAATAAAAAAAAACACAAAGATGTCCTTCCGTTTTCTGATGTGAGGCACACTTATCAATTTTGAACCTCCATGTGCCTCACAATTGTAATTAACCCCCTAATGTACCTCACATTAAACCAATGTCGCCTATTATGACTGAGCGAGGTACTTGATGGGATCACTTACTATAATGATTATAATGGGCAACATTGGGATCATCTGTGAGGGGAATGATGGGATTAATTACTATTAGGCTTTATTCACATGGCTGTTTGGTCCGTCATATACGGATCGTATTTTGCTAGTATTTCCCGGACCGAACAGTTTAAGAAGCCGGGCTCTTAGCATCAGTTATCGATGATGCTAGGAGTCACTGCCTCCCCGCGGGAAAACGGTCCTGTACTGTAATCAGGTTTTCAGTTTTCCCGCGGGGAGGCAATGACTCCTAACATCATCGATAACTGATGCTAGGAGCCCTGTGTTCAGTCTGTGACTGTGTTCAGTCTGGGAAATACAGGCAAAATACGATCCGTATATGACGGACCAAACATAGCCATGTGACTACAGCCTAATAGTAATTAACCCCTCATTCCCCTCACAGATGAACCCAATGTTGCCCATTTTAATCATTATAGTAAGTGATCCCATCAAGTACCTCGCTCAGTCATAATAGGCGAGATTGGTTTAATGTGAGGTACATTAGGGGGTTAATTACAATTGTGAGGCACATGGAGGTTCAAATTTGATAAGTGTGCCTCACATCAGAAAACGGAAGGACATCTTTGTGTCTTTTTTTTATTGTTGGCAAAGTATCGTTTTGGTATTGAGTATCGCAATACTACTCTAAGTATCCGTATTGAAGTCCAAATTCTGGTATAGTGACAACCCTACTAGATAGTAGTGGATAAATCAATTAAAGGGGGTGTCCAGTTTCAGCAAATGTTATTTTCTTTGTATAATTAAGTTATACAATTTCCCAATACTTTCTGTATTAATCCCTCCTATTCTGTAGAAACATTCATTGTTTACATGTAGTGGATACAATTCTGTCCATGGTCATGTGATGGACACACAGGTGCTGCGATCATTAGAGGACAGCTCTGATACACATACTGTAACGAGCCGTGCACCTGTGTCCATCATATGACCATGGACAGAATTGTATCCACTGCAAGTAAACAATGAATGTTTCTACTCAATAACAACAAGAAAAGATCTTGAAAACCATGAGAAATTAATACAGAAAGTATATTTGAAAATTGTATAACTGAATTATACAAAACATAATTAATTTTCTGAAACCAGACAACCCCTTTAAGTCTAATCTACTTGGTTTTCTTAGTTTTGAAGGAATAATAAGTGCTTTCGGTCATGCCTATATATTTACAGTAGAATCTCTACAGTGTCTCAAAATTAAGGAAACGCCCATATAAAATGAACACTGTTTAGCAGATGGTAATTCAATTTTAGACACAAGCTGTGGGGGAAGGGGGAAACCTGTTAGGCCATGTCACCAACGTGGTGGCCATCTTGGATTCAACTTCAGTTTTTCAAATAAGAAGGTAGGTGTGTGATACATCAGACTGGTAGAGAATTTCACCAGAAAAACAATGTTGTGCATCATGTTAAGCTCACTTTATTAATTTTCCTGTTAAAATAGTGATTATTCTTCTGTACAAGCGATGTGAAGGATTGCATTATGCATTATCCCAAGCAGAATGTGTTGATTGTCCTCCTTTCCGGTGAACGAAGCGCACGTGTCGTTGCAGAAGGTTTCAAATAGGCCTCCCATTAACCACACTGCACTTCTTGCAAAACGTCAAACCGGTTCTGTTGCCAATAAACCGAAAGCTGGGCGACCAAAAACCACTATGGATGTAGCAACAGCAAGCGCTTTTCTTATTTTATTCAGCAAGAGCCTGCAAAGTAGCACTCGTCTTCTGTCTCTTGAATGTGGGGTTAGCCGTGCCTCAATTCAGCAAATTTTGTCTACCCAAGAATGGCACCCTTACAATATTCATATGCTGCAAACCTGACTGAGGATGACCCAGGCCGTTGGATTGAATTTGCAGAATGGGGGACACATCAATTTAAGATTAACCCTTGTTTACCCTATCAGGTACTTTTCAGTGATAAAGTAAATTTCTTCATGAATTATAAGGCCAATACAGAATCGCCAATATTAGTCGAACACACACCCTTACTGGACTGATCCATCTAAAATGGTTGCCTCACCTAAAGGTATGGGGTACCCGAATTGTGGGACCTTTTACTTATAATGGAACATTAAGATCAGACCGTTACGCAAGGTTGTTTGAGAAATGAAGGAAACACGTCTTTATCTGAGGATGGAACATTTCCTCGTTGCAGACGCCTAACTTAATGTGCAGTTTCCCCAAAAGTGGATTTGTCGTAGACGTTCAATCGAGTGGCCACCAAGTTTCCCTGATTTTATCTCTTTGGGTTTCTTTCTGTGGGGTCATGTCAAGGCACTTGTTTGCTCTGTGAAGATGCAGAATGTTGATGCTTGTGCTAGCATTCCGTCAGATGTTCTGGTAAAAGTTCATCAGGAATCGGAGATAAGGAAAATCGTAACACTCAAATGGTGGACAGCATACCGAACACATTCTGTAGACCTCATGGTCAACTTTCTGGTTTCACATAAAATGACTGTTTTAACATGAAGGCGAATAAAGTTACATCAACATGAAGCACCCCGTTGTTTTTCTGGTGACGTTCTCTTCCAGTCTGAGGTTTCACACACACCAACCTTCCTGACTGAAGAACTGAAGTTGAATCCAAGATTGCGGCATTAAAGGTGGCTGCCATGTTGGCGAAGTGGCCTGACAAGTTTCCTTCTCTCCCCCCGTAGCTTGTGTCTAAAATTGGATCATCGTTGGCCAAGTAGTTTTAATTTTATATGGGTGTTTCCTTATTTTTTAGACACCCTGTATAATAATGGATAACTTTTTGACAACACACAGAATCTTTTGCTTTTATTATAATTCTTTGAACAGATGGTATACTAACTTGCTATGTCTGAGTACAAATCATGATTTAGAAACTCTTAAGCACTATATCTGAAATGGTCCACTTGTCATGCAGCTTAGTTTACTTACGTTAGGGGTTATATACAATGTGTGTGTATACAGATTTCTTAAAGGGGTTGTCCAGGACATGTAAAACAGGCTGCGGGCAGGGTATGGGCTTTAATAAGAGAACAAGTTATACTCTCCTAGTAAATCCCCCGCTGCTCCCGTGGTCTCCACTGGTCTGTTTGTCTTTACAGAATGTGAATCCAAACTTTAACCGCTAAAATGGTAGCAATTCCTGATAATCCAGTAATGTCTGGTCTTGGGCTGGGTTCACATTGCATGATAGTGTAGAAGATGAGAGCTGCACCACAACAGCTCCGTACACTTTCCGCAGTAGAAATCGACATACTGTGGATTTAAAAATCTGCACCACAGCTTGTGGATGAGATTTGTTCACATCTTATCCACTTTGCTGCTACTATATTCCACTGCGGCTTTTCCTTCCCCAAATCCAGATGAAAAACCCACAGCAAATCTGCCACGTGTGAACATAGCCTTACTGTTTGTCTATCTGTTTTATTTATACTATGCGTAAACCATTTTTTAATATTGATGTTGTATTTTTTTTTTTCTTCAGGTTGATGCGACAGTAGACCATATCTTGCTGGGAAGGTGTTCTCTGGGCTGAGGTAGCAGCACATCATGGTTTGTAGAAACAAGGAGATACAGACCATTCTGAGCTGCCTCTTCATGTCAGAAATGAGCTGCCCCTTAAATCTCTCTTCTCTGTACATGGAAAAACAGACCATTCTCCTTCTCTTTGTGTATGTATTTCTCATTCAAAGTGTTACAATTCGGTGCCCGAGAGCTGATTTTGGAGAGGTTTGTCATTGAAGAAAAAAGTAGTGATCTTGCAGATATTTTAAGGTCACTTCCCTTAGGCTAAGTTGAGATGTGGCGGGTGATTTCTGCTGCAAATATGCTGCAAAATCCGCAATTAAAAATCTGCAGCATTCTCTGATTTTTGTGTGTTTTTTTCCGGTACAAGTAGATGGGGTTTTGAAAGCCCCATCCACTTGTACTATAAATTGCTGCTGATTTGTACCGCACGTGTGCCACGTCTAGACCCGGAGTACAAGAGTAATTCTTATTTAGACTACTCTTCAATAAATTAAGACTATTTCTCATGCCACATGGTTAAAAAATGTTTGTTTTTTTTTGCTTTTTATACACTTTCCTGCAGTACCCAACTGCACCACAAGCCCCAATTGGTGAAGTTTTTTTTAAACTACTACAGTAGCATGCGCTTTTTCTGCTTTCACAAATCTGCCATAGCACGTTGTCCTGCATAAAACACCCACATAAACATTTCTTTCAATATTCTAGTCCCCTCTTGTGTAATTACAATTCCAACTCTTCAAATTTACTGCATTGACTTGCTCCTGTTTCCTTCCAAATAAATAGCAAATATGGCTGTGTGAACAGGTCTGTATCGTAGTCTGAGGTTTGTCATCAGTGCAGTGTTGGCTTTCATACGTGAACTACCACCTACTACTTTGTACTCTACCTTGTACTCTACTACAATCAGTTGGGCCAATTCAGATGTCTGTAATATAGTCGTAACCATCAGACCTTCTGCATTATCTACTGAACTGAAACTGGCCTTATATTGAGGACATCTTATTGCAAAATTTCAGGTGAATATCCTACCAATCAAGGCAGGATCCAGTAATATGGTTGACTTTGGCATACACCTGTGCATGACCACCTCTCGGTGTATGTAGTGATGCTGTAGCAGCACGTAAATACTGGAGTGTGATCGCTGTGCTGCTCTCCAGTATTACACTGCTGCTCTAGTAATGCTGCATCTAAGAAACGTTTACGTATATCTAAGAGTATATTGAGGCTCTTGGACTCATCACCCCCAAACATCACTTTCCATTTTACTGCTGTTTTTTCTCCTTTGGCAGAGCGTTCTTTTGCCGCCCTCGGGCACTCCAACCTCTGCATTCCCAATACCCGTGCTCCGTTTCTTTGCCATTTCAACATTACCATGTACTGTATGTACCACAACCGCTAATTAATAAAAGATCTGTTGATTACATAATGTGTTTCTTATAACAAATAGCATGTATAGTTGCAAATGTTCTAGGCACTCCAATCTTTGGTAAGGACATGAGAAACTGTTTAGATCACCCCCATCTCCGCATTGTGGCTTGTGAACAGCTGCAGTGCACATTATCATCCGTTCCATTAGTATTAGTCACCCATAGACTCTAACGGCATCCATTTAACTTGTATATAATTTAAAGGTCGTCAAAAAACGTGTGGCTCTTAGAATATGGCGACACAAACTTTTTTTTTAAACAGATTTTTATCGTGCAAGCACCGTAAAACATAAACCTTTATACATATGGTATTGTCATAATCGCATCGACACGCAGAAAAAATTATTTCTAATTTCTAATGCACGGTGTTCGCTAGTTAAAAAAAACAAGACGTTTTCACGGCCTAATTAAACTAAATTCGGCAAAAAAACTGAGATCAAAATGCTCAATATACCCCTAAATAAATTCTTTTTGGGGCTGTAGTTTCCCAAATGGGGTCCCTCAGGGGCTTTGCAAATGCGACATGACACCTGAAAACCAATCCAGCAAACTTGAACTCCAAAAGCCAAATAGCGCTCCTTCCCTTCTGCCGTGTATCCAAACAGTAGTTTATTACCACATATGGGGTATTGATGTAATCAGGAGATTTTTACAAACTTTGTGGTGCTTTTTTTTTTCTTTGCCTTGTAAAAATGTATTATTTCTGTGTTTTATTGAAAAAAAACATTTTCATTTTTATGGACTAATTTTACTAATTTCAGCAAAAAACCTGTGTGGTTAAAATTCTCCTTATACCACTCTATAAAGTCCTTAGGTGGTATAGTTTGCCAAATGGTGTCTTTTTGAGGGGGTTCCCACTGTTTTGGCCCCACAAGATCTCTTCAAACCTGACATGGTGCCTAAAATATATTCTAATAAAAAGGCCCCAAAATCCTCCGGGTGCTCCTTTTGCTTCTGAGGCCGGTGTTTCAGTCCATAAGCACACTAGGGCCACAGGTGGGATAATTTTAAAAACTGCAGAACCTGGGCAATAAATATTGAGTTGCATTTCTCAGGTAAAACCTGTGTTTCTGAAAAAAAATGGATTAAACTGCATTTTCTGACCAAAAAAAAGAAATGTATAAATTTGCTTTAACCCGTTAGTGACCGGCCCATCGTGTTTCTACGTCGGTCACGAACGGGCCTTATTCCGATGCCATAGACTTTTTACGTCGCGGCATCGGAATAAGTTAACAGAGCAGGGAGCTGTCAAATCTCCCTGCTCTCAGCTGCCAGAGGCAGCTGAGGGCTGGGAGCGTCCCTGCTCTGCCGGGTGAGATCGATATTAGTATCTATCTCACACGTTTAACCCATCAGATGCGGTGCTCAATAGCGAGCACCGCATCTGAGTGGTTTTGGAGAGAGGGAGGGAGCTCCCTCTCTCTCCCACCGACACCCGGCGATACGATCGCCGAGTGTCTGTGTCTCTAATGGCAGCCGGGGGTCTAATAAAGGCCCCCAGGTCTGCCTGGAGTGAATGCCTGCTAGGTCATGCCGCAGGCATGACCTAGCAGATGCCTGTCCGTGTTAAACGGACAGGCAGTAATACACTGCAATACAAAAGTATTGCAGTGTATTACAACAGCGATCGCAGAATCGCATATTATAGTCCCCTAATGGGACTAGTAAAAAAAGTGGAAAAAAAGTTTAATAAAGTTAATTTAAAATAAAAATGTGAAAAATGAAAAACCAAACTTTTCCCCTTACAAAATGCTTTACTATTAAAAAACAAACAAAATAAAGTTAAAAAGTTACACATATTTGGTATCGCCGCGTCCGTAACGACCCCGACTATAAATCTATTACATTATTTAACTCACACGGTGAACGCCGTAAAAAACTATGGAAAAATTGCTGTTTTCTGTGAATACTGACTTTAAAAAAATGTGATAAAAAGTGATCAAAAAGTCGCATCTACTCCAAAATGGTACCAATAAAAACTACAAGTCGCCCCGCAAAAAAAAAGCCCTCATACAACCACATCGGCGAAAAAATAAAAACGTTACGGCTCTTCAAATATTGAGACAAAAACAAATTTAGAAAAAAAAGCGTTTTTACTGTGTAAAAGTAGTAAAACATACAAAAACTATACAAATTTGGTATTGTTGCAATCGTAACAACCCGCTGAATAAAGTTATTGTGTTATTTATACCACACGGTAAACGGCGTAGACTTAGGATGCAAAAAAGAGTGGGGAAATTTCAGATTGTTTTCTATTTCCCCCTCCCCCCCCCCCCCCAAAAAAAAGTTAATCAATAAAATGTACCTAAAAATGGCGCTATTAAAAAATACAACTTTTCCCGCAAAAAACAAGACCTTATACAGCTATGTCGACGCAAAAATAAAAAGCTTATAGCTCTTGGAATGCGACGATTGAAAAACGTAAAAAATTAGTTTGGTCATTAAGGTCCAAAATAGACTGGTCATTAAGGGGTTAATTCCTGTGAAACACCTAAAGGGTTAAAATTTCTAAATGCTGTGGGTTTTTAATATTTTTAATATATAAGGCCCTTAAAGCGGCTTCAGAACTGAACTGGTACCTATAAAAATAGGTTCTGGAAATTTTCTTGAAAATTTGAGAAATTGCTGCTAAAGTTCCAAGCCTTGTAACGTCCTAGAAAAATAAAAGGATGTTCAAAAAAACGATGCAAACAAAGTAGACATATGGGAAATGTTAATTAGTAACTATTTTGTGTGGCGTTATCGGTTTTACAAGCAGATACATTTAAATTTAGAAAAATTGGACATTTTCTGTAAAGTTTTTGGTGTTTTTCACAAATACTGAATTTATTGATAACATTTTTCCACTAACAAAGTACAACATGTCACGAGAAAACAATCTCAGAATCTTTTGGATGGATAAAAGCATTCCCAATTTATTACCACTTAAAGTGACATGTCAGATTTGAAAAAAATCTGCTGCGTCCAGAAGGCCAAAACAGGCTCAGTCCTGAAGGGGTAATAAATATCCTGTTTTTATGAAATATTTATCAGTGCTTGAGTCTAAAGGCTGGGACTTCATTGATAGGTTTTACCAATAATCACTGTTGCACAGAAGTGAATGAGTCCACATAACAGACCAATCAGCTTGTGGAAACTTAGAATAAATCTATTCTAAAAAAGGTTGGGTTCACACCTTGATCAAAATGCATTTTTTTTTTGCCATGGATTACAGCAAAACTGATTTTGTAAAGGTCACATAAAAAAAAATGCATTTGATCGCGTTGTGTAAACCCTTAATATTCATGAACAGTTATTTTGACTATATGAAGAAATACACTGCTCATACTGTAGAATGTTTATTATATAATTCTAACATGATTCCTTCCAGTTGGTGACAAACTCTTTAACCCCTTAAAGAGGCTCTGTCACACATTATAAGTGGCCTATATTGTACGTGAGGGGATCGGCGCTGTAATGTAGATAACAGCAGTGTTTTTATTTAGAAAAATTATTTTTTTATGGAGTTATGACCTATATTAGCTTTATGCTAATGAGTTTCTTAATAGACAACTGGGCGTGTTTTACTTTTTGGCCAAGTAGGTGTTGTACAGAGGAGTGTGGTCACAGTCATAATCAGTGACATACACTTCTCTCCATTCATTTACACAGCACATAGCGATATAGCTATATCGCTATGCGCAGCCACATAAACACACAGTAACGTTACTGCGGTGTCCGGACATTGAACATACATTACCTCCAGCCAGGACGTGATGTGTATTCAGAATCCTGACACTTCGCTAACGTTTCTGTGGGATTTACAGCAAGGCAAGTGTAATCTCGAGATTACGCTGTAAAATGTCACTTACAATGAGATTACGTTTGTGAGATTTATAGCAAGGCAAACGTTAGCGAAGTGTCAGGATTCTGAATAGACATCACGTCCTGGCTGGAGGTAATGTATATTCATTGTCAGGACACTGCAGTAACATTATAGTGTGTTTATGTGGCTGCACATAGCGATATAGCGCCCCCCTGATTCTAACAATTTAAATGCGATTGACAGCGGCATTTAAGGTGTAAAACGGGTGGAATCAAAGTGATTCCGCCCGTTGCAGTGAGGTGTCTGCTCTGTAACAGTGCCGCTTTAGGACCACAGAAATAGTGAGTTATGGGGAGCAGGTAGTTCCGACACCACAATGTACTGTAAGGCTGAGTTCAACCCTAAAGCCAGGTTCCCATGGAGTGTAAACGCTGCAAAATTTCCATAGCTTTTACAGTAGCAGCAAAGTGGATGAGATTGCAGCGTAAACATTTAATAAATTAACCTGCAGTGCGGAATTTAATTCTGCAGCGTAATTTTATGCTGCGTTTTTGTTGATTTTCCGTTGCGAGTTTTCCCCATGCAAAAACCGCAACAGAAAGCCACGTGTTTAGCGATTACGCTGCAAAAACCGCAACTGCGGGGAAAAAACGTACCCAGAATGCCCTCCTTCCTGCAGTCCAGCCTCCAGGGATGTTTCATCCCATGTGACCACTGCAGCCAATCCCTGGCTGCAGTGTCACATGGCCTGTAACGTCATCCCAGGAGGCCGGACTACACGCAGCGAAGAGGGAGGTGGTAAGCGTGAGTGCTTTTTTTTTCCGTTGCAGAAATTCCGTCTGAAAAGCTGCACCACAATGTGGTGCGATTTTTTTTTGGACTGAATGTACTGCAGGTTCCAGGTCTGATGCGCTGCATGAATTTTACGCAGCGTATCCAACCCATGGGAGCCTGGCCTGCGAAGGGTGAGATCTGTGTCAATTCCGCCGCAAAATTGACGTGTGTATTTATCCTTACAGCGGAAGGATAGGACTCCAATCGTGGCCGTGTAACCCCCTCAGATGCTGCAGTCAATACTGACCATGGCACATAAGAGGTTTTAGAGGGAGAGGGCTCTCTGTATAGGCCCAACTGCCTACAACATGCCAATGGGTTGCCATGCGGGAGGAGGGGGGAGGGGGGGGGGGGAGGCTCACAATGGCCCCCAGGTCTGCCATGCCCCAGAGCCTATTCGACCCTGTCAGAGGCAGGACCTAATAGACTACTTTTTTACACTGCAAAACGTATGTATTGGTTGAGAGGTAAACACAAGTTGTTGTTTTTTCCCCCCTAACACATTATTGAAGGAAAAAAAAAAAATTACATCATTGGTACTATTCATTCTTTAAAATGAATGTTCTGTATCCAGGACAGTGAACACCGTAAAAAAAAAAAAAAAAAAAATTCCAGAGTCCGTTTTTTTTTCTTTTAGTCCCACCTCCCAAAAACATGAATAGAAAGTGATCATAAGGGTTCCCACACACAGGATCCACTTTACTGCTACTGTAAATGCTGTGTAAATTCCGCAGCATTTACGTTACGTGGGAACGACATACCATATTTTGTTAAAATATAATTTATTCAAAACGAGTATAAACATAAAGACACTATATAATTAAGGCGATGCCAAACTTTTATAGTGTCCTCCAGAAAAGTTGTTTATAAAGCACTGTAAATGCTATAAAAGTAAATCCCTAAAAACAATGGCAGAATTATCTTTTTCCTAAGTTATTTAAAGGCGTTGACTGTGACCGGAAAACTGATGACCTATCCACCAGATAGGTAATCAGTACATGATCTGTGGGGGGGTTGGACAGTGCATCGGCTGCCTCTGGGCACTGGACGTTCATGCCAGCAGTTGGTTCTGGTCATGGAATAGCAACAGAGCTGCAGTACTACTCCTATTCAAGTGAATTAGGAGCATAGCTGCAGTTCAGCAGCACGGACACAACACAACATACGGAGCCAACTGCTTCCGACTCAGTACATTGCATACAGTGCAATAGCATCTGATGCCCGCAGGCAGCCGGAGCAGCTGATTGGTGTGGGGTCCAGGTATCTGACCCACTGTACAGATGATAGTGGATAGGACATCAGTTGTCCGGTAGTGGACAACCCTTTAATACATTATATATGCTGCAAAATGGTGCCATTAATAAAATGCAGAGATTAAAACATTAAAAATAAACTGTTCTTAAGGGGTTAAAGTTTGTACTTATCCATAATGTCTATCAAAACAAATCAGACTCCAGATATTACACATCCCAAACTTGCAGTGATCTGTCACCATTTACTGATGGTTGTATACAAGGTTAGAGTATTTTTATTTATAGCCTTCTGTTAATCCTAAAACCTCATGCACACGGCCCGGGATTACGGGCACGGATGGCTATGGACAGTCACCTGCATTTGTGGGCCGTGCTCCCATTATAAAGTATAAGAGCATGATCTTTAAAATAAAAAAAATAGGACATGTCCTATTTTTTGCAGGTTATTTCTACATCCCAGACATTGGGCCATAGAAATGAATAGATCAGTATTTATCTGCAAATCTAAGGCTGGATTCACACACTGGTTTAAAAAAAAAAAAAAAAAGTGTAACAAATAGGCAAAACTAGATGTAGATTAAGGGCTTGTCCACACACTGCGGAATTGCTGCGTTTTTTTCCGTCCGGAAATACAGTAGCAGCATAGTAGATGCTGCGTAAAATTTCAGAGCCGAAAAGGACTTGCGGTGTGTATTTTGTCGGACCGCAGCATGTCAATTCTGGTGTTTTTCAGAGGAGACGTCTCCATCTCCTAACATTGAGAAAAACGCTGAAATTTCCGCACCATTTTCTGCCGTAAAAGCCGCAGGAAACTGCGTTGTAGACATTTTCTGCAACAATTTTCTTTATATTTCACATTTCTTTTAAAGTCACTTTTGGCTAAAAAAAAAATAGGCAACAAAATCTGTATCAAATATGCAATGTGTGAATCCAACCTTAAGATCTCACATCTAGACCCATCAGTCCAGAAAACCTTCCTTCACATCTCCAGTTTGTGTTCTATTATGCTACCATTTTCCAGGCACCTACACATCCTCAGACCCATAGGTGGGAGTTTTGAAGACTGACTTTTCTACGCAAAAAGTAACATTCTCCCCCTCGTGTTGTTGCTATTTCAGAGTGGATGGGTCGGCAGGAACACTTTCTTCTGATAGGGCAGAGTTGGACTTTCACTCTCTCCCCAAAATGAAAGTCATTAATCAGATAGTCTACCTGATCTTGCTTGGGTGTTCAGAGTTCTTCAAGTAGATATAAAAAAAAAAAAATGGAGCTCCATTTATTCTTTGCTATACATTGTGTCAGGCTGGGCTCACACGTCACTAAATTTTTTTGTGTGCAAAAATGTCATTAAATTGGCGCAGTTTTGTCATGAATCACGGCAAAAATGTGATGTGAAAGGCAAGTCTAACATGGATAAATGTTTAAAAAATTTATATATATTGGCCACGTTGGCTGTAATCAAAACAATAGTCTGACCTGTCTATATGTCTGAGCTGGCGTTTATTTGTGCCATCATTTCCAACTGTTTCTGGCGTAAATTTGCCAGGCCCAGCCCCTTACTCAGCTCTGCCCACTTTCTGTTTAGAAAAGTGCTATATGGGCAGCAGAAATTACACAAAAGCCACAATTTTTCCCTGCAAATTGCGACTTTTGAATACCAGATAACGGTGTAGGAAAGCTAAATTCCCCCCATAGTCTTAGTATGTAAAGATGTGGACTACCAAAAGCTGTACACTCCCAGCACAGGCCCGTCATAACAGTAGAGCTGTCAGACACACTGCAGTCCCTCCTGCTCTGCTGTGTTCACTGCACAAGACATCATTGGTCAGTACGGGAGCTTTCTTTATTGTAAGGGCTCATTCAGACGTGGCGGAATTGCTGTTGAATTCCGCTGCGGACAGTCCGCAGCAGCCGTTTTTTTACATGTCTTTCTATACATTTTTAGGAAAGTTAGTTCAGATGTTGCGGAAAATAACTGTGTGGAAATCAGGCTGCGGTGCAGAAAATCCCTCCGCAGCATGCTCATTACATTGCGGAGAAGAAGCGGAATTTCACCGCGGATTTCAGCCTTTGCATTGCGAAAACTGAAATTGTGGCAAGTCCGCTGTGATATCTGAATTACCTGTCAAAAATGCAAATGTTGGTGCAGATTCGTTGCGTAATTGCCTCAAATCTGCAGCAACATTTGCAGCGGAAAAATTCCGCCCCGTCTGAACGTGCAATAACAATGGAAGAATTCATTTTTGTTAACATTTAAACTCCTGGACATCGTCGCTTTCTGTCCTGTTTAGTCTGTCCTGCAGCAATTCCATAGAAACTAGCAGGATTTATGCTGTGGAAAAACCGCACCATTTTCTGCGGAAAATGGTGCGGGTTTTGCTTTTGCTCAATGCTGGGAGATGGTGACATCTCCTCTGAAAAAAACGCAGCAATTCAGTCCACTTTCCGCAGCAGGAATGGACATGCTGCAGAACGAAAAATACGCATCACAGGACAATTTATGGTCGGATTTTTTACGCAGCGTGTGGATGAGATTTGTTAAATCTCAACCTTTTTGCTGCGTATTTTCCGGACAGAAAATACGCAGCAAATCTGCTACGTGTGCACAAGCTCTTACCTGGCAGCACTGTCTAAATCTTCAGTGTCTGATTTCCTACAGTTCATATTCAAGACGGCTTCTAGGGGAGACACTCTAATCTAGTGCAACTGTACTCCAGAGCCATGTGACTGTGTGCTGCTGTATATAATTAGCCATGTGCATGACACCTAACGCTAAGAACAAGTAGGTGCCACAAATCAAGACTGTCATAAATAAAGCTACCATAAATCAATAGTAAATATGTAATAAAATAGTGTGAACATTAGAAAGCATGCAATGGCAGCAGGAGGGACAGCAGACTCACTAAATAATAGGAATTGAAAAAAAAAAGCCTTAAAGAAAATGTGCAATTTAAAAAAAACCAACAAGACTTTAAAACTAATTTTTATGCAGCGTTTACTTGCCCCCTCTCCTGTGCTTCTTTGGTTTACTCTGCACAGTACAGCTACGATAAGTTTATCTGCAGGGAGTCTGAAGTAGTATAAAATCTCTCCAGTCTCTCCTCCCATGCTTTAGACCCTAGTTCTAGTTCTTAAGATGGTGCTGAACCCACTTGCCACTTTAGAGCTCTTTCAAGTGAGTCTCTACTCGCTGCATGGCAACCAATGCCGCTGCAACACAGCACCTGTAGAGAGAGCGCCCCCAGCTGTCAGACCGCATCCTGCACAGGCAGCAAAAATGCCCCTCCCCCAAACAAAAATATTTCCACAATCTGATTTTTAAATGTTTTATTGTTAACAGCAGGATTACATAAATGAAACATCTAGTTTGTGATGAGTGAATATTCTAAATCTTAGAAAATTATATTTTCAAGTTGTATGAGGATACAATTTCTTGAAAGCCGCTTATTCACAACCTTGCTTATCAGAAAGATAAATACTTTCTTTAAATATGCTTAAAATCAAAATGAAAGCCAACTGTTTTTGCAATATTTTTTAAAGATATGTTTACAGTAACTTGAGGACCAATCTGACGAATAGTAATTTTAGTAATTGAATCTTCAAAATACATATCCAGTCTTGCTGGATTGACTATTTTTGAAAAGCAGAAAATGACAACTCAAATTCTATACATAAAAAAATAAATTACACATTTAAAAAATAAACCGGTGTACATGAGGTCCATCGGCATAAATTCTGTACTTCAATATACAGGTTAAGAAGAAAAAAAAAGTCACCAGTCCTTTACTCCTGCATCAAACAACACCCCCTCCCTCCCCATACACAGTTTTTCCAATAAGATAGGTCATAAAAAATAAAATGATTTCGGCAAATATTGCGAACATATTGCCCTGTGGCTGAACATGATGGAAAGATGACTGCACGCCCGGCCACTTCTCAATTGATTGGAGTGTCAAACTTGATTGACCGCGTCTTTCAAGAAAGCCATCAGGTTTTGAGAGCCAGGCCTGCTCCAATGTGACTCCACTGGCACATTTAGGGGAATCTAACTTTCCTACACCAGTTTTCTGGCGTAGAAAAGTTGCATATGACAAGCTGCAATTTGCCAAAAAATTGCGACTTTGTGCGGTTTCCATCATTCACTGCATTTTTTTAAAAAACAATTTGTGGAGCTTAGTGTAAGGGGCGGGTTCACCCATAGCCTAACACGTACTAGAATTCACACCAGCAGCTTCTAGCTGATGTAGATTTCACTCTGACGCATGGAGAGCCAGAGATGCGCCTAATTTATTAAGAGGTGCGCGCCTCCTAACTTAAAACTTGCGTATGAAATGCCAGTCTTAAAAAAAAAATTCCCCCTCTTGTGTTCAGAGGATGGCCCAGGAGTACTGCAGCTGCTGCACTAAGGTCTACTCATACTGTATGTGCAGAGACAGGTTTGTCTTTATATGTCCGTAGAATTGCAATTGGTTTTCTACATCAGTGTCTAAGGCCTGCTTCACACGGCCGTGTTCGGGTCGTGAAATGCGGACTGCAGGTCGGCTGTTATTCCCGGACCTAAACGTTTAGGGAGCCGGACTCCTAGCATCATGATGCGGTTAGTCACTGCCTGCCCACAGAACTTGTCCTGTACTGAAAACATTACAGTATAAGACGGTTGTCCCACAATGAGGCAGTGACTCCGCATCATGGATTACTATGATGCATTGGAGTCCGGCTCCCCCAATTTTGTTCAGTCCGGGAAATACGGCCAACATATGGTCCATATCTCACAGACTGAACACGGCTGTGTGAAGGCGGCCTAAATTGGTTAACTTAATTACGTCAATACTATAATGTCATTTATTACACTATCAAAAATATGCTCCGGGTGATTTATCTGCAATGATCAAGGATAGTGCAGCTTTTTTTATTTGGTAATAGATTGTCCATATCTTGAGAGAATTCTGTGCAGTCTTAGGTTAGCATGTCCTGTTTGCTTCGATAGCATTCTAAACTATGTCAACCTTTAGATCTTGCTTATTTAGGGGATGGTCTTAAAATCCACTTACAAACCGGCTCCCATTGACTTCAAACAGAAATGCGCACGGTCCTTCAAACGGCGCGTAATTTTACGGCACGGTTTTGAAATCCGCATCAATAAGTGACATCGATGGGTTTTGTGGATATTTAAATGTGGCTGTCTGAAACCAGCCTCTAAGTCTGGGTTCACACATAGTGTAAAAATTGCACTGTTGAACCACATGTTACAAAGTAGTTTTCGTTGCGGATTTCACTAATTGCATTGCAATATATTTAATCCGTGGATAAAATCTGCAGCCTCTCCGCAACAGATAGGGCATGCTGCGGATTTAAAATTCACGTATGTTGTACTGTACATGGTTACAGAATTTGAGCGGCTTTTGCAACAAAAATCATGCGACGTGTTAACTTTGCCTCAGCAGTGCTCACGGACCAGGTCTACTAAAGACATTGTATATACCCGTCCACAGACCTAAACATAGACCTGTGTACATATTCTATCACCTATTTGTTAGTGATTTATCACTACAGGTGCAAGGAAAATGGAGCAGATAACCATGGTAACCAATCAGGCTACTTTTTCTTTAGGGCCTCTGAGAAATGGGATCTGGGATCAGATTATTACTATGGGAAACTGCTTCACTTTTCCTTTGCACTGGTTTTCATAGATCTCCAAGATATGTGTTCTGAACTTGTCCATCTGTTTGGGTTCACATCTGCGTTTGAGCAGAAAAACAGAATGCCAGTCAGAGGAGAACGAAAATACAAGAAGCACCAGTTTCGTTGGCCGACGGAACCCATTGACTTTAACGGGTTCTGTTTTGCCAGAAGCAATAGCGGAGCAATGCTGCAGTATTGCTTTCGGTTTTGTCGACCGGATTTGCAACTGAGGCCTCTAACTGAGCATCCAACGCAGATGTGAACGAGGCCTTATACAGCATCATTTATGTAAATAGTTTGAATTGTTGTGTGAAAGGTGTTAAGTCACCCACAAGACTTTTCGGTTTCTAGTCATCATCAGACCTGTGCTGTGGACTATTAAAGGCCGTTTTACCAATAACTTAGAAATAAAGAATCAAAGACTGATTTAGGTGACAAAAACAGACCAATAGTAATAATGTCTCAGTACACTTTGTTTTTGGGAAATCCCAACATTTGCACAAAGTAGAGAGGCCGATGTTTGCTACAGTAACTAGTCAGTCAATTAATCAGATACATTGTGATAGCAGAATATGGATAAATCTACACTTTTCTCCACTGCATGGAACTGTTACTTACTAATATAAGCAGCAGCTATGCATCGTCCATTGCAAGTCCCTTAAGTGCTATCAATTTAACTGTAAACTTAAATCAAATTAAAATAAGTGCTAACCATCAACGAAAGAAACGCAAATCTTACATATTCCATGGAAAATGAACACTATTGTACCGCTTGGAGGCACATCCATGGCCATTACTTTCTGAAGATAAAAAAAACTGACAAGGTAAATTGGTTTCATGCAGTAAGGAGTCTAAGGCCCTGTTCACACTGAGTTTTTTTTGGTACGTGGAAACCGTGCCAAAAATTCCTCCCATTCATTACAATGGTAGGCGGACACTGTTTTGTACCGCGAGCGGTAAAAAAAACAAAACTTGCGTTAAAGCTACAAGCCCTATCTTCGGGCGTTTACGCCTCTGTCATTCCATTAACATCAATGGGAGGCAGAGAAAGCGTATTTCGCTGCGTTTTTGCCCGTGGCACTCAAAGGGCGCGAGCGGAAAACGCGGCAAACGGCGTGCATGCAGATGAAAATCTGCCTCAAAATTCCAAACTGAATTTTGAGGCAGAATTTTCTGCCTGCAAAAAACTCTGTGTGAACTCAGCCTAATGTGTGATATGTATGATGTCTAGGGGCATGATGAGGAAAATCATCCCAGCCTTCGGAGAAGACGACTCATCAATGGTTCAGGTATCTTCTATGCCTTGTATTTCTCCTTCCCATCCTCACTTATCACACAGATGTGCTGAAACAAGCAGAAAAGGGTATTTGAGGCAAAACAGGACAGGAGTGTGCAGAGGAGGTACATTATAAAATGCAAGATTGAGGCGGGTGACCCAACAATAAAGCAGTAAAATACGGTTGCGTTACCTATGGCAACCAAGAGATAAGACATTCTAATTACCAGGGCCAAAGCAAAGCGCTTTATATTTTATGCACATTTTGTTAAGCGAAGGCAATATTCATGGTCGTCCCTACCGCTACCAGTAAGTAGTAAGGTAACCACAATGGAAAGAGCTTGGATTCCCCATGCAGTCACCTCTGGTGGAAGTTTGTTTTACAGAAGTAGTCAACATCAAAATACTTACGTTCAAGTCTCTGAAGTATTCATTGTAGTCTAATGCATATCCCACAACAAACTTATCTGGCACTTCAAATCCTACATCTGAAAAGTTACAAAAGAGAAACAATGGTTAGACAACCGAAGGAAAAGTATCACTGATTCTATAGAAATGCAGGATTGATACTGTTGAGATGTATTTTTTTTTTCTCTCGCCTGCATCCCCCATATGGGGGGCTCGAATATAAACCACACTTTGAGCCAAAAATGTGTTCAATGTCGCTGCAACCTAACTTGTGGGCGATTTAGGACCAAAGGTGAAAACAACTCAAAGATTCTTCTAGTGTGACCATATTTATACACGAATGCCTGTGACCTGTCAGTCAGGTGAGCTACATCTGAAGAGAACGCTAAATAATTTATCTCCTGTCCCCTACTACTAAACTATTACAGGGGTTGTCTCCTCCCAGAGGCATCTGGTTCCCAAGACCTGGCAAGTTACTGTCTGCTGCTCATTATCCCTGCAGCAGCCACTACAGGGGAAATCTGGTATGCAGCCATTTAAAGAAAACATTTATGTGGGACAGAGCCACGGCTTGTTAGCGGACCCCTCTGTGGTGTCTATATCAACTTTAACCACTTCCTGACCAGGCCCATTTTCGTTTTAGTCATGTCTCAATTTAAAAGCAAATTGTTGTTCTGTTACTCTTCCAACCTACATGTATTTGGTCTTGTTTTTCTCAGAACAAACTGGGCTTCCATGGAAAGAAAAAACAAAAATGTAAAATGTGAATTTAGGGGATTGTCATTTGACATCATCTGGTGCATGCCACTGGGTAAACACTCCTGAATACATATTTGGCAACTTCTGCCGACTTCAGCGATACTGAATGTGTGTGCATTTCTTACACCCTGAGCGCAAGGCGTAGCTTACAATGAATGTGCGCAAACTGGCTTTTAAAGAGCAGTTTTCCAAAGCTGGTCTGCCGACACCATACGACCATTACAGACATTGCGAAGTGCCAAAACACCGTTAAAGGGGTTGTCCAGTCCCCAAAAAAAAAATGGATTGCCTATCCTCAGGATAGGACATCAATATCTGGTCAGGGTCCGACTCCCTTAACCCCCATCGTTCAGCTGTTTTGAATTCAGCTTAATTTCCATTACTGCTCACACTGTAAATCGCAGACTCTTGTAGCGGC
Source organism: Rhinoderma darwinii (assembly GCF_050947455.1). Lineage (NCBI taxonomy): Eukaryota > Metazoa > Chordata > Amphibia > Anura > Rhinodermatidae > Rhinoderma > Rhinoderma darwinii. The sequence continues at coordinate 95,475,837 of NC_134694.1, forward strand.
AATTCACAGTATTACAGCCTTCTCCCATTGAAGTGAGCAGACTGAAATAATGTGAACTGCCGTTACAGTTTTGTCCACAATTCAGTGTGAGCAGTGACCGGAATGAAGGGAAAGCAGTTTTTTTACGGGTGCTGCGGCCCCCTCAAAACAGCTGATCGGCAGGGGCGATCCGGGGGATGGGCCATACATTTTTGGGGACTGGAAAACTCCTTTAGAACCTGAAGTGACTTTTGGAAATTAGAACCCCCTTAAGTATTCATTTAACAACATATCAAAGATTTGAAAATCTGCCGTGTAAAATGTCTGCAGCATGTGGATGAGACTTGTAAAATCTCATCTACTTGCCTTGTACTGTAATCCTCTACATCTTAAATCACCCTAAGGCTCGGGCTACATGGTGACTTCGGCTGCGACATAGGTCACACAGCCAAAGATCGCTATGTCCCTTAGCCTACACTGCAAGTGACTTTAGTCAACAGAACAGTTTGGATTTCTTGCTACTCATGTCGCGGCAACTTGCACGTTGCGACAGAACCACATTGACTTGTATTACTTGCGATGTAGGCTACGTGACAGTGATCTTTGGCTGGGTCGAACTTTCGCTGTGTAGCAGATAGGTAGACCGATAAATAATTAGTGAATAAAATAAAAAAGTGTTTACATTACTTTGTGGCTGCGTTCACATCTGCGTCGGGACTTCGTTCAGGGAAAACCATGAACAGAATCCAAACTGAAGCAAACGGAAACCATAGGTTTTCGATGTGTCACCATTGATTTCAATGGTGACTGTTCTGGTGAAAATGGCCTCCGTTTGTCCCCGTTGTGTAAGGGTTCCTTTGTTTTGACCAAATCAATACCGTAGTAGACTGCGCTATTCATTCAGTCAAAACACCGGAACCCTTACACAACGGGGACAAACGGCGGCCATGGCACCTATGGTTTCCGTTTGTATTCCGTTCATGGGTTCCTGTCGGAAAGGTCGGACGGAACCCATGATCGGAGTCCCGACGCAGATGTAGACGCAGCCTTACTCTTCTCCCTCTCTGGCAGCCTGGCCAGATGTTTATAGTCAACGGGCAACTGGTTAAACAACTCCTTTAATACCATTACAGGCGGACTGCTGGGCTCAAGTCAGAATACATTTTTAGAATCTTTATTAATAATTGACCATAACTTACAATCAGGCCTATAACCAACACTGCGGGGAGTTCTCTTTACAAGCAAGCTGTAACAAAAAAATAAAAATGAAATTAAAACACAGCCTATTTGTTAAGAGAAATTAAAGTCTAAACAACATTTAAGACACTTACCAAATTGAAATGTTCGTGCAATAAACAGTATCAGGTTTATCTTTTCTCACTTAGGCCTCATGCACACGACCGTAAAAACACCCGTTATTGCGGGTCGTAATTACGACCCGCAATAATGGGCTCATATACTTCTGTTAGCCACGGGCACCTTCCCGTTTTCTCACGGGAAGGTGCCCGTGCCGTTAAAAAAAATAGAACATGTTCTATTTTTCTATTTTACGGGCCGTGCTGCTATACTTTGTAATGGCAGCACGGCTCGCAAAAGCGGCCGGCTGCCCGTGGCCGCGCTCGTAATTACGAGTGCATGAGGCCTTAGTAGTGAGATATTGACAATACGGCTGTACAAGGGAGAGCCTAGTATATGTATGCAGCCCGTCTCCCTGCAGACCTCGGTCAGCATGGACCCAACGTACTGTATCTCTCTGTATTGTAATATTAGGGCTAGCTGCTACATTTACTAAATGTGGGCGCCCCCTGCTGGCAGCAACTATAACTGTTTCATACCATTTTGTTTGAAGGGGCTATGTGGGGACCAAAAACTATTAGCAGTGTACTCCCTGCAGTTTGTAAGTACACTCGCTAATATACATTCCAGTGCCCCGTTGCGCTGATTGAGATTTTCATACATTTTTATAGAACTGCCAGGGACCGGAAGTCTAGTTTCACAGACTTCTTTGATGACGAGACGGCTCTTCGTTATATGACCGACCCCGCTGTGCTCTATGTACAAGTAGTAGCACAGATTAAATAGAGCGGGACAGGTCACATGACGAAGAGTCATATCATCAAAGAAGGCTGTGCAACTAAACTTCCGGTCCCGGACAGCGCTATAAAAAATATTTCGAAATCTCAACCAGCGCAACGGGAAAGGAATGCATATTAGCGAGTGTACTCACATACCGTAGTGAGTAAACTGCTAATAATTTTCAGGACCCACAATCACTTTAAATATTAACCCCTTAATAACCAGTCCTGTTTGGGCATTATTGGATGAGCTAAATTTTTTTTTTCATTTTGCCTTTCTACATTTCAGCAGCCAAAACTTTTTTTCCTTGACGAATCTGTACGAGGCCTTGATTTATGTTGGAGAATTTTATTTTATTTTTTTCGGCAGTTTGGGGTACTACTGTGTAATTTATTTAATGCTATTGCAGCGCGAAGAGCTTTTTTTTTTAAGTTACTTTTGTTTATTTTTTTATACGGTTCATGTTTCACACTGAATGCGGTTGTGTGGATTCCTAATAACTACGTTTTTTATTTTTATGTAATGTTTGGAGTTTAAAATAACTTGTATTATACGAATCATGTGTTTTTATTTAATTAAAGAAAATGTTTTTCAATCACATCAAGGGGTTAATATTTTACATATTTATTTTAAAATTAGAAAGTATTAGCATACTACTGTATGCTAGTACAGGATTCCTTGCATCACTAGGATACAGGCATAATGACACTTCCTGTGCCCCTACAGCGGGCCTACTGGACAGACAGCCTTGGGGTCCTTTCTATGTCCCCACAGCTGAATGCAAAGGGGTCAGTCTCAGATCAGATCACTGGGAAACCTGGTGACCCGGTCGAATGGAGTGTCCCTATTAATTATGCCGCAGTCATGAACCGCAGCGATCAAAGGGTTATACAGCCGGGATCAGAGGGTCCTCCGATCCCAGACATAGAGCAGGAGGCTGCTCTAAGAACAGGAGCAGTTAATAGCAGCTTGTGTTTAGAGCAGGAACTCACATTGAAGAGCTCACTCCCCTCTACTACAGTAAAGCAAAAAGACGTTGCTGCCGACTGAGGATCTTCACTGCCTGTCGTCAAAAGATAGTGGGCAGTCATTAACGAGATATATAAAAATGACCAAAAAAATTTTAACATTTCTCTTTACAAAATACTTTTTAAAATAGATAATATCCAACACGTTGGTTCTGCAAATTTTACATGTAAGGGGAAATCAATCAGAGCGGTTTCTGTTAGTGATAAGTTACCTGGCTACTTTAACCATCTTGGGATTGTACTTCTGCAGCATTGCAAGCAATGTCTTCATCGTCTTTCCCGTATCAATGATGTCCTGCGAGAACCATATAAAATCAAATTATCAATCACTTTAGATATCATTGCAATATTCATATCAAATAGTCATTGATTTTAGTGAATTTTTAAGGGGCACTGAAGGGATTCAGGTGGTCAAGAGAGTGTCATGGCCCTTTGGAGCAGCAGTGCGTGTTTGAACAGATAGACCTGCACTACATTTTCTGACTCACCTATAGGTCATCTCAGAAAATTATTTTGGCGGATATTCCACTTTAACAATTTTAGCACTTGACATACAGGAATAAAACCTGAGTATTAAATGTAAAAATATTACACCAGCACACCCATTTCATGAAAGTAGATCGCATAATGTTGAGTAAAAAAAAAAATGCATAAAACTCATTTGTGGCTAAAAGTCTGACCAAAGCGGAGCCCGAGACGTGCAACACCTCCTAAAAATAAAAGTTCAATATGTGCATTAGGCATAAAAGGCCATGTATGAATAGGTCAACACGCACAAATAGTCACATAATTACCGGAACTGAACAGACCCAAAATCTCTGTGATCCAGATGCCAGTAAACAGCCATGTCTCAGAGTAGACAAATGCTCTGATTAGAGAGGGGTAGAGAGATGGCAGTAACCGCATGCCTCCCAACTGTCCCGTATCCAGCGGCATGGCCCATTTCCCACTATCTCCGACCTCAAAACACAGATACAATTGAATCCAGAGGTGAAGGAGAAGTCAGCTCCCTGCTCTATTCACTATGCGAAGCCTGGCGTGAGCAGCTTGGCGTGAGCAGCTTGGCGCAGACAGGCGCGATGCAGTGACGTGATCGTGCCTGCTTGTGCTGAGCCACCTCACCGCACAGACCAGAAGAGACATGCAGAAAGATCTCATATTTGTCGGAGGAACGAGCTAGCTGAGAATGTAATTATTTTTAGGAGGCACTATACTGCATGGAGAGGCACTATGGGGGCATTATACTGTGTGAGGGCATGATCCTGTGTGGGAGCACAAAAGGAACTTGGTACATCCCACTGTCATTTGTAGCTTCCCCCCTCCACGGCTCCCCAAGGCTGGATTCACACAGTGTATACTAGTTTCCAGTGCTGTTTTTCACTGCATACTCCAGGTATGGACAGTTTTATTTTCTTTCCAATAAGATCCTCTGTAAGACTTCGAAAATTAAGAGGAAAATTGCAAGTTCAAATTGAAACTTAAAAGGGGTTATGTGGGGACCAAAAATTATGAACAGTGTACTCACTGCAGTATGTGAGTACACTCGCTAATATACATTCCAGTATTTATAGCGCTGCCGGGGACCGGAAAAACAAAAAAACCTAGTTAATCGGAATCCACACAACCGCAATTAAACAGGTATGGGTGTGTTCACATCAGCGTGAGTTCACATCAGCGGAAAATCAAACGCTAGGTTCCCGTCACCATTAAGTTGAATGGTGAGGGACATGGAAGCTGAGGGGTTATCCTGACTGAAACCTCCGACCGAACAACTCAGCGGAAACAAACGCTGATGTGAACAGGTCCTAATTCAGTGTGAAACATGAACAGTATAAAAAACAAAAATAACAATGTTGAAAAATTGTCTCTTTTCACGCTGCAATAGCATTGCATAAATGACACAGTAGTACCCCAAACTGCGCCGGAAAAAATAAAATTCTCCTACATATATCACCTCCTCATACAAACTTGTCAAGGAAAAAAAGTTATGCCTGCTGAAATGCAAAATAAAAAACATGTAGCTGACAATAATGCACAAACAGGACTTCATGCTGCAGCATGTCAATTCCTGCCACGGAAAGTGGACTGAATTGCTGCGTTTTTCAGAGATGTCAATCTCCCAACATTGAGGAAAACGCAGCAAAATACGCGCCATTTTGTCCATTAAAAAAACCCAGGAAATGGTGCGGTTTTTTCACAGCAGAATTTCTACTAGTCTCTGCGGAATTGCTGCAGAAATTTTCTGCAGCAATCCTGTTACGTGTGGACAAGCCCTAATTCTTTCCATTATATTTCCCCTGTGTTTAGGATCGAGTCTTGGTTTTGGCTTTTAAAATACTGTTCAAATCTGCAATGTCTGAATGAGGCTTTTCAGAGCCATAAAACTGGAAGTAAAAAACTTTTCACCCTGCTCCCAGACTTGACCCTGAATATTGCAGTGAGATAGAAGCCTGGTATTTTTCTTTTTTTTAAAGCGAAGAGTCTGAGCTTTATTATAATAAGATCTAAACTCTAAGAAGTCATGATGTAGAACAGGCATAAATATGTGTACAAATTATTTGCTGAGAAGTAAATATTGTAACTAATATGAAATAGCAGATTAAATGTGAACTTACCTCAACAATTAAAACATTCTGCAAGGAAAGAAGAGATTGTAAGACACACATAATACAGTAAAAACAGCAATATATAGACCCTGCGTCAAACAACATAAAATGCAAATAGGGAGTAAAGCAGTCGAATATTTGTTGAGCCTCACTCTGTGGTAGCGCTGACCATGCTCAATGTCAGACAGCAGCCACAACTACTACCTGAATGTGTGATTATAGACCAGTCAAAACATGTGTGAAATGTACGTACAGACAGCAGATCTCTTGCTACTTGGTCTCTAGAAGGTTAAACAATACCTACCTTGCCGGTCAAAGTAGAAAGATCATCTCCTCCTATAACTTTAATGTCTCCTGTAGATTGATCATTCTGTAAGATAGAACATAGAATTTATGTAGCTTTATTATCATATGAAAACATGGACTTCAGATGACAGGAGAAACTGAAGACTACTTATAAGAGGAAAGTTTAATTGTATCTGTATGGACATAAGACCAGGTTATTACCAAGCTCCATGATTTCACATCAACTCCAGTGAACGAACCATCTCAACCACCAATGCACAGAGTGATGAGAGGAAAGTTTATCATCAAGACTGGTGGAGAATATTACTACATGATTAGTGTTCTACAAATTATTCAATTTTTAGAAAATAATAAAATAAACTTGCAATTTACTTTGTGGCCACTAGATGGCCTTGCAGTCACAAAGCTTCAGTACTTACACAGTAACTCTTCAATCTAATAAAGTCTACAGTCATAGGGATCGATCGGTCACTGTTCCGATTTAGTGCCTTGATGTAGTCAAGTAGATCCGCAAAGAACTTGTATCCACCCTTCAAAACGCAGAGTGCAACTATGTGGTGGCCACCCATATCTTTCATGATGTCTCGGGCTAATCTTTCTGTTCTGGTCATGAAAATAAAGTAAACAGGTTTAAACAGGTTCTCTCAACGATTGTAAATGTCTATTCAAAAAGGAAATAAAAAAGCAACAATGATAGATACACTTAATAAATAATATCATATGAAGGATATATCACAGCATCCCAGATAATGTGCATTATATGTATTCATTTTACATGGACTGTAGATGATCATTTCCATCAGTCAGCTACACAAGGTCTGTTTTACCGCTATATCTCTTAGGCTGGGTTCACATGTTGCGGACAAAATGCTTTTTCTTTGCAAAACCGCGCCAGTTTTGTCTCGAATCGCAGCAAAAAAATGCATTTTGACTGCAACGTGTGAACCCAGCCTTGTGCGTGGTGTAAGCTTCACTCAAACACAGGCCGACTACAACAACATTGTTTAGCCGCTAGCAAAGCAGCTCCTAATCACAACAAACAAGTATGTGCCTTACAGGCTCTGTGCCAGTGTGATGAGCCCTTACTTCACTCCTCCTTGTATTACATGGTCACCCAGTTTCCTCTGGCAATCAGCCGATCACAACAGGTCCAGCAGATGAAACCCCTGGCGATCAGCAGTTATTGTCAGGGGAAACTGTGGGTGAATGGGTGACCATGTAATACAAGGAGGAGTGAAGTAAGGGCTCATGCAGTCCTTGTGCACTGCTATACAGGCCGATTTCATGTGTATAGAGATATTCTTCCCTACAAGCAATGTACAGTCTAGTATGCCACAATTATGTAAATATTTTATGACCATACGTTATTTAAGAGTGTTTGTCTCAGAAGAGACGCCGGCTTTCAGATTGCAGTCGGTCTGACACCCGGCCGCGCAGCAAACATTTGATTTTGCCAGGGGAAATTGTGTCTGGCACATGGACACTTGAGTAAGGCTGCATTCACATCTGCGTCAGGGCTCCATTCAGACAACATTTTTAGTCGGAACAGAGCCACGACACAAACGGAAACCAGGGGTTTCCATCACCATTGATTTCAATGGTGACGGATCCGGGGCCAATGGTTTCCGTTTGTCTCCGTTGTGCAGGGGTTCCGTCGTTTTGCAGAATCAATAGCGTAGTCGACTAAGCTATTGATTTCGTGAAAACGACGGAACTCCTGCACAACGGAGACAAACGGAAACCATTGGCACCGGATCCGTCACCATTGAAATCAATGGTGATTTAAACAGAAACTCCTGGTTTCCGTTTTGTCAGTCAGGGCTCCGTTCCGACAGAAATCTCAGATGGAACGGAGCCCTGACACAGATGTGAACGCAGCCTAAACCACTTGCCACATTCAGTTTGATGCCTTGCGAAGATTCTTACTGAAGAAGTTTCAGTATAACAAATAACACGTACACATCAGGAAGTTTCTAATATAGATTTGGGTCACAAAAACAGGAAGAGCACATAGGACAACTTTCTGCAACAGGCCCCAATACTGCAGAACTTATCGCTCAGCACATTCATGTGATCACGTCATTATAGGTATGAGCCAAGCTGGAAGCCAGAAACGTCCTCTGTGTACAGAGATATTATATAGTGGTCACGGAAATAAAGTCATTTTCCACAAAGCGGAAGAACAGATAACATTCTTATAAGTGAGTTCAATACACAGAAGCAGCTTCCATGTCATGTGTGCGCTTAGCAGCCCAGGATATTGCACAGAAACTTCTTAAAATATACAAGTCTTAGTACATAACTGTTGCAATAGCTCCAGATAAAGAAAGCAATGTCCAATGTGATACAGTAAAGGCCCCATCACATACATGTCTTGCTTTCTGACATTAGGCGTTATCAAAACATATTTCCAGAGATTCAGGGTATGTGGTGTCTAATAAAATGGATACAGGTTAAAAATCCCATGGACTCCCTTTCTTTTCACGCAATAAGGACCCATGGACACGAACGTAAAAACGCCCGTAATTATGCCACGTTTTTACAGGCCCATGGACTTCTATTGGCCACGGGTACCTTCCCGTTTGCTTACGGGAAGGTGCCCATGCCGTTGAAAAATATAGAACATGTCCTATTTCAGGCCATAATTATGGCACGGGCAGGCCCATAGAAGTCATTACTGGTGACTACGTTGTGCACCCGTAATTACGGGTGCGTTGCTAGGCGACGTCAGTAAATAGTCACTGTCCAGGGTACTGAAAGAGTTAAACGATCGGCAGGAGCTGTTTCAGCACCCTGGACAGTGACTTCCGATCACATTATAGATCAACCTGTAAAAAAATAATAATAAAAAAAAAGACGTTCATACTTACCCAGAACTCCCTGCTTCTTCCTCCAGTCCGGCCTCCTGAGATGAAGTTTCAGCCCATGTGACCGCTGCAGCCACTCACAGGGCAATCACAGGCTGCAGCGGTCACATGGACTGCTACGTCATTCAGGGAGGTCGGACTGGATGTCAAGAGAGGGACGCGTCACCAAGACAACAGCCGGGTAAGTATGAATTTCTTTTAGTTTTTCTGCGGAAAGGTTTGTCCCTTCTCTCTATCCTGCACTGATAGAGAGAAGGGCTGCCGATTACTGCAGTGCAATTTTGCAGCGAAAACATGCCCGTAAATACGGGTGGAATACGGGTGACACCGGACCCGTATTTACGGGCACGGGTCCGTAAATACTGGTGCAATACGTGTGACCAAGGACCCGTATTTACGGGAGGACAAAAATACGTTCGCGTGCATGAGGCCTCAGGCTGAGTTCACACGGGGCGGATACGCTGCGTAAAAGCATGCATCGTATCCAACCTGTGCGCCGCATGGAATTCCGGGCGAAACAACGCACCAGGCTGTGGTGCAGTTTTTCGCCAGGAATGTCCGCTGTGGTAAACTGCAACACTTATTCTGCCTATTAGCAGGCCGGCCTCCTGGGATGAAATGTCAGACAGCTGAAGGCTGTGATTGGCTGCAGCGGCGGTCACATGGCATGACGCGTCATCCCAGGAGGCCGGCCCTCTGACATCATCAAGGCTGACCTCCTGGGATGTTTTATCCCAAGTGACCGCTGCTACAGACTGTGATTGGCTGCAACGGTCAAATGGGATGAAACGTCATCCCAGGCGGCCGCGCTGGAGGGAAGAACACAGACTCCTGTGTAAGGGTATGTTCACACGATTAACAAAATACGGAGCTGTTTTCAAGGGAAAACCGCTCCTGATTTTCAGACTTTTTTGAGCAACTCGCGTTTTTCGCGGCGTTTTCGATAGTCTGAGAAAACTGCTCCAAAAACGTCCCAAGAAGTGTCCTGCACTTCTTTTGACGAGCCGCCATTTTACGCGCCGTATTTTGACAGCGACGTGTAAAATGACAGCTCGTTTGCACAGAACATCGTAAGACCCAGTGCAAGCAATGGGCAGATGTTTGCCGACGTATTGGAGCCATGTTTTCAGGCGTAATTCGAGGTGTAAAACGCCTCCATTACGTCTGAAAAGAGGTCGTGTGCACATACCCTAAGTATAAGATTATTTTGTTTGACACAGTTGCGTTTTTTGAGGCGAAATCGCTGCGAACCCGCCACAACAAAAAAGCAACAACTGCTATTTGTTGGGGGTTTTACCTCCCCATTGAATTCAATGGGGAAAACCCACAACAGATAAGCAGCTTTTACGCAAATACAATTTACATGCTGCAAAATAAAATTCTGCACCGCAGGTCAATTTGAGCGTTTTTCCCCACTCAGTACTTACGCAGCGTGTGGATGGGATTTGTTTTATCTCATCCACTTTGCTGCTACTGTATTTGCTGCAGATTTTCCGCAACAAATTCAGTTGCAAAAAAAAATAAATCCCCATTATTTACGCAATGTGTGAACTGAACCTAATATTACCGGTCAGCTTTATTGAATTATATTCATACCAAAAATGACGACCCCCCCCCCCCCTTCAATGTCACTATTTAGGTCGGAGGCGGAAACAAAACAAAAAACAAACTCCCCTATCTCCCATTGAAGTGAAGGAGAGTAAATTTGGGCCATTTTAGGTGCTGAAACCGACGCAGTAAAAAGACAGTAGAGTAAAAATAGTGGAAGGGGGAGAAGGTTTTTCTCGGGCCTACTGCCAGACAGAACGGACAGAGGGGAGGGCACTCTCAGTGACTGGAGTTCCACGAGGGCCACTATGGATTACAATGGTCGCTATCAGACTTCAGAAACTGAAGGAAGTCTGGAGCACAAACAGAGGAGTTTACAAGGGAGACTGCACATACAATCAGCCTAATCATTTGTTAGTTTAAAAAAAAAAAAAATAGTCACCCATTCGGGCAAAGTAATCAGACACGATAGTCTACAGATTCAGCCAAACATCTCAATACTGCATTAGTATCCATAGAAATGTGCAGAATACAATTAAAATGGATTATGAGTCAATTACAGCTAAAAATAACACATTGTACATTAGACAAAACCAAATCGAGAATGAGAACAATACTTCAGTGGAACTGCAAGGCCTGTGTATAGTATTATATATGGTTTAGTCCCAGTTCTGGTGTATGAGCAGCATAGGGACCCACCTTATATAGGTCGCCTTGTCGTGGCAGGTGGGCACTCACAATTTGATCAAAATGCGCGCTAAGAACCTCCCTATTGTAAGTAGATTCAGCAGCAATGCATATTTAATCATTTATAGTGTTTAGGTGGCATTAGTGTTCGCAGAGTGCGGTCGCCATTTTTGTATATCGTGTATATATTAAAAAGCATAAGGCTGGATTCACACGAGCATGTTACGTCCGTAATGGACGGAACGTATTTCGGCAGGAAGTCCCGGACTGAACACACTGCAGAGAGCCGGGCTCCTAGCATCATAGTTATGTACGACGCTAGGAGTCCCTGCCTCGCTGCAGGACAACTGTCCCGTACTGAAAACATGATTACAGTACAGGACAGTAGTTCCACGGAGAGGCAGGGACTCCTAGCGTCGTACATAACTATGATGCTAGGAGCCTGGCTCCGTGCACTTTGTTCGGTCCGGGATTAGCGGCCGAAATACGTTCCGTCCATTACAGACGTAACATGGTCGTGTGAATCCAGCCTAATACAATCTGACAGGGAAACCTCTCATTTTAATATATATATTTCTGTCTTTATATACGAGGCCGTGTTCAAGATTCCCAAAGCGACCAGAGTTCAGACTGTTTTTTTTCCCCAGAGCAGTTTAAACAATGATAGCTGAGCTCTGATTGTTTGCCATGGGAAACTAGACCAGTTTTACTGTTGAAAGTTTTAATAAATGAGGCCATAGTAAGGTCACAAGCAACTCCCCCTGACCAGATCTGACTGCCGGGTAATTAACTGATTGTTGCCCGGTTTGCATTTGGAAAATCCCTTGAGGGGGCTCATTCACAACGTTGTGCGGATTTACCGCGGTTTTCGGCCGTGTGGCAAGTACAGGTGCAGTTCAGAAAAACCATGTGCTTCACGTGTACTTGCCACGCAGCCGAAAAAAAACTTGCACTGGTTTGATAACTGTCCCCCACTGTCATTTAGGTGACGTACAGGTTTGGAAATAAGTTGTGTTAAACAAGATTTCTTTATTCATTAGTTCTGTGCTATGATCCGCTGCTAAAACCACGGCGGGATCCTACACATACCGAACACCGATTCTATACAGCAGAGCTGCGGGAGGACGAGGCTTTCTAGTTTAGAGAAGTTATAAAAGACAAGTACAACCTACCTGTCCATTATTAGTCCATGGGGAATGTAGACCTTTTCCAAATCCGCTGCATAATGCTTAGGAATACAGAAGAGGTCCAGGTCGTATCCCTGGTCATCATCAGCAAGCTGCAGAAGAAGAAAGAGATTTAAAGAAGTAATCCTGCCTCAAGCCATTTTTTTTTAATTTGGATTTTCGTATTTCACTCCCCGCCTTCTATGAGCCATAACTTTTTTTATTTTTCCATCAATGGAGTGGCATAAAAAAAATTTTGTGGGGTGGAAGTGTAAAATGGATTCCTTCATTCTTTCACCGTGCGTCAAAAACAATAATCTAACTTTATTCTGCTGGTCAATACGATTACGGTGATACCAAAGTTAATAGTTTTCTTAATGTTTCACTCCTTTTACAAAGAAAAAAATTTGTTAGAAAAAAAAAAAAAAATGATTTGTGTCACCACATGCTGTAAGGCAGAACTTTTTTTATTTCTTCGTCGATTGAGCGGTATCAGGGCTTATTTTTTGCAGCACGAGCTGTGGTTTTTATTGGTACAAATTTTTGGTACATACGACTTTTTGATCACTTTTTATTAAAACATTTTTTATTGCTAAGTTGACCAAAAAAACAGCGATTCTGGTGTATTATATATTTTTTTTCTTTTTACGGCGTTCACCATGCGTATTAAATAACTCTATATTGTTATAGTTTGGACTTTTACGGACGCACCGATACCAATTTTTTTACATTAAAGGAAAAAAGGGTTTTGTTTTTTTGCACATTTCATTAGTCCCCCCCCGGGGCCTTGAACCAGCGATCGTTAGATACTAATGTATTGCAGCGTAGAGCCATTTTTACAGGCTTAACAGAGGCAGAGTGATTAGGCCCCTGGGCTGACATGACAACCATTGGCGACCCTCAATCGCACTATTGGGCCACCGATGAGCTGTCTGAGTGGAGCGCCCCCTCTCTAGAACGCCTCAGTTGCTACGGTCGCGATTGACTGTAGCATTTGAACAGCGCGATCGCTGTTCCTTGCCGTTACTCACGGGTGTCTGCTGTAAAACACAGCCGACACCCGCAGCGTGCTCAGCCTGTACGTGCGCTCCATACTTCACCATGACGTGCCGGTATGTCATGGTGCGTCAAGGTGTTAATCTGGCATGCTCTGGACCACCAAGGTGCTGTATTATTGGAAGTTTATGCATGTATATATATATATATATATATATAAACATACATTTCCCAAATCACGATTGGCTGTGTAAAGGCCCCAGTGCCTCTGTCCGCACGCCATTGCTGTAAGGCCTCACGCACATGACTTTTCTTCAGTGTTCTATCCAGTTTTTTTGCGTCCGTTCTGCAAAGTTATATAACAGGTCCTATTCATATCCGTGTTTGTCGCCCGTTTCACCCATTCTAGTGTATGGGTCCGCAAAGAAAACGGACCAGCACACGGAAGCCACTAGGATCTGTATTTTGCATTCCGCAAAATGGAAAATGTTGTGTGCATGATACCTAAAGCTGTAAAAAATAAAGAAAAATTTGGCAGCATGGTTCTAGCATGGGGTTGCCGGAGTACAAGGCCCGCTCTCACCACAGACCCAGAGTCCTTCGAGTCTGGTTGCTAAGGATACACTGACTAGCAGTTTCAAATTTTAATTTGCGCTGTCAAGTTTTACATCCCTAGCAACCAGTCTGCCATGAGTAATCTGGAGTAAAGTGAAACTGAACTGAAGGGAGTGTAAAGGAGGCCAGGGCAGTACTCAAACCACATTTTCTCTCTTACTGGCATATTACGGATTGTAGGAACAATGAATTTGTGAAGAAGCTCTTATCTAAATTCCATCCCCCTCCCGACACACATTTTTTTTTATTTGACCCATCTAGAGCAGTTCGGTTTACTGGAGGGCATGTGTTTTCTTGGCACGATATAGGAGTAGCTAAATCTGCAATGTGGGAAGCGGATTATAACTTCTCTCCATAATGGAAAACACAGTGCGAGAGGTGTGAATCTGCTGATGTGCAGGTCGATTTACAGTAATTTCACCCAACTATAGACAGATAGTGACCGAAATACTGGCCGGTTAGTGGTTTTACTACTCTATACTCCAACAGCTGGAGAATCAAACACAGGTGACATAGAACTTACAATGTACTCGGATATGTCTAGATTTTGGGGTTTTGTACTGACTTATATGAATCTTCTTGTAAGGCTATTAGAAAAAGTTAAAGTGACTTCTTTACAAAGGCGCTGTGATTTAACTCAACAATTAAGATGAATGCTTGGGACAAGACAGCGATGTGCTCCCTGGCTCCACCGGTCTCCAGCAGTGATGTCTCACAAGTGCTCCTGCATGGTGGAAGAAATGAGGCCTTAAGAATAAATTAGGACCTTTCTATAATGCGAGGTGCCATTACATAATCTGTATAGGAATGGACAAAATCCTAAAATCTCAGGCAGCTTGTGTAAGAGCATTTGCTACCCCACTAAAACTGCATCCAAGGCCTCATGCACACAACCGTAGTCTTTATCCACAATTACGGATCCGTAGTTGCGGATAAAATACTGACACCTTAATTTCTATCGGCCACCTTCCCGTATATTTACCGGTGTGTCTGGGCCGCAGAAATGAGCCGGAAAAAAATAGGACATGTCCTATTTTCCACATTTACGGACCGATCTCCTATACTTATTACTGTGAGCACGGTCCGCAAACGTGTGTATGGGATCTTGGATAACCGTATTCATAAACACATCTTGCCACCTATAGATTTTCCTCAGCTCTACCTCCACTCCAGTTTCAAGTTTGCTTCACCACGTGCTATTTAAACACAGATTTTCTCAAGGGCATGGTGACAATTTCTGTGAAATATGTAACCTTGAATATTTCCATACCTCCAGCGAAACACCTCCAGCAAGTGACTCCTAAGTGATTAGGAATGTAACAAACATCTTTTGTTATACAGAATATCATATAACATGTTCCAGAATCCCAACCAAACGTGCGCTCAGCCGTGAAACCTCTAAAGTCATGCCAAGGAAAAGACGGAGGGAGGGCGCAACAAAAGGGCACGGAGCCATCGTGACAATGTTATATGTAGAGCGGACAGTAAATGAGCTTATAAGGAAGTTGTCGGTTTTCAGTTTTAACAAAAATGCAGAAATACAGGGCGAGAAAAAAACAAAAACGTATGAACAATGCAAACATCTTTGTGGTGTGGAAGTAGCTTATACTCATACTTCATATATAGCCAACTACTCAAAAACACCCTTCAGCGGACACCATCAACTAAAGAGAACGTCAGCACATGGACCTTCTCCGGACCCTCGCTACTAGTGTCACCTCCTCTAAATGCCCACGCTGCATATAAACTCCGTTTCATAAACACAATTTCAGTGTACGCAAACAGAGGAGACAAGCCATCCAAAAGAGGTGGCACCGCTGTCTGCAGCAGAAACTGTATAGCCCCGGCCCTCACCTGCTCTTAGAAAGTCTCTCCTTATTCTGGGAAAGTAGGCAACCTACAGCCATCTGTTGGCTCCTAGATTTTCCATAGCTTACAGTAATTTAAGGGGTTATCCCATCTGGACCTTCCCACTTCTAAGAAAGAAGCCGCCCCAGCAGTTCGCTGATCTCCACGGATCCAGCTTTTCCTGGCTATCAGCTGATATTGCTGTGGGAAGCTCCAAGCTGCCACTCAAGGAGAAATTTATTATTCTTACACAGTGCTCAAATTAATAGGCAATCATGTAATATATGGTGACATTGAGTCTGTCAGAGTGGGAGCTGCTCTTTGGCATATGACAGACCTTTAAATAAGGCCTGATTCACATCACATTTGTGTCCTACGTTTATCGTGTATGTCGGGAAAGCTTCCGACGTACAGAAACATGTCCATAGGACTCAATTAGCCCGGAGACCAAAAGAGTGTCCTTTTGGCCTCCATCGGCCAGGTATATGTCGGTATACCTTTTTTTTTTTCGAGGATGGAATAACGAAGGATATGTTTTCTTAACACGGGAGCCTGTGTGTGACAGATGCCACTGTATGGCATCCATCAGAGGTATGCATTGAACGTATACCTCAGAGAGCTTCCCAAGGCTGGAGTCCCTGGGAAGAACATTAAATAGCGCTTGGCCCAGCAGCTTGGGGAACCCCCTGATGTCACTATCCATATATGGACAGTGATATCAGGGGTATTTCAACTACGGAGTCTTCGGCTAGAACATCAGTAGTGTTCTGGCCGGGGACTCCGGGACTGGAGACTCCCCAGACATCACTGTCCAAATATGGACAGTGACATCAGGGGCTCCATCTAGGAGTGGAATCTAATGCTCTGGCCAGGGATTTCAGCATCTGAAAGCCCCTAACGTCACTATCCATATATGGACAGCAGCGTCAAATGCTTTCCCAAGACAGGAGTCCTCCAGAGCGTTTGCGTTGCTCTAGCCGGGGATTCCGTAGTTGAAAGCCCCTGCTTCACTGTCCATAAGTGGACAGTGACGTCAGGGGCTTTCCCGGGCACAGCAATTCAAGTAGCGCAATGCCCGTGGAGTTTGGACGACGTATCCTACTGTATGCCTATATAGTGGGATACGTCTCTACCTTCTGTCAAAGGTATACATCGGATCTCCTCCCGAAGTATACCTCCGAGGTAAGGGTTAAAACGCAGTGTGAATCAGGCCTAAGCGTATCAGTGAGACCCTAATAGTTATATTATTGAGTGTAATTACATCCCCTAAACAGCCCCCAAATTGTCAAACAGGGGACTTAAAATAAAGAGTATCCTGGTTCTGTGGAATTAAATGATGTATTAGTGTATAGTCACAGTGCGGTTTTGAAAGTCCTGGTTGTGGCTTCACAAACTGCACCAACACTGCAGTGTAAATAATGCCACACACTACATGAATGCTCCTACTATCTCTAACAGGATCATGTGACACTCCATAGCCCGCATTTATTGATAACTGTATTTTGCACCAATGAAGTTGGACAGAATTTTGCCTAACCTATTAAATCTGATGCATTTAAATTGTCTGTGTTTAAGGTTCTTTTCATATCGGCCAGTTGTACATTTGGGCCACTAATTTGCGCCTTTTTTTAACTTTTACTTTTAATAAATTAGTCTAAAAGTTCATCACAGCTTGACCCACTCATCTCACCCGTTTTGTTTTTGGTGTGAAAAAGTGTCACAAATTTTAATTCCTTACCACTGCAATTACTGGCAAAATCTGGCATAAACGGAATAAAAAAATTAATAAACACGAGCCATAGACTGCATTACATGATAACTTTCAAGGTTACCGATTGGTTGAGAGGGATCATGTGATACACTGTATGTAGGACTCGACAGAACCAGTAAGCGCTTTCTTTTACCCTCCATCGTTTGACACTTTTGGGGCTGTTTAGTGGGTGTAATTGTGCCCCATTCTATAACTATTAGCCCATCATACTGATGTACTTATTTTAGTAAATCTATTGCAGCCATTTATTTAAAGGGAACCTGTCACCATCATTTCACCTTTTGAACACTACTCACCCCTCGCTGGCCGCTGCTGTCAAGAGTTCATTGCCGTTATCCCCTCTCCTAAACTGCTCCGCCAACCGTAAAAATGGTCTGCAAACAATTTGCTGCTTTTACGGTAATATTCCGGCAGTCTCGTTCGTTCCTCTGCTTATGCCCGCCCACCGCCAAACACTGGCCTGCCCTGAATGCCGAAATCTCATCTGAGATAGCGCGAATGCCCGTCAGGTATGGTCCGACACCCTTCCCTGCTTTGTCCGGGCCTCAAATCTAGTTACTGCGCATGCACCGCTATGGTGTCCAGAACAGGACATCGATGTGCAAGCGCAGGATTTTTGTGTGTGCCGGGGGGAGGTGAGGAGCAATCAATTGTGAGGAGGCGGGGTTAACTCAGAAAGGCTTGAGGAATGAAGATATGACTTATGCTCATTAGCATACGATGCGGGAACACTAAAAGGTACGCTCTGTACCTTTAGTAAGATAATTATAGGTTACATAGAAAAAAAAATTACCCACTTCCACCAGTTATTGCTGGTTTAATAGGTGAAATGCCGGGGACAGGTTCCCCTTGAGCGGTCCTTTAAATATTTTGCTGTCAGCTAAGCTGTTTACAGAATACATTTGGATCATTGCTTAGTAAAGCCGGCCATGACACACTGATGACATATCCCGAGCTCTACTCTCTTATGTCACCCATACGGACTACAAGCGCTGGTGGTACACATTACCAGCATTTTCAGTGGAGTGCAGGTGAGAGTGTAAAGGGGGTTTTACACAGGACGATTATCAGGCAGACTAGCGTTAATATAACGCTCGATCATCTGCTGGTTGTATCGTTTTAAAAAACTAAAAGATTATGATGAAATCTCCCTGCATGCCTTGCTGGCTCAATGTGATTTGCATTCTGGGATGTGTAGTCTTTACACTAGACGCTGTACAATAAACAGATGTAAGAAAACAAAAGTTCTACTGCGTTACAGAAGCTCAGCTACGCTGTTAGGCTTCGCGCACATCTGCATTGGGGTCCCGTTCTGACGTTCCGTCGGCGGTTTCCATCGGAACGGGACCCTGAACAGACACAAACCAGAGGTTTCCGTCACCATTGATTTCAATGGTGACGGATCCGGTGCCCATGGTTTCCGTTTGTCTCTGTTAATAGGCTATACACTATTGCTTCCAGCGAAACGACGGATCCGATGCACAACAGAGACAGAGACAAACTGAAACCATGGGCACCGAATCCGTCACCATTGAAATCAATGGTGATGGAAACAGAAACCTCTGGTTTCAGTTTGTGTCTGTTCAGGGTCCTGTTCTGATGGAAAGCTCTGACGGAACGTCAGAACGGGACCCCAACGCAGATGTGAACGAAGCCTTAGATGTGTCGGACTACAAGCTTGTTGACTGTTTCGAATAACATCCTGTGAATGTAGCGCCGAACTATAATAAAAACATTTACATGCAATTATGGTGACCTTTCAGGAGAAAGCCATAAGCTGGTTTGTGTAGGACTTCTATCATAGAAGCAGTAAAGACTACGGACTGAGAAAAATTCTGACCAATGATGAATACCATAAATGAACATAGTAGTATCTGAAGACAGCTAAACCCCCTTAACATCCTAGCCACTCTTGTCTCGCCCCATTCTGTCATTTTTTTTTTTTTACAAAAAATAGTTGTACAAGTTCTTGTTCTTTGCAATAGAGATTATATATATAGATTTTTTTTATTTTTTATTTATTTTGTTATCTTGTCCTGCAAAGAAGAACAAGAACTCGCACAACTATGTCAACAATAAATATATATATGAAATGTTTAACTCTTGTTTATTGTTTAGGATTTTTTTGGAACTCTAATATTTTTACTTTTGATTTTTTTTTAAAAAAAGGAATGGAATGGCATATCTGAAAAGGCTAGGGCTACATAGACTTTTTCTAGAGATTTTCGAATTTTAACTATCGAGTTAAACAGCTGCAGTTCACAGGAGCGCATGCAATTCAATGATAAAATTGGAAAATTTCACTAGAAAAAGTCTAAGTGTAGCCCTAAGTTTATCGTAGGTAACAGGCATCATCGCAGGACAGACCTGGGGGCCTTACTCAGGCCCGGGCGGTCAGTATATCTGTTTATATTGTATATGTCAGGACACCACAAAAAAAGCTATTTGTCTGTACGACATAGAAACTGGATTTACTATTAACTGTGATACCAACAAGGTTAAACAACAGAGGTCATAGATTTGTCTGATCCCAGTCGTTAGCACAGGAGTTTGCGCCCACAATGTACACGTATGATGGGGGTGGCAAGGGGTTAGGCCCCCTGCACACGACCGTGCCCGTCATGGTCAGTGAAGTATGGGAGCACGGTCTGTAAAAAGCAAGAAATAGGACATGTCCTATCTTTTTCTGAGCCTTTCTACGGCGCGGACACCTTCCCGTAAATATACAGGAAAGTGTCTGTTAGCCATAGAAATGAATGGGTCCGTAATTACGGACGAAATCTATGGTCGTGCGCATGGGGCCTCAACCACTAGCCGACACAGGACGAGAATACTCGTTCTGAGCGGTAGGTACTTCGCGCATTAGGACGAGCATTTTTGTCTTGTGTGACAGCAGTGTCCACGCTCGATCAGGAGCAGGGCAATGGCTGTAATGGCGGAGAGAAACCTCTTCTCTCCGCTATTAACCCCTTGAATGCCGCGATCAAAGCTGATTGCAGCATTCAAAGTAAATAAGAGATGGGGGGCTGCCCTTTGATCGCATCACAGAAAATCCCTGTGACGCGATCAAATCCCATAACTTGCATGGCCAGACAGCCCAGGGTCCAATGAAGGACCCCAGGGCTGCCTGACCATAATTCTTGTTGTTAGAGCATACTGAGGTATGCCCTAACAACTGCCTGTGTACAATGAGTACACAGGCTAATGTACTGGCATATAGATATTTATATGCCAATACATTACAGTTGCAAAATTCCCTCTTAAAATAGTAAGAAAAATACACAGAAACACATTTTGTACAATAAATAAACTTTTTAAAAGTCCCAAAATTTGAAATAGAAATATTTGGTATCGCCACGACCGTAACCTGTACAACAAATGTATAACATTATTTATGATGATCGGTGTAAAAAAATAAAATAATATAACTGCAGCGGAACTGCTTTTTTTCTGCATTTTCGCCAAAATAAAAATGTATATAAATTAAACGATAATGTATTTGTAACAACTCGTCCCGCAAAAAATAAAAAAAAGTCTCATACAACTACGTCGTACAAAAAATAAAAAGAAAAAGTTATGAGCGTCGGGATGCAAAGAGGGAAATATAAAAAAATTGTTCTGTCCTCAAGGCCAAAATTGTCTGTGTCCTTAAGGGGTTAATACTTACAACACTAAACTAATAAGTCATGGACCCACAGGATAGTCATGTTATATGGGACATTCCAGCCCCCGCATCCATTCACACATAAGTATCTATATATCCTGTGCTCCAGAAATAGATAATATTCCATTCAGTGAATCGCCACTACTGGGGCCCCATCAGTCAGGAGACATGCGCAACTGCACAAACCTCCAAACTCTGTCCACATTTCTCACCCCATAGACGTCTCTTTAACTGGAAGTTTTTAAAGGCATGAGACCCGCTCAAGAACAGAAACAACTTTCACAGGACATACAATACAGACTAAGGCCCCATGCACACGACCGTAAAAAAACTCCGTTTTTGCGGACCGCAAAAACGGACCCATTCACTTTCATTGAACGCGGACACCTTTCCGTAGCGCTACGGGTGGGTGTCCGTGCCGTGGAAATGTTCCGGGATTTATGGAACATGTCCGTTCTTTTGCGGGCCGTGCTCCCATACTTTGTATGGGAGCACGGCCCGAAAATGCGGCTGGCAGTCAGACCGAACTCAGTGCAGGGAGCCGAGCTCCTAGCATCATAGTTATGTATGTCGCTAGGTTCCCTGCCTCCCCGGATAACTACCATGCTAGGAGCCCGATTCCCTGCACTGTGTTCTGTCTGGAAAATGCGGCCGACATGCGGACCATATATCACAGAACGAACACGGTCGTGTGAATTAGGCCTTATACTATATGGCCAAAAAAGTATGTGGACACCCCTCCTAATTATTGAGTTCAGGTGTTTCAGCCACACCCATTGCAAAGAGGTGCATAAAATCAAGCACACAGCCATGCAATCTCCATAGACAAACATTGGGTCGTACACTAGTCAGCTATGAAATTTCTGATCTGCCCGTCAGCTGTAAGTCATATTATTGTGAAGTGAGAGAGTCTTAGGGTATGTACACACGCAAACTCAAAAACGTCTGAAAACACGGAGCGGTTTTCAAGGGAAAAACAGCTCCTGATTTTCAGACGTTTTTTGAGCCACACGCGTTTTTGGAGCCGTTTTCAATAGTCTATGAAAAACGGCTCCAAAAACAACCCAATAAGTGACCTGCACTTTTTTGCGGCCATTTTTTTACGCACCCGTTTTTCAAAACGGCCCTGTAAAAAAACAGCCCGTCGGAACAGAATGTCGTTTTTCCAACTGAAATCAATGGGCATATGTTTGGAGGCGTTCTGCTTCCGATTTTTCAGCCAGAAAAACGTCCGAAAATAATCCGTGTGAACATACCCTAAGAGGAACAACAACTCAGGCATAAAGTGGAAGACCATGCAGACTTAGAGCGGGGCCGCCGAGTGCTGAACCGCCTTGTACATAAAATTTGCCTATCCTCTGTCGAATCACTCACTACAGAGATCCAGACAACCCTGCCTCTGAAAGTGACATCAGCACAAGAAACCGTGCGTCCAGAGCTTCAAATGAAAATGGAGCCGGGCAGCTGCGTGCCATCCTTACATCATCATACACAATGCCAAGCGTCAGCAGGAATGGTGTAAAGGCGCCGCCACTGGACTCTGGAGCAGTGGAAACGTGTTCTGTGGAGTGCTCAATCGCGCTTCTTTATCTGGAAGTCTGATAGGCGAGTTCGGGGTTGGTGGATGCCGGGAGAACGCAACCTACCAGAATGCATTGTGACAACTGTAAAATTTGGTGGAGGAGGGATAATTGTCTAGGGTTGTTTTTCAGGGTTATTTCCAGTAAAGGGTAATGTTAATGCTGCAGCATACCAAGACATTATAGACAATTTTATGCTTGGAACTATATGGCAAGTTTGGTGAATGCCGGTTACCATTCCAGCACGACTGAGCCCCTGTGCATGTGCATATAGCAAGGTCCATAAAGACAGGGTGTGACGAGCTTGGTTTGGAGAAATTCGAGTGGCTGAACAGAGCCCTGACCTCAACCCAATCTAACAACTTTTAAATGAACTGGAACACCTATTGAGAGAACGATCATCTCACCTAACATCAGCATCTGACCACACAAATGCTCTTCTGGATAAATGGGCACAAATTCCCACAGACAAACTCCAATATCTTGTGGAAAGCCTTCCCAGAAGAGTGGAAGCTGTTATAACTGCAAAAGGGGCCCAACTCCAATAATAACAGCCATAGTCATGGAATGTCTAACAAGCTCAAAAAGGTGTTACTATAAGATGTCCACATATTTTTGGCCAGATAGAGTATGTCTAGCCAATAATAAGCAGGGATGACAAAGTGCTGTAGACTTTAAAGGGATAGTCCAACAAACAAATTTTACACTCACCCCCCCCCCTTTCCACCAAATAAATATGCATTATAGAAGTGTCTATGCTGTTTTCATGCAACTACGTACTCTTCTCTCTTTTTACTGTGTCACCATTGGTGCCACAAACCCGGCACGGACTTGTGGGCATGTAACTTTATAGGAACACATAACCACTGCTTTGCTGGCGAATTTCCCATGTAGCCTCTGTGCGTACTGTCCCTGGTCCCCACCAATTCTTGAGCTTTTGGGCTGGAAATCTCTTAATCTCCAATGCTATTTAGGTATTTGTGCATGTGCCGGCATTCTTCCGCCGCCACCGCTAGAAATTGGAAGAAACGGCTTATGCGTGTCCACCGGGGCAGGACACAGCATGTGGATGTTCACATTGGGATCACATC
The DNA here is from genome assembly GCF_050947455.1 of Rhinoderma darwinii. Taxonomy (NCBI): domain Eukaryota; kingdom Metazoa; phylum Chordata; class Amphibia; order Anura; family Rhinodermatidae; genus Rhinoderma; species Rhinoderma darwinii. The sequence goes on from NC_134694.1 coordinate 95,499,665, forward strand.
TATAAGATAGCGGTGCCATTAAAAGGCTGTCAAGTTAATAAACCAAACCACTGGCATTTTTTTAAATCACTGTAAATTGTAAAAATGATCAGACTGGTTTTGATTTTCCTAGTTATGAATGTAATGGTGGAAAAACCTGGTTAATAGCGAAGGCCCCATGCACACAACCGTGTTTTTCATCCAGAATTACGGACCCATTCATTTCTATGAGCTACGGACACCTTTCCGTATTTTTACAGATGGGTATAGAAATGACCCGTAAAATATAGAACATGTCCCATTCTTGTCCGTAATTACGGCATGGACTCCCCATAGAAGTCTATGGACGCTTCCGTAATTACGGACGGCTACGGATGTACCCCTCTAGCCATCTATAATTACGATAGCGTTGCTATGTGATGACAGGGTTGTAGACGTTGCACATCATTTGTGTTTTTCTTTTTTGCGGCTCTGTATATACGGATGAACTACGGACCACATTTATGGATATCGTTCCGTATATGCGGGTAAGTTGCAGATGACTACAGATCTGTATTCATGGACAGTATTCATGGAAAGATGAAAATATGGTCGCATGCATGGGGCCCAAGACCGGGCCGCAAAGTATGGGAGCACGGTCCGTAAAATATGAAAAGTAGGACATGCTCCATAATTCATGGCACAGTTCTACGGCACGGACACCCTTCTGTAGCGATACAGAAAGGTGTCCACTGCCAATATAACCGGGCGGGCCCGTAATTGCGGTCCACAATTACGGAGATTTTTTTTACGGTCGTGTGCATGCAGGCAGAGACAACCCCCATAAACATCAATTGATCAGAACCCAATGTTTTAACCACCAGTAGCAATTTTCTAGACTATTAACTGCGTGCCTCCTGCGGTTCGTCTTGCCCACCCCTTTACCCTCAGATCACTGCAGTTTGTCCATTTGGGAATCTTGAAAAGCTGGTTATCATTTCCTCTGGGAGCTGTAGTGTTGGCCTTTGTGGTTGTCGCCCAGCTCTTCTACCGTAGATAGAAATACGGACTGATTGGCGGCTTCAAGGCCACTTCTCGGAAACATGAGGTCCTTTGTATTAATAAAATGTAGAAGTGTCTCACAGGAAGGAGCAGAGTTATATTCAGCCATAAGCAGGGTCTACGTGACAAGCGCAGTCAAGGAGAAGACAACACATACTGGATTTTACTGGATCATATATACTGGTACATACAGGACTTCATGAACCGCGAGGACTACTCTACTTATATTGGTGTACTGACAATGAAAACTTTCATAGGTAAAAAATAACACAAAAAGTTAAGTGCCAGTAGTGAACTTCTAAACCCCTCATTACTGCTGACTATGTAGAGTTTCAGTAGTAGATACATTTTCTTTTATTGCTCATTAGACTTTACCGCTGAAGTGATTGGCAACATCTTATTGTACCTTCCACAAGTCACAGCACAACAGAGATCTAGCGCAGCCTCTCAGGCCCTTTGTATAACTTCATGTCGGTGGTGTGGAACTACATGTACCAGCACGGGACTATACCGTTAATTCATGTATTTCGATACCAAGCTGTGCGGTCGCACAGATAAGTCTAGTAACACATGCATGTTGTTAGGCGGGATTCACACGACCGGGTCGTTCCCGAGCCCGAGTGTCGGCCGGTAAAATCGGCCATTTTGCCCGGCCGGTTTGCATAAAGTTATGCATCCGTGCCGGGCCGGGCAGATCCGGACAGTGACATCAGCGGCAGCTCCTGAAGGGGAATCCCCATGTGTTCGGGGATTCCGCTTCAGGAGTTTCCCCTGATGTCACTGCCCAGATATGGACAGAGACATCAAGCGCTCTGTCCAGGAGCGGAATCCCCGAAAACACGGGGATTCCGCTCCTTCAAGGAGCTAAAGTGCGACTAGCACATAGCAGAGCGGGGAGATACCTCCCTGCTCTGCTATAGTGGCGTCGCTGCAGCAGCAGCAGCAGCAGCTGCTGCTACTAGCGGCGCCATCGAAGGTGTCGCCGAGCCAGGGTGCTTTTAACAAGCAGGGGAAGGGAGCCAGCGCAGCGCTCCCTCCACCTGCTGTACACCCCGGCCCTGCCACACAGTGTACAGCGATGCCATTCGTCAGAATGGCATCAACTCCTCCTCCTCACATGCACTCTGCGCTGTGAGGAGGAGATAGAGCGCAAGCGCCGGGAAACCCGGCCATCACTCGGAACACATTCCGGTGATGGCCGTGTAATACCCGGCCCCATAGACTTCTATGGGAGCCGGGCGGCCGGGTGCCCGGGCAAAGATAGAGCATGTCCTATTTTTTGACGGCCGGATTTCCCGGCCGTCAAATAATCAGTCGTGTGAATAGCCCCATTAGGGGTCTATCATTCCTAATGCAGCCGGGTGCCGGCCGATTTATGAACGGCCGGCACCCGGCCGGGAAACCCTGCCGTGTGAATGAGGCCTTAGAGCGGGGCTGCGGCTGTGTGATACGGCGAGTGCCCCGCTCCAGAGTCCTGACAAGTGTGCGCGGTCAGCATGATGTGATGTGACCAGCACTGCACGAATGACTGCTAGCACTGAGGCCAGAAGATGGCGGGCGCACCACATAACACCCCCTTGTTCTGTCCTCAGTGCCTGCGCCACACTAATTAGTGCAGTGGCTGCCGCATAACCTCATGCTGATAGCACACGCACGCTTATTGTCAGGAGCGGGGCAATGGCCGTATTACACAGCCCCAGCCCCGCTCTAACGGCGGAGATCAGAGAAACCTCTCATCTCCACCGCTATTCCCTTGAGTGCTGCGATCAAAGCCAACCGCAGCATTCAAGGGGTAAATGAGAAGGGGGATACCCTTTGGATGCGTCAAAGGGAATCCCTGTGATGCGATCGGGAGACATACCATATATAGGCAGACAGCCCAGGGTCCATTGAAGGACCCCAAGGCTGTCTGACCATATTTCCTGTTAGGGCATACTGAGGTATGTCCTAACAACTGCCTGTGTACTATAAGTGTATAGATCTATGCCAGTACATTAAAGATTGAAAAAAAAAAAGTAAAGTAACAAAATTTAAAAAATACATTTTTTACAATAAACAATAAAATAAGTCTCAATACATAAAATATACACATTCGGTATTGTCGCGACCGTAATAACAGATTTATAGTGTCACTTATGAGGTTTTGCAATAGGATTAGAAAACTGCTTTTCACTTATTAATGTGAGGCACGAGGTATTATGAATTTTGAACCTCCCTGTGCCTCACATAATAGTAATTAACCCAATCATGTACCTCACATTAACCCAATGTTGTCCATTACGACTGAGGAACATTATGGGGTTAATTAATATTAATGTGAGGCACATGGAGTGTCAAAATCCCCCCCCCCCCCCCGCCATACTAATGAACTGCATCAGGAGCCATTACCCCCCCCCTGTGATGCGGGTCCTCTGCATCCCCACCCCTGATATTTCTGGGATTTGTGACAGATTTTACTCATTTCCCAGACTTGTGGGTTTCCAAATGTCAATGACTAAACTGCCCCACACTCCGCTGTTTACCTGGAGATCAGTTTGGACTCGTCATAGTTTTCTGGCCAAAATAACCTGATGCGTTCTCACTGCAGCACAAAGATGGACCACAAATCTACATCTCCACCAACTGCACGAGGCATGGCGCTCAACTCAGCAGCTCCACCTAGTGATCACCCTCAGTCATGACATGCACAACCCCTTATCCTTCAGCAGCACGTGTTCTCCCAGTCATGACATGCGCTATGGAGAAATTCTATATATAAAATAAATAACCGTCCAGCAGCACAGGCGGCTCGTGGGTGACAGCCCTGGGCAACAGACCTACCTCCCGTGCATGAAAAAAAAAAAAAATCAAGGGGCCTTTATCACCCTCAGTGCAATGTTTCAGCTCTGTAGACAGGAGCCTCTCAAGCTCGGGAAAGGCTCTAGTGGACAGAGACGGCACGTTGCACGGAGGATGAGAACGTCCCCTTCATGCTTTCACTTTATTATACAGAGTGCTAGCTGGGTGTTTAAAAAAAAAAAGAAAAAACCTCTACCACACTATATATCCAGACCCCTACCCTGACCATTGTGCCCCTATACTCACTATCACAATATATATCCACACCCCTGCCCTGACCATTGTGCCCCTATACTCACTATCACAATATATATCCACACCCCTGCCCTGACCATTGTGCCCCTATACTCACTATCACAATATATATCCACACCCCTGCCCTGATCATTGTGCCCCTATACTCACTATCACAATATATATCCACACCCCTGCCCTGACCATTGTGCCCCTATACTCCCTATCACAATATATATCCACACCCCTGCCCTGACCATTGTGCCCCTATACTCACGATCACAATATATATCCACACCCCTGCCCTGACCATTGTGCCCCTATACTCACTATCACAATATATATCCACACCCCTGCCCTGACCATTGTGCCCCTAAACTCCCTATCACAATATATATCCATACCCCTACCCTGACCATTGTGCCACTATACTCACCATCACAATATATATCCACACCCCTGCCCTGACCATTGTGCCCCTATACTCACGATCACAATATATATCCACACCCCTGCCCTGACCATTGTGCCCCTAAACTCCCTATCACAATATATCCACACCCCTACCCTGACCATTGTGCTCCTATACTCACTATCACAATATATATCCACACCCCTGCCCTGACCATTGTACCCCTATACTCACTATCACAATATATATCCACACCCCTGCCCTGACCATTGTGCCCCTATACTCACTATCACAATATACTCAACTGATGTCTTCAGTCACGCATCTTCTTAATCTCCTTGACATTTGCTGCTGCTCATCCCAAGCACCTCATAAATCCCCTTTATAGCAGAATATTGACCAGCTTTAACCCGCCACACACACACACACACACATATATATATATATACACATATATACAGACACACAATATATATATATATATATATATATATATATATATATATAGACACACACACACACACACACACACAATTCCTCTTTCATAATGAATCCTTTCTGATCTCCCTGACGTGACGAATTCTTTATATCGTGACATATACTACTAGCCATGCCAGTTACCACACAGATCAAAGTCCCTCTGCCATCATATATCCAAATTCCCCGAGCCACAGATTATGGCTCCATTTTTTTTATTATAAAGAACCTCTATACCGACAGATGTTGTTTATATGACAACCACATATCAGCCTCCTCTCATGATATTCCGCCTCATGTCCCCAGCCTCATTACTCACTTATATCGTGATATATAGCACTCCTTGTGCCTTACCCAAACACTACATACTGCTCTATACATTACACTGGACAACCGCTATCACGATATATTGCACCCGTGATATCCACCAACAGCATGATATCCTGTCGTTGCCATGACGCCTGCTCATCACACAGCACTTCATGGAGAGCTCGGGTTCCCCGTCCCCGGTGTCACCTTCCTCTCCTCCGCACAGTCACTACCGCTCCGAGCCCAGGCCCACTCACCACTACACAGGGGCTCGCCATGTCTGCTGTGCGGGAACACGTCAGCGGGGAGATGTGTATGTAACCTCCGCCGGACACCGCACTCAATGCACACCTCTCACCAGGCCGCAGCCTGCAGTCACACACACATGGCCGGGGACCCGCCTGCCGAGGAGGACGCGGGGAGGAGCCCGGACGTGCCCATTATACAGCGCAGAATCAGGCAGAAAAGCAACGCATCCTGTCATGTCCTCTCCTCACATCATACATAGTATACACATCATACATATTATACATATACACATCATACACATTATACACATCATACATAATATACACATCATACATATTATACATATACACATCATACACATTATACACATCATACATATTATACATATACACATCATACATATTATACACATCATACATAATATACACATCATACACATTATACACATCATACATAATATACACATCATACATATACACATCATACATATACACATCATACATAATATACACATCATACATATTATACATATACACATCATACACATTATACACATCATACATATTATACATATACACATCATACATATTATACACATCATACATATACACATCATACATATTATACATATACACAGCATACACATACACATCATACATATACACATCATACATATTATACACATCATACATATTATACATATACACATCATACATAATATACACATCATACATATTATACACATCATACATAGTATACACATCATACATATTATACACATCATACATATACACATCATACATAGTATACACATCATACATATTATACACATCATACATATACATATCATACATAGTATACACATCATACATATTATACATATACACATCATACACATTATACACATCATATATAATATACACATCATACATATACACATCATACATATTATACACATCATACATATTATACACATCATACATATTATAAACATCATACATATACACATCATACATAATATACACATACATTTTATACACATCATACATATACACATCATACATATTATACACATCATACATATTATACACATCATACATATACATATCATACATAGTATACACATCATACATATTATACATATACACATTATACACATCATACATAATATACACATCATACATATACACATCATACATATTATACACACATCATACATATTATACATATACACATCATACATAATATACACATCATACATAATATACACATCATACATAGTATACACATCATACATATTATACAATCATACATATACATATCATACATAGTATACACATCATACATATTATACATATACACATTATACACATCATACATAATATACACATCATACATATACACATCATACATATTATACACACATCATACATATTATACATATACACATCATACATAATATACACATCATACATAATATACACATCATACATAGTATACACATCATACACGTTATACACATCATACATATTATACACATCATACATATTATACACATCATACATACACACATCATACATAGACACATCATACATATTATACACATCATACATATACATATCATACATAGTATACACATCATACATAGTATACACATCATACATATACGTATCATACATAGTATACACATCATACATATTATACACATCATACATATACATATCATACATAGTATACACATCATACATATTATACACATCATACATATACATATACATAGTATACACATCATACATATTATACACACCATACATATACATATCATACGTAGTATACACATCATACATATTATACACTTCATACATATACACATCATACACATTATACACATCATACATAATATACACATCATACATATACACATCATACATATTATACACATCATACATATTATACACATCATACATATACACATCATACATAGTATACACATCATACATATTATACATATACACATTATACACATCATACATAATATACACATCATACATATACACATCATACATATTATACACATCATACATATTATACACACATCATACATAGTATACACATCATACACATTATACACATCATACATATTATACACATCATACATATACACATCATACATAGTATACACATCATACATAGTATACACATCATACACATTATACACATCATACATATTATACACATCATACATATTATACATCATACATATACACATCATACATATTATACACATCATACATACACACATCATACATAGACACATCATACATATTATACACATCATACATATACATATCATACATAGTATACACATCATACATATTATACACATCATACATATACGTATCATACATAGTATACACATCATACATATTATACACATCATACATATACATATCATACATAGTATACACATCATACATATACATATCATACATAGTATACACATCATACATATTATACACATCATACATATACATATACATAGTATACACATCATACATATTATACACACCATACATATACATATCATACGTAGTATACACATCATACATATTATACACTTCATACATATACACATCATACATATTATACACATCATACATATTATACACACCATACATATTATACACATCATACATATTATACACATCAATCATACATATTATACACACACCATACATATTATACACATCATACATATTATACACATCATACATATACATATGTATTTGTATGATATGTATGTGTATAATATGTATGATGTGTCTATGTATGATGTGTATAATATGTATGATGTGTATAATATGTATGATGTGTATATGTATGAAGTGTACGATGTGTATATGTATATGTATGATATGTGTATGTATGATGTGTATATGTATGATATGTATATGTATATCATACATATACATATACATATCATACATATTATACACATCATACACTTCATACATATACACATCATAAATATTATACACATCATACATATTAGACACATCATACATATTATACACATCATACATAGTATATACATCATACATATTATACACATACACACATACATATACACATCATGCATATACACATCATACATATACACATCATACATATTATACACATCATACATATAGACATCATACATATTATACACACATCATACATAGTATACACACCATAAATATTATACACATCATACATATTACACACACCATACACATTATACACATCATACATATTATACACATCATACATATACACATCATACACATTAACACATCATACATATACACATCATACATATACATATCATACATAGTATACACATCATACATATTATACACATCATACATATACACCTCATACATATTATACACATCATACATATTATACACACACCATACATATTATACACATCATACATATTACACACCATACATATTATACACATCATACATATTATACACAACATACATATTATACACATCATACATATTATACACATCATACATATACACATCATACATATTATACACATACATATACGCATCATACATATGTATTTGTATGATATGTATGTGTTTAATATGTATGATGTGTCTATGTATGATGTGTATACTATGTATGATGTGTATATGTATGATGTGTATATGTATGTGTATAATATGTATGCTGTGTATAATATGTATGATGTGTATATGTATGAAGTGTATGATGTGTATATGTATGATACATATACACATCATACATATTATACACATCATACACTTCATACATATACACATCATAAATATTATACACATCATACATATAGACATCATACATATTATACACATCATACATATTATACACATCATACATATTATACACATCATACATATCATATCATACATATACACATCATACATATTATAACATCATACATATTATACACATACACACACATACATATATACATATACATATCATACATATTCACATCATACATATTATACACATCATACATATTATATGCATAATACATATTATACACAGCATACATATTATATGCATCATACATACACACATACATATACGCATCATACATATTATACATATCATACATAATATACACATCATACATATTATACACATCATACATATACACATCATACATATACACATCATACATATACACATCATACATATACACATCATACATATTATACAAATCATACATATTATACATATACACCTCATACATAATATACACCTCATACATATTATACACATCATACATAATATACACATCATACATATACTCATACATAATATGCAATACATACATATCGCGATGTAGACATTGTAATATGTGTGTAACACCTCAGCGCTCGGGTATTAGTGGCTACATTAGTCTCAAATATAAAATATTCAGACGCTAGGGCTAGTGAATAATTCCAGTTCTAAGAATAAAAAATTCCAAAGTCTACTTGATCATATGTTCTGTATCAGGAGGCCTCCGCTCCATCAGGTTTCGGTTGTTTTTGGTGCGCAGTATTGTGTAACCTATTATGTTAGGATGGATTTTTGGCCATGTGGTAAACAATGCATCAAAAATCTTGGCAAAACCCTATATAGGTTTTACCGTGATTTACAGCTTTTGCCTGTGAGGTTTTTAGAAGTGAAACTTGTAAAATAAATGTGTTTCACCTGTAAACACTGCACAACAAAACACGGATCCTAAACCACTACAATTTGCAGTAAAACCCATATGCGGTTCTGCCAAAAACATTTAATCTAAATGCACTCTTATTCTAGCTGGTAACAAAAAACAAAAAAAAAAAAAGGCTGAGAAATTACCTGTGATTTTACTACAAATGTCGCAGTGGAGCCCTAGGCTGGGAATAATGGCATCCATTATCCTTTTCAGTCATGCGACCTTATGTACACACAGAGCTACAGTGAACGTGATTGGTCAAGCCCTCGCTGAACAAGTCTGCAAGCTCCACTCCATAGACAAACCACTTAAGACTCATTAAGGCCTCATGTACACGACAGTATTTTCATCTATCTCGAAATACTGTATGTAAATACGGATCCGTACAAAAAGGGGGAGGTTGCAAATGATGTCATCAACATGTTGCCTAGGAATGCTTCCGTAAATACGGATGGTTTACAGATGCACATCAGTAGCCGTCCGTATTTACAGAAGCTCCCATAGACCTCTATGGGAGAGCCCTTGCCATAATTACTGACAAGAATATGACCGGTTCTATAACTTTTTCAGCACGGACACCCATCCGTAAAAATACTGATAGGTGTCCGTGGCCAATAGAAATGAATGGGTCCGTAATTACTGATAAAAAATACTGTCGTGTGCATGGGGCCTAACAGCTACAGTTTTCCATAACATTGCTCAAAAGGTCACTGAAAAAGTAATAGCCGTAATTTAAAGGGAACCTGTCAGCACATTCATGCTGCCCTCACTGCAGGAAGCGTGATATAGCGACAGGTGCCCTGATTCCAGTAAACAGTGTTTGACTCTAAACTGCTGGACTGTTTTAAGGAAATCTTACTTTTTAAGGCCGTGCACACACAAGAGTGCATTGAGTTGAATGAGCTCACAGTCGTGTGCATTGGCCCATAGGATATAATGTGCTCTATGCTATCCGTATTTGTGATTAGTATGCGGACGTAAATGCAAGGCCTCATGCACGCGAGCGTGAATCACGTCCGTGTGACGGCCGTTAAAACAACGGTCGTCACATGGACTCATGCATTTCAATGGGGCCGTTCACATGACCGTTGTGAACGCTCCGTTGAAAAATAGGACATGTCCTATTTTACTGCGTGACACGCATCCCTCCTTAGACTGTAGTCTGTGGGGGATCCGTGACAACGCGTCCTGCATGGGTCCACCTCAGACGTGGAAGACTGCAGTTTTTCACGTCCGAGGTGGGCTATGCTCGTGTGAAGGAGCCCTTCGTAGTGTTAAATGACAAACTCAGGGAGAAATGTCCGCTGTGCAACTGCCCTCCATCTTTTCCCAGCCCGGCTCAGCTTGATTGACAGGTGTCTCCCTTTGCGTGTATAGAAAGAGACTTATCAAACAAGCTGAGCCGGGGTGTGGAGAAGTCGCTATAGGTAGTGATGGAACATCTCTAGGATTCTCATAATGGAGGGACCACAGCACGGTCACTTGAGAAATGCAAAGGTATCTGTCCCTTTTTTTAGGAATGGCAGGGGCCCCAGAGGTCGGACCCTCACTAATTGTAATGTTATTGGCATATACAATCGATATGCCATAACATTCTAAGATGGGAGTTTCTCTTTCAAGCATAACTAACTTTTCAGAATAAGCTGTCATATGTGTGTGCATGAGGAATAACATTATTTAGCAGTTATCCCCTCTGCAGGTTATATCTATAATTCTCAGTTTTCTCTGAGCTAGTGGGCGGAACCTAACTGCTATCATGTTTTCTGTACAATGCACACATAGAAGAGGAGAATCCTGCTCTCCTATCTCTATCCCATATATAGAAGCTGCAGCAACATGGAGGAGATTATACAGCAGTAATGAGTAGTGTAGCTGAGAATCCAGCACTGGGGTGAGATAAAACACTTAGCAGGAAGCAGCAGCTCCATCCTCCTGCTCTCCATAAACTTGTATGGGCAGTGTGTCTGTTTGTTTCTCTCTCCCTGCTCTCCCTTCCCTCTTTGTAGACTTCTATGGGCAGTGTGTCTGTGTATCTCTCTTTCTCTGATCCCTCCTCCTGCTCCACCCTCTCCATAAACTTCTATTGGCAGGCAGTGAAGAGACACTCCCCCCACACACATCCTGCAGTCTGTCTCCTCTGCTTTGTAACCAGGGACGGATTTTGCTTGACAACAGGGGGTGTATAGCAGATTACAGGAAGGGAGACACCTAGTGGCAGTAACTTTACACAATTTGCATGGATAAAACAACAGAATTTTAAACAGTAACGCCTCATGCACACGACTGTTGTGCCACTCGGGCCGTTTTTGACGGCATCCGAGTAGCACCCAATAGTCGTCACGGACCCATTCACTTTAATGTTCTATCTTTCCTCGGATCACTGTTGGGACTTGGCCGGCGTGAGGCTTCACACAACAAGGTCCGAGCGTCGGCCGATAAAAACTGCCGTTTTGGTCAGTTTTTCTCGGCTATTTCGCATCGGTTCCGTTTCTGTTCCTGGCCGTGTTTCCGATTTTAACAACCGATTTTGACCTGTTTTGCGTCAGTTTTTTTCCCTGTCCATTTTAAAAACAAATACATTTAATTTGTCAGGTTTTTGTGACACACTTCCCTCTGTAGATAATGCCACATAGCCCTGTAGATACTGCCACAGCCCCCCTGTAAATAATGACACACTGCCCTCTGTAGATAATGCCACACAGTCCCCTGTAGATAATGCCACACACTGCCATCTGCAGATAATGGAACACAGCCCCTTTGTACATAGCACCCCCGTAGATGGAACCCCCCTTCTTGTAGATAGTGCCACTGTAGGGGATCGCTCCAAGAGAAGTCCCTGACTTTACTGTCCATATATGGACAGCGTCTTCTCCTAGAGCGGAATCACCGGCCACAGCTGTGTCAGGGACGGCTGTAACCGGAAAATCTGCTTCAGGAGAAGTCCCTGGCATCACCATCCATATATGGACAGTGAAGTCAGGAACTTCTCCTGGAGCGGAATCACCAGCCACAGCGTTGGCGGCTATGGTGTGGGATTCCGCTTCAAGAGACGTCCCTGACATCACTGTCCAAATATGGCCCGTTGTGGCCGGGGATTCCACTTCAGGATTAGGGTACTTCTCCTGGAGCGGAATTCCCAGTCACAGCCTCGGCAACGCTGTGGCCGGGGGGAGGGAGCAAAAAAATCTCCTCCTCACATGCACTTCACACTGTGAGAAGAGAGTAACCGAGCGGCAGAAAGCACTGTCGTCACTCGGATCACATCCAAGTGACAGTCGTGCTTTAGACTTCTATGAGAGCCGTGCGGCTGGGAGAACGGCCCAAAATAGGGCATGTTCCACTTTTTTAAAAAGCCGGCCGTGTGAAGAGCCCTATTTGGAGACTATTGTCCTACTGCGACCGTGTGACGGCCATTCAAGGAACGGCCATCACACACCCGAGAACCCCTGTCGTGTGAATAGGGCCTAAGTAAATTACAAAGTTGTTATAGATCAGGTATACTACTAGATTAGCATAAATTGTATGAAAAGTTAGTGTCCATTTCAGCCGATCTGGAGCTTGGTCTATAGTCATATGTACATGTTCATCTAGAAAGCCAAACTCCCGGGTAAACTCTTGGTGCAGAAAATACAAAGTCTGACCTGAATTATGTTAACCGATGGGCGAAAAATAAACACTGAAACCTGGACTTTGAAGCAGGTCAAACACATGCGGTCTTTAGATAGCGATTAGCAAATTATGCAGTGATAATCCAGGCAGAAGGATAGTGATGGGCAGCAAGTGTGACAGCTCTATCTGAGAATTATCAAAGGGGAGGTTTCCGACCCCACCGATCAGTGGAAAGAAGGGGCTGCAGACGTGTAGGTCACTCTCGCCCATGCGGCTGGGTTTTGTAGAGCAGAACAGCCTTATTAATTTGAAATATACATTGAGCAACTCTTGAAGCGGAAGGTGGTTTTATAAATGAAATTAAATTCTAATGCACATGGCCGTATTATGGATCTGTGTTGTGCGCTTCAGTAAATGCTGCACCCATAGTATATTATAAGCCCATAATGTACCTACAGTTTTATATAGTTTTTTTTGCTCAGCTATGCCATGTTATGTAGGTGTAATAAAACTGTAAAAGAAAGTCACCTCCTCTGACCTATAGCAGGAGAAATGTGTGACCAGCTGCAACTCCTATACTATTTCAAGGAGTCCATTAAAGCGCACGGCTGACCATGTAATATTATATTATATATATATATATATATATATATATATATATATATATATATATATATATATATATTCGTGCCAATTCCACCGGAGAAGCTGCTCTTTCTTAGCGGCTCTCCCCTCTGGCTAAACAGACAACACCTATGACCCCTTAATGATGTTTCTCATAACTGTACTTCATAGTCAGTGGGGGACTATGGAGCGGACACGTCACACTAAGGGTATGTTCACACGGCAGCGTCCGTTACGGCTGAAATTACGGGCCTGTTTTCAGGAGAATACAGCTCCGTAATTTCAGCCGTCATGGCATGTTGAGGTGCTTTTGCGCTGCGTCAATTACGGATGTAAATGGAGCTGTTTTTCCATGGAGTCAATGGAAAACGGCTCCATTTAACGTCTGAAGAAGTGACAGGCACTTCTTTGACGCGGGCGTCTATTTACGCCCCGCCTTTTGACAGCGGGCCGTAACAAAAATGACCGTCGGAACAGAACATCGTAAGACCCATTCAAATGAATGGGCAGATGTTTGCCGACGCTATCGAGCCGCATTTTCGGACGTAAATCGAGGCGGAAAACGCCCGAATTACGTCTGTAAATAAGCCGTGTGAACATACCCTAACGGTTGGAAATGGAGAGAACTCCAATCCCATCCGTTTAAAGACTTAGATGCTGCGGTCAATAGCAACAGTGCCATTGAAGTCATTAGAAAGAGGGGTAGAGACCCTTTGTCAGATCATCGCGCCTCTCCTCCACGCAATTGCGGGGATACTGATGGTTGTCATTGCTTAACCCCTTCCTGACATTTGATTTAACTGTACACCATGCTGGTGAGGGGAAGTATGAAGTGAGCTCACGGGCTGCGCCCACTCGACACTCAACGCGTGTTGGCTTTATGTTACAGCCGACACTTTACCGTAGTAGCCGGAATCAGAGATAACTCTGATCCTGGCTGTTTAACCACTTTAATCAATAGCGACATAAGTATTGCAGAGAAAATTAAAAATTCAAAACTGCCCTTTTCAATTTTTAAAATAATGTAAAAAAAGAAATAAACAAAATTGGTATCGCCACATCTGTAAAGGTACAAATTATTCTAATATAACATTTAACCTGCAGGGTGAACGCAGCAAAAAAATGAAGTGATCAAAAAGGTTACCAATAGAAACTACACCTCGTCCCACAAAAAACAATTCTAAGGCTATGTTCACACGGGGTATTTTGCCGAGTTTTTTGACGCGGAAACCACGTCGCAAAACTCGGCAAAAACGGCCCGAGAACGCC
Organism: Rhinoderma darwinii; assembly: GCF_050947455.1. Lineage (NCBI taxonomy): Eukaryota > Metazoa > Chordata > Amphibia > Anura > Rhinodermatidae > Rhinoderma > Rhinoderma darwinii. Next base: position 95,515,459 of record NC_134694.1, read on the forward strand.
TCCCATTGATTTCAATGGGAGGCGTCGGCGTCTTTTTCCCGCGAGCAGTAAAACTGCCTCGCAGGAAAAAGAAGCGACATGCCCTATCTTCGGGCGCTTCCGCCTCTGACCTCCCATTGACTTCAATGGGAGGCAGGAGAAAGCGTATTTCTCGCTGTTTTATGCCCGCGGCGCTCAATGGCCGCGGGCAAAAAACGGCGCGATAATTGCCGCGAAAATCGGCGTGCAGGGAGAGGAATATCTGCCTCAAAGTTCCAAACGGAATTTTGAGGCAGATATTCCTCCCCCAAAATACTCAGTGTGAACATAGCCTAACACCGCTCTATTGACAGAAAAATAAAAAAAAGTTATGGTTCTCAGAATTTGGCTACACAAATCTTATTTTTTAAGTTTTTCTTTGTAAAAGTAGTAAAAAAATAAATAAAAAAAATATATATATTTGGTATTGCTGTAACCGCATTGACCTGCAGAATAAAGTTAACATGGCGTTTTTACCGCACAGTAAACACATTTTTTTCCGTTTCTCAGTACATGGTACAATAAATGGTACCGTTAAAAACTTCAAATTGTCTCGCAAAAAATAAGCCTTCATATGGCTATGTTGACAAAAAAATAAAAATAAAAAGTTATGGCTTTTGGAGGGAAAAAAGCAGATGTATATATAAAAAAAAAAAAAGGTGATGCAGCAGCAAGGAAACATGACACTGGATAGAAAATAGTGCTTTCTTTTAGTAATGGGAGAATTGTAACCCTTTAATGACCAGTCCATTTGCTATTTTCATTTTTCCCTCTTTTATTGTACCATATAATATACTGGGAAACATAGAAAAAAAAAATTGTGGGGTGGAATGGGGAAAAAAAACCCCCCAAAAAACAAAAAATTGTTTTTTAGATTCATTTTTTTTATTTTATTTTATTTGGGGGACGTACGACTTTTATTAAATTTTTTGTGAAACTAGCTAAAAACAAAACAAACAGCAATTCTGGTGTTTTTATTTATTTACGGCATTCGCCGTGCAGGTTACATAATGTTATATTTCAAACTTTTACGGATGTGGCTATACCAAATTATGTGGGGAGTTTTGAATATGTTTTTTGTATATGACAGATAAAAACTATTTTCATTAGTCCCACTAGAGGACTTGAACCAACGATTCTTGGATTGTTGCAGGCTATACTGCATTACTAAATGTATAGCAGTATATTGTGTTTTATATTTGTATCCTGTATACAAAGCAGCTGTATCGTGCACTGAAACCTGTATCCGCCAGGTCAGTGGCACTGACGGGTTCAGTGAAGTTGGGTCCTGCGTGTCTCCGACACTGAGGATCCACCTGTTGTCAATCACATCGAAGTTATTATCTTAGATGTGCTCGATTACAGGTGCTGTGTGTCAGAGACTCGCCGGACCCGCTGTCACTGAACCCGTCAGTGGCGATGAACTGGCGGATACAGGTTTTAGCACATCATACACATTTTGCACACGCTGCGTAAAATTTCCGGTGCGTATTTTTCGTAAGGCAGCAAGTCAATTACTGCTGCGGAAAGTGGACAAAATTGCTGCGTTTTTCAGAGGTGATGTCACCATCTCCCAGGCATTGTGAAAAACGCAGCAAAATACGCACCATTTTCTGCAGTAAAATGCAGGAAATGGTGCGGTTTTCTCCTCAGCGGAATTTCTTCTAGTTTCTGCAGCAATTCCGTTACGTGTGGGCAAGTCCTTATTGTGGAACCATGTACATTGATCTTGACTGAGGCAAATTAGGCCTGCAGTTCTTTAGATGTTCGTCTGGGTTCTTTTGTGACCTCTTGGATGAGTCGTTGATACGCTCTTGGTGAAAATTTGGCAGGCCGGGAAGGTTCGGTTCACTGGAGTCCCAGAGAATTAGCAAATATAACCCTTTCTGGACTGGTAGATTTCAATTACTCTGTTTGGCATCTGTATTTGAATCTCTTTAGAACATGGCATCATGTGCTGCTTTTTGAGACCTTTGAACCGGCTTCACATTGCCAGACAGGTTCTATTTCAATTATTATTAGATTCAACAGGTCTGGCAGTAACCAGGCCTGGTTGTGGTTAGTCAAATTGAACCCAGTTTTCAAATTAATTTAGTTTAGGCCTTATTCAGACAGACATATATTACGTCCATGAGCGGTCCGTTGAAAAAAAAATAGGACGTGTCCTATTTTTTTTTTATTTTACGGAACACACACACACACACACACACACACACACACACAAATTTTTGGGACATTGGTTCCCATTAAAGAACAGTAGACCGAGTAAAACTTTTGTATTCATTTTAATAAAAAGAATCATTACCATAGGTGTTAATAAAGTTAAACCTGTACAGTAGAGCTAGACAATCTTTTGCACTACAGCGGTCATTTGTGCACTTTCAAGTACAGCAATAGGAAAAACAACATGACAAAAACATCTGCCATTATATCTATATTTACCCAGCGCCGAGCTTTAGTAATCCCTAGTAAAGCTTTACATGATAAATTCATAGCTATAGCCCAATGGCAGAACTGAATTAAATGCATGTAAATGTTACATACCACTATAAATAATTTACATGCCCAACTACACTTACTGGCACACACTAAATACCGCGATACATTATACTACACAGTATCTTGTCACTATACAGAAGAAGATGCTTGTCAAGAATATACAAATACAGGTATTTACATGGTAAGGCACTTTTCAAAGAACGTGACATCACAAGACCACACAATAGATTATACAGCAGGGTGCTCCTGATCTGTCCCCAAATCTTTTCACGATAAGAAAGCAGTACACAGCTCCTATGAGGATCAATATAGAACATGCAGGTGCCTTTACATCCCGGCATTCAAGAAGTTACAACAAAGCCCAATCTATGGCAAACACTGAATGATGCTGGAAACACACATCAAGTTTTTGGTGCAGTTTTTTTGTTGTTGAGCCAAATCCAAAAAGAATGGGAAATATAAAAAAAAAAAAAAAAAAAAAAAAAAGGAAGAAGAACTTGTACTACGCTTTCCTCCTGGATCCACTTCTCCACCAAAAACTCGATGTGTTTCCCCAGCCTCAGGCCGGGATCACACACAATTTTGATGTAGTTTTTGGCTGTTTGAGCCAAGGCCAGAAGTGGATCCAAGAGAAAGGTATAAAGAAAAGACGGATGCATCTTCTCTCTTGAATCCACGTCTGTGTTTCGCTCAACAAACTGAATCAAAGCCGTGTGTGATCCTGAAGATATTCTCACTGTGACATTGCAGCCGCAGAGCAAAAGCCGAAAATGGGGAAATCTGGTTGTTAATAGTGGTGTGCAGAGATAGCATTATAAATCGTGTGAAATGAGTATTCCTTATGGACATATATTTAACAAACCCCAGTCACTAAGGCCTCATGCACACGACTGTGTTCGGTCCGTGATATACAGTTCAGGGAGCCGGGCTTCTAGCATCATAGTTATGTATGACGGTAGGAGTCCCTGCCTCCCCACGGGACTACTGTCCCGAACTGAAACATGTTTTCAGTACGAGACCGTAGTCCCACGGGGAGGCAGTGACTCACAGCATCACATATCTATGATGCTAGGAGCCCGGCTCCCTGAAATGTGTTCTGTCCGAGAAATGCGGCCGACATGCGGTCCGTACATCACGGACCGAACACTGCCGCGTGCATGAGGCCTTACAACGGAATCTACACATACAGCTTTTAAATCCCTGGCATTACCCATCTCCTGCGGATTTCATTCATTGCAATGCACGAAATCCGCAATGTGGGAATCCGACTTTAGTGACTATACCCCAATGAGTTCTCAGGGAAGGGTAGAGAGCTTCACAATGCAGTATTTTGTCCAGAGTGGTTCAAGTGCTTTAAAGCTGAAAAGAAGGGGAACACAGGAGGTATTTCACAGTATATGTTGCACTTATATGTCTAGATGCGCACAAAATAAATTTGCCATACAGACAAATCTGTTTAATGGCTAGTGAATGGAAACTACCGGCAGTGGAGGAATCTTCAACGTGGAATTTGGATAAGTGATGATCTAAGAAATGGAGTCTTTTGAGTGTGTTCACTATGACATTCATCAGTGTTCACACAGTGCAGATTTTTTTTTTTTTTAAATGCCTGAAAAAAAAAAAAAACCTTAAATCTAAATAAAAAAAAAAAAAAAAAAAAGTAAAAAAAAAAGCCTTTCATTTATTCTTTAGCGAAGGATCCGCCTCTGGCTTTGACTAAATAAAATGTATGCAAAAACTTCATAACTTCACTGTGTGAGCAAGACCTAAAGATGTCCACCCATATAGGATGATCTGAGGGTTACAACTAAAAACAACCCCCTTGCCAAATAACGCTTTAGAATTTTGTTGGATCATTACTATGCAGTTTGAGAGAGGAATACTATTAGGCTGGGTTCACACACCCTATTTATGGACGTAATTCGGGCGTTTTAACCGAGAATTACGTCCGAAAATACGGCTCCTATGCGCCGGCAAACATCTGCCCATTCATTTGAATGGGCTTTACGATGTTCTGTGCCGACGGTAATTTTTTTTTACGCGCCGCTGTCAAAAGACGGCGCGTAAAAAAGATGCCCGCAACATGCCATTACGTCTGAAATTCCGGAGCGGTTTTCTCCTGAAAACAGATCTGTAATTTCAGCCGTAATCGACGCTGCCGTGTGAACATACCCTTAAGTATAGGTCCTTTTACGCCGGCCAATTATCAGGCAAACGAGCGTTCACAGAACGCTCATTCCCGATAATTGCCCTGTGTAAACAACGATCAGCCAATGAACGAGCAAACGCTCGGTCATCGTCTGATCGCATCGTTTTAAATACCGAAACCATTATTGTTGTCGGCAGCACTTCTCTGTGTAAGCAGGGAGATGTGCTGCCGACATAACCTAAACGTATGGGGACGAGCGATTGGAGTAACGGGCGCTCGTCCCCATACTTGCTTCATGTGAAAGGAGAAAAACGAGCGCCGATCAACGAGTGCGGTCATTTACACAGCCCACGTCGGGATGTGTAAGACGACCTTATGTGTTCTCATCTTCCAACTACAAAAACAAGAAACAATGGAAATCGGCAAATAACCAGCCAACCAACCAGAACAAGGGGTTAAACTACTGCTAAATTTGCATATTTAGCCAAATGAGACACTAACCCCGTCATTCAGTCCTCAGATGCGGCAGGGATTGGTCAATGTGACTTTAAGCAATACCTATAAGCAGCAGAGAAAAAAGTTCAATAAATGATGTATTACATATAGTTTATTACTGTGCCAGAGTTTGTGTTTAGATAATTCAGAATAGACCAACAAGCTACTAGAAATTTAGAAAACTTATCCAGAATGACAAGAAACTGAGCGGAAACGCACAAACTTCTTGCCTGAATATAATACAATTAAATGGTCTCTAATATCCCAACAACTTAGACCAGTTGGATGCTACTGTATAACAGTTTGAAAGGTAGATTCCTAATAAAGTCCACTAAATTAGTCTGTACAATGGGTGGTTTCAATAAACAGCGCCACTCTTGACCATGGGCTGTGTCTGGTATTGCAGCTCAGCTTTAAAATGACTTCGCTGCAATACCAGACACAGCCCATAGACAAGGGTGGCGCCATTTCTTGAAGAATCCACTCATGCATTTCTAATCTGGTGCAACCCCTTTAAACAGAGGCATCTACGAGACACAGATCTGCTGACTGACAGGCTTACTACTTACACTGCACCACCCAATCTACTCAGGACAACCCAGAGGTCTGTATAGTGGGCATTCTCAGAACGGACTAGGTTAACCCTTAAAGGCAATCTTGAAAATGCTCCTGTTTTAAGTGCACTTTAAAAATTGTACTGGACAAACGAATGTCCATGAACCCAATCAATCGTCACAACAAGTATATCCAAATATCTGAAATGTTTTCCATGTGTAGGACATGATTTACTCTGGCTAGAAGAATCAACTGCAAACATTTCCATTGATCATTTGTTTTCAGTCTTATGTAGATTTGTTTATTATGGCAAAAACATTGAAAGTACAGGGGTAGGAAGGTCAGCAGCTGGCACTGTGCGATCAGATCAACTAAAACCCCTAATCCTACTGCACCTCAACTCTTTGTTAGTGGCTTGAAGACTACCAGGGTTATTACATGGGACTGCCACTTTGGTTTCTACGTCCACTTTCTTGCAATCTGAAATGAGTTGAGCTTTATGCGTCGTGTTCCAAAGCTAGTGGCTTTATTTTTATTTTTTTGATAAACGGATTTCTCACCCATGACAGATCATGCTAGTGGGGCACACATGCAGAGATCCAAAAGGATTTGTCTAATTTATTATCTCTTAATTCAGCTAAATGATAAATCGGCATACATCCATTAGGCAAAGACAGCTGGAAAATAAAGTCTTAACATGATTTGTAGTTGCACAGATCTGGCATTTTTACAAATTTTACTCCAACTGATTTTTTTCCCCCCAGGTTTTATGTAAATAAAGCTCAATTTTCAAGAGCTCTGCTTGCTGTCAGAGTTAGAAACGTACTTGTTTACATCCAATGGCTAAAAACCTGTCCGATAATACGCTTACATCGGTGCAGGGTTCGGGCTGCAGGCCTAGTTTTAACTGGGCATGACCAAGACAGATACAACATGATTAGCTTATCAGAACAACCCATAGTATGAGGTTTGTTAGAATTGTATAACCTGCGGGACACAATGGCATGGACTTGTCCACACTGCAAGCCTGAAGTCTTTGTGTATGTTCACACGGCCTATTTTCAGACATTTTCCAGGCCGTAAACGCCCCAAAAAACGACTGAAAATATGGCGGCTGAACAACTCCAAACATCTGGCCATTGACTTTAAAAACTGCGCGAAAAAAAACGCCCCGTAAAAGTGTGTCACTTGAGACATTTTTCATTGGGTCATTAGAAAAACAGCTTCTAAAACGGTCGTAAAAAAAAAGAATCAAAAACCGCTTGATGCATAAAAATCGGCTGAAAAGCAGAGGCAGTTTTCCCTTGAAAACAGCTCCGTATTTCACGGACGTTTTTTGTTAGGCGTGTGAACATACACTGAGGCTATGTTCACATGAAGGCACATTTGTTCCTGAAATTTCGGTGCATGAAAACGGCCCATACATCTGAATGGAGTTGTTTCTGTAGCATGTGAATGAATTTCTACAAAACACCATACATACATGTGGAAGTCACAAAAATGTCTGCCAAACGTGAACCTACTCTCAAGGGGTAACTAAACGCAAAAAAAAAGTTTTTACATATCATAGTGACATTTCAGAAGTTTCGATCGGTGGTGTTCCGAGCACGGAGACCCCCACCGATCGCGAAAACGAAGCGGTGGAATCGTTGGGGTGAACGCTCTGCCACTTTGTTTCTGATCGGCTTTTCTGTGAAACAAAGCGGCACAGCGCTTACCCAATCGTTTCTGCCGCTTTATTTTAGTGATCGGTGGGGGTCTCAGAGCTCGGAACACCACTGATCGAAACTTCTGACAAGTCAAAAGTTTTTAGAAGTTTAATTACACTTTATAACTGGAGTTGCTTGCAGCTTAAGAATTATTCTTCCTAGAATAATTAAACAGCAGACAGCCCTAGGTTTTGATAATACACAACGTATTTATGTTGGGAAACAGACATGTACAATATTGCTGTACCAAACAATACAATACTGTCATACTTATGGCCGTTCCTAATAAAAAAAAAATTTTTTATTTATCACTTGAACAGCCTGGAATGCCAAGGGACTAAGGATGTTCAAAAAAATATATAATTGTGGAAGAGAAAAGAAAAAAAGCTCCCGACATGCGAGATAGGCGAATATTTCATTAATTTGCTGCCACATGGTAAGAAAAATACAATGCAGCAATAGTTTTCTTCCTGATTCCAGAAATTATAAAAAAAAAAAACAAAAAAAAAAAACAGAAAAACGCATGAATATGTGCAGGAAAATTCCTCCAATGCCTTCGGTGTTTTAAGGACTCCAGAACCCCACACAAGTCTGATACTTGGAAAATGGTTGTGTTTTTTTACAATCTTCGATAAAATGCAACTTGAAAAATGTCCAGCATTCCCCCATCATAGACGTGTGGTGTGCTGCCATGCTTGTGCACGTCCCTCTGATTTTTGTTGATTGGATCTTAATTTCCGTTGACCTGCGGAGGATTTCCATGCAATTCAGCTGCGTTCCCTTTGCTCCTGCTCTCACGTTCTTCATCTTCTTCATCTCTTTCGTCATTTCCACTGTGATTTTTACAATACAGCCTGAGGGATAGGAGTACATAAAAACAGATTATAATCAAAGAACATTCATAGTGGAATATGCCGACAAACTTGTATTCAGCTCCATATACAGTGTTGAATACCGCTTCCTACAGACAAAATATTAAGAAGGGTTGTCCGGTTTGGGGGCAGTTGATGACCTATTCACAGGATAGGTCATCAGTATATGATCGATGGAAGTGCGACATCGGTTTAGCTGTTCTAGCTGCCTCCGCGCACTGGAAGTTATGCAGGGGTTGGTGCAAGAAGCAGATAAGCCCGCTATACAGAGTGCGGAGCAATCTATTTCCGGCGGTGACCATTGCATAACTTCCAGTGCCGAAGGCAGCCAATTGATTCGGGGTCCGGACTAACACCGATCATATACTGATGACAGAACAAGCTGTCATATGTGTATATGAGGAATAACACTTTCTTGCCATTATATGAATTGTATGCTGCATTTATTTATTTTTTAGCAGTTTTTCCCTCTGCAGGGACTCTTCTCCAATTCTCAGTTGTCTCTTCTCCAATGGGTGGAGTCTAACTGCGATCATGTGTTCTATACACTGCACACATAGAAGAGGAGAATCCATCTTTCTAAAAAAAATATATTTCAGCAACACTCCAATTTAAGCAAAACAAAGTGCTTTATTCAATCGAATGCAGAGATGCGACGTTTCTGTCTAGCCTTAGGACCTTTCTCAAGCATTCTTGAGAGAGGTCCTAAGGCTGGACAGAAACGTCACACACACACACACACACACACACACACTGCAGACACATGGAGGAGATTATTCAGCAGTAATGAGTAGTGTAGCCGAGAATTCAGTACTGGGGTGAGATAGAACACTTATTAGGAAGCTACAGCAGCGTCTTTGTCTCTTTCTGCGCCTGCTCCTACCCCTCCCCTCTCCCTAGATTTCTATGGGCAGCTGTAGCCTGATCTGATGTGAACTGATATTCCTCAGTAAATTCAGTGTGAGTGAACAGTTAGGCCCCACGTACACTACCGTAGAATTTGACCGCAATTATGGACCCATTCGTTTCTATTGACCAAGAAAACCTTCCCGTATATTTAGGGGAAGGTGTCAGGGCCGTAGAAAGCCTCCGCAAAAGATAGGACATGTTCTATCTTTTGCTTTTTGCTATTTTGTTATTTCAGCACAGGCCGAAAATGCGGGTGGCTGTCTGTGGCCGTCAGCCATGCCCGTAATCGCGGAACGTGATTAAGAGCACGCCGTGCGCATGAGGCCTTAGGAAGGAAGGAAAGCAAAGGAGCCTAATAAGTAGAGAACGAGGCAAAGTTTCTTATATTTGCTCAAACTATTGATTTCTGCAAAGTCTAACGAAGAGTGAAGGATCTTTTACACGGCCAATGATAGGTTGAACCATGCGTTCGTAAGAATACTCGTTCCTATTCATTGCCCTGTGCAAACTTTAGAAGACGAACAAGCATAATCTACATCCGGAAGCTGAAAACTTGTCCTGCTCACACAGATGCATGGCTTGTTACAACATGAGAGAGCTCATGAGGCTGGGTTCACAGAGTAAATATTACGCTGTTAAACTGGCCTACAAACCCGCAACAAAATCTGTATGTGTTACATGCGCATTTCATTGCGGATGTAGCTGTGAATTTCACGCATTGCAATAAACGAAATCCACCCTAAGTCTAGATTCCTCTGCGGATTTTTTATGCTGGGTATGTTCCCACACATGATACGCTGCAGATTTTCTGCGACAGAAAATCGGAAGCAGAATCTCTATAAAAAGGCTGGTAAATCGGTCACAGAAATCCACACCAAATAGTGAGTTTTTCCTGCTCATATTGCCGCGGAAACAGTGGTTTTTTCCGCAGCGGTTTTACCTGCTTATTTAGTGTTAAGCATTGGTTATAGCAAATTATATGTGCACCTGCGGATTTCCAGAAATTTTTACTGCGTTTTCGCTACGTAAACTGCAACATAATTCAGTTGCAGAATTTCCGCTCCCCATTGAAATCTATGGGCCAAACACGCAGCATCTCCACACAGAACACACAGCATAAATTGACATGCTGCAGAATGGAAATACGCAACGCAGAACAATTTCCGCATGACTTTAGTGCGGTTTTTTTCGGCAGCGTGGGCATGAGATTTTCTAAATCTCATTCACTTTGCTGCTATTGTTAATTCTGATGAATTCCCACACAGAATTCCGGAGCGTTTAAGCTACGTGGGAACCCAGCCGAAGGGTGGATTCACACGTGGAAGATTTTGTTGTATAAACTTCTGCGACTTAAAATTAGTTCTATTCATCTGAATGGGATTTGCAAAAATCCATACACCTGCTGCAGAAACGACCCTATTCAAATGTATAGATGTAATTTCTGCAACAAATGTGAAGTTACCCTTAGTGAACGGACGTTGCAGATTAAGCAACCTAAATTCTGCACCAAACATGCGAAGTGTGAGCCTAACCTAATATACTTACAGCGGGCAACTGTGTGAGCAGGACAGGTTTACAGTCTCTAGAAGTACAATAAATAAATCAAACATTTATTGTTTGCAAGCAGAGATCTTGAAAACCTAGGAATTCAAACATCCATAAACGCTGCATCTAGGTCACACGATCACAAACTCTTACTTGTAAATTCCTCGTGACATATTTTCAATATATTTAGCCTTATCCTGTACTCCACAATGATAATGATAGGTTTTCACGCAAGCCTTGATTTCACATCCAATGGTAGCACCTAGAAGGCCACATAACGTACACTTCTGCAGAGGACAAAAATAAAAATAAATAAACATACAGTATATGCTTTTTTTGTTTTAATGAACTCTTTACAGAGATAGAACGGTAGAATTATGTATAAAAACTACAGCAAAGGAAACCTGGAAAATGTGACCACAGCAGCCAAGTTCAAAGGAATGATCCCTACAAAGAAAAAATAAATAAATTCTAAAATGTACACCGTGAAGCCCGGCTGCCCATAAGATTCTGTGCGCCAAAAAAAAAAAAAAAAAAAAGTACATGCTTTTAACCAAATTAGGGTACGTTCACACGGAGTTCTTTTGCATTCCTTCAGGAAATTTGATTTAGATTATGACCTGCCTGCACTTTTTGATGCGTTTTTTGCAGCTTCTTGTGCGCCGCTGGTAAAAAAAAAAAAAACGCAACGAAAAACGCTTTCTCTGCCTCCCATTGATTTCAATGAGCGGTCAGAGACGAAACCGTGGGGAGAAAGAGCGTGCATTTTTATATCAATGGGAGGCGATTTCGGACGTTTTTTTTGGTGCGGTTTCCTGTGCGTGTTCCGCATCAAAAACAGCGCCAAAAAACTCAGTGTGAACTAGCCCTTAGACCCACCGAACAAATCAGCTGTGGGGTGAATAAAATCTACATATATTTACCATACGTTTGCCGCGTTTCATTTCTTGTATCACAGTTTTTATGTCAAAATCTCCAACTTCGGCCCTTGAGGTTGTTGTTAGCTGGACTGTACCAGAGGAGAAAAGCTGGAGGAAAAGAGAATTTCAATTGCTTGGAATAACATTTTGAATTGGCACATGCAATGTGAGGGACACATGAGCTTCTCAGTGGGTTCTCCCATGTTATTACCTCCACACTTCATTGCTTAGCGGAGAAGATTGTAAACGATCATGAAAGAACAAAAAAATAAAAGACTTCGTATGTAAGAGGTCACTACAAAGGGGGTCATATACTATATAGAAGTGGTTCACAACCCGCAGTACGCATACCCCAAGAAATGCACTACAGGTCCAGGTGGTACGCAGCGGGCATCCAAGCGCTCTACCCATCTCGTTATCACATTTGTTTCTGAAAATAACACGATAGGGGCACAATTCTTCCACAAGAAATACCAGGTGCAGAAGACGGCTCCTGCTCAGAGATCCCCCTGATCGGCCGAGGAAGGACGGATTACGGCTCCTACTCTAAATATGCCTGTGTGTTTCTATACGTGTTCGCTTGTGTGTATACACGTGTATATAGATGTGTGCACTTTAACATATGCCTCAAAAGTCAGGGATTGTGGATTTTCAAATCAGCAGCATGTCAATTTCTGACGCGGATTTGTTGCAGATTTTCCCATTAACGCCTTAACGACAAAGGACAGATATATCCGTCCTATGCAGGAGCTAATTCCCGCATAAGGAAGGACATATCCGTCCTCAGATCGCATGGGTACTGCCAGTATACCCACGCGATCAGCGGCAGGATCACGGCTGTTACACACAGCCTGGCTCCTGCCCCAACTGTCGGAAACGAAGTGCGCTCCGATTCTGACAGTTTAGCCAATTAGATGCCGCTGTCAATAGCGACAGCGGCATCTAATGTGTTTGACAGAGGGAGGAAGCTCCCACTGTCACCCTATCGGCACCCCCGAAACAAAATTCAGGGACCTCGTCGGGTTTCAATGGCAGCCGGGGGCCTAACAAAGGTCTGCCTAATAGATTGCCTGTCAGTTTTAGGGTATGTTCACACACTTCGCAAAAAAAACATCTGAAGATACGGAGAGGTTTTCAAGGGAAACCAGCCCCTGATATTCAGCCGTTTTATGGGAGTCGAAGAAAAACTTGAAAGAAGTGACATGCACTCTTTTGCGGGCGTTTTTTAACATGGCCGTTTTTAAAGATGGCCACGTAAAAAACGCCCCGTCGGAACAGAACGCCGTTTTTCTGCTTCGGACGGACAAAAATAAGCAGTATGAACATACCCTTAGGGCTCATTCAGACAAACATGAATAACATCCATTTGCTGCGCAGGGATATCACGCGCAGCACACGGACCCATTGATTTCAATGGGGCCGTTCACACATGCAGCGAGTGTCCCGTACTGTAATCATGTTTTCAGTACGGGACAGTAGTTCCACGGAGAGGCAGGAACTCCTAGCATCGTACATAAGTATGATGCTAGGAGCCCGGCTCCCTGCACTGAGTTCGGTCCGGGACTTCCGGCCGAAATACGTCCGTCCATTACGGATGTTAATGTGGTCGTGTGAACCCAGCCTTAGAGAGAATGAGAAGTACTGCTTTATAGCATCAAATTTTTTCCAAAAGCTAAAAACATAGCAAGTTTATTTGTAGGCGGAAAACAAATAAATAGTGGGATGGTGGTATTTTTGTGCATTTCTTGGAACAAATCAACTGCCAATACAACTGCAGTATTCAATGAAGGCCGTTTTAAACTGCTTACCCGACATATGCCAAAAGTGTTTTTTTCGTTTTGTTTTATACGTCAGAGTCAAACTTTTTTCCCTTTTACAGTATTTCACAGGGTAGTCAACTACACTATTCAATACAGAGGCATCCCGCAAAAAAACCTTAAGCCTGGTGGTAAACGGTTGTTTTTTTGAATGGGAGCCTATTAGCGAAGTATTATGTGGACACGTCAGGAGCATTTTCGAATGTATACTGCAAATGCAGTGCAGCGATAAAACACTTATAAACACCAGTGAGTACCACTGGAAAAACCACGTATGTATTTACATGGGATTTTGCCACCGTTCTGTTAGTTTTTTTTTTCTTAATAACCGTTCCCATTCACAGGTTCTGAAAATAATGCGGGTTTTCAGCTGCATTATTTGCACCGCCTGTGATAGTATCCTGAGAAGTAACAATCTAAACTTGTTTAGAAAAAAAAAAAAAAAAGCTCAAAGCTGGTGCGGATGACAAAGGGGGAGGGGGCTAATGCGGTGAGAGTCCTCGTCACACTTATACTATCAATTTGTTGGGGGGGGGGGGGGGGGAGGGGGATCTACAGAAAATGGGCTCAGAACTGCATTAGAAGTTTCGGAATTTTTAAAGGAATCTGTATAGAAGCGTAACAAAGCACATCAGTAAGGCTAGATTCACATGGGCCGGAAACGCTGCGGATTTTACGTGCAAAAAATCTGCAGTGGATTACAATCCCAGCCATGTGGATGAGATTTGAACAAATCTCACCCAGAAACCGCTGAACATTTTCCGTAGCATGCTCATTTTGTTCCCGATGTTCACTGCGGATTGCACCCTGCTTAATGTAGAAGGGGTGAAAACCGCACGAAACACGTGTGGATTTTGCTGCACAAACAATGTGGATAATTGGTAACAGCATTCCCATTTTGTGTGAATCCAGCCTTATTCTGATCCACCACAGTAAACTAATTATAGAAGATGAAGTACGAGTCCATACCATGCACTTGTAGTGAGCGGCAGCTTTTTTCGCATTAAATACATGAAGCTTTCCACGTGTTTCATTTTCCTCATCACCAGCATGACAGAAGCCACATTTCGGTCTGCTGTCACTGGGGCTGCTTCTGTGGGGTGACCGGTCTCTCTGTAGGGAACAGCAAAACAAAAATCTTATGTTACCACATTCATGCCCTGAAAGATATTACTAGAACCATTAAAACATTCGCTCCCCTCTACCCCCGGCCACAGCTTACACTGGAGCTGCTTTCTGTCTCCTCTGCACAGTGTGACGATGTGAGCCTGCTCTCCTCAGACTGTCCTCTGGAATTTGCAGTCCTTGACTTTCCTCGAGTGCCCCTTCCCCTGCCGCGGTTACGAGGAGATGGACTCAAGTCTCTGTGGCCAAACCCTTCTTCTAATTCATCTATATAGAATGAAAAAATAAAGAAGTCTGACTGTAAATACAGCGTGACGACAGTCTATCATAGCACTGTACATTATACAAAGAAACCCTATGAGCGTATGGCATCGACACACGACGAAACGTCAGCGCTGGAGGTAACAAGTTCAGATGGGTGTAGATACAAAAAATGTCATCTAGGGGCAGCAATTCAATACCATAATGGGAGCAGCAACTTTTTTTTTTTTTTTTTAACAGAACTGAAATCTAGATTTATCATCATAACACGTGACACCTAGATTTTTCTATTACAGCAACTGTGAGGAGATCGTACCGAAAGTAACAAGTGATTTACTTTCATTTATAGGACAGAAAGCCACGTCAATATTACGTGAGCTACAAACTATACTGTATTTAGATTTGCCAGACACAAATGTGGGACATCAAAACAGGTGAAAGAGAAAAGTGAGAGGTGTTGCCCATAACAACCAGCGCCCAAACTCTGAAAGTACCATTTTATTGGTTGCTATGGGTAACTGCCCCACTTTTCTTTTGCACCTCTTTAATCTCCAAGATTCAACTGAAACGGTTTACAAATGTATGAGATGTCCAATGTCATGAATGTGTTAAGTTCGGCCTTTAAAGTCATCCAAAATCATGCAGCTCAAGAGGTTTCCAGATGAAAACTTACCTTCTGAGTTACGCATCTGTTCTTTGTGTTTTCGGCAATAAATCCTAAAATAAAAAGGAGGACAAAAATAAATTTAAAAAATTGTTGAGACATGAAGTTTAAGCACAGTGTAATATGTAAAGGATTAATTCCCACAACCGGTTTAATAAAACATTCTTACCTTTTTGATCCACAGCACAGTGTGATTGTGCAGTGAAAGAAGCTGGGCTGGAACAATGAGAAGTGTATGTCACTGATTGGTCGCTGATTGGTCGGTCTCATACACTCCTCTGTACAACACCCAGTTGGTAAAAAGTAAAAACACGCCCAGTTGTCCATTGAGAAACTAATTAGCATAAATCTAAAATTGCTCATAACTTGCTCAAAAATGATCGTTTTTCAAAATGAAAACCACTGCTGTTATCTACATTACAGCGCCAATCACATTATGTAGGAGATCGGGCACTTATAATCTGGTGACAGAGCCTCTTTAAGGCCCCCTACACACACTGACGACTATGTTGCAGAATTTTCTGCGACTGAAATGCAGTTCTATTCATCGGAATGGGGTGGTTTCTGCAGCATGTGCAGGGGGGGCCTCAAAAGATGCCAGCAGTATTTCTGTTGATGACCACGTGAGGTTTGTTAGGCCCTACTTCAAACCTCCTATACAGCAACATAGTGATGCAAAGCGTGGTAACACTTGATAACACGCTACCTCGCAATGAAAAAAAAAAGCCAGATCACATATTAGACAGTCCAGAACTCCATGTACCTATCCATTCCACTATAGCAGTGCTTTATGATGGGCAGGGTTTAGACAGATACTGTAATTTCCTTAACTGAAAGGTCTGCCCATTATGCCCTAGAGAAGGCAATAGTAGCCCCAGGACAGTACACATTGAACTGACCACGGTCCTTCACAATCCAACTTTACTGCATCATATGTATGTTGGTCGGGGGAAGGGGGGAGGCGGGAGGTTGAGACACAGAAGCACGACATAAAAAATAAAAAAATGTAGGTATTATAACACTATCCAGTATGCAGGTGACAAAGTTGCACAGTAGGCTGCACGAATGGACAGATTTGTTGCACCCACAAAATACACACTAGACAACAAACCTTAGACAAGTTATATCTCTAAAAACTACTATACTTTTGTTCAATACCATAAAATAAATTTTCAACATTAGTGAATAGAACGTGAACGGTGTATCTATTATACCGTCTGTCCCTAACCCCTTCACGCACCAGTATGTGCCGGTACGTCCTGGTGCAGGGGGAGAAGTATGGAGCACGCTCACGCCATACGCTGCGGGTGTCAGCTGTGTTTTACAGTTGACAACTGGGACTAACTGCTAGGAACAGCGATCCCTCAAATGCTGCGGTCAATCTCAACTGCAGCTTCTGAGTCGTAAGAGAGAGGGGGGCAGGAGCCTGTAAAAATGACAATATACTGCAATACATTAGTATTGCAGCGTATTGTAACAATTGCTGGTTCAAGTCCCCTAGAGAGACTAATAAAACGTGTAAAAAAAAAAGTTCAATAAAGTCTTTAGTAATGAAAAAGAATAAAAAAATAAAAATTAAGTTACATAGTACGGTTGAAAAAAAAAAAAACACATGTCCATCAAGTTCAACCAAGTTCATTGGATGTTGTAAAAAACAAAAACAAAAAAAAACTGTTCCCCGAGTGTAAAAAGAATAAAAAAAGTGGTATCGCTGTGTCCGTAAAAGTCTAAAATATTACAATATAGCGTTATTTAACAGAGAACACCATAAAAAAATTGAAACCGCCTTTCTGGTCAACTTTGCTGCCAAAAAAAAAAATTCGAATTAAAAAGTTGTACATACAAACAAACGGTAAATCTAAAAACTACAGCTTGTCCCCAAAATATATATATATATATATATAAAAAAAAATAGATATAATTTTGATATCAATGTAATCACATTGCGCCCAAGAATAAAGTTCAGTTGTTGTTTTTACCACACGGTGAAAGCCATAAACATGAAACCCAAAAACTAATGGAGGAATCACAGTTTCCCAATTTCAGCCCACAAATAATTTTATTTTCAGTTTCCCAGAACATTAAATGGCACTTTAAATGCTACCAATAGAAACTACAACTCCTCCCGCAAAATGTAAGCCCTCACACCGCTGTATTGACGGAAAAATAAAAAACTTTATGGCTCTTAGTAGGCAGGAAGTGAAAAACGAAAAAAAGGGGTCGTGTCCTTCAGGGGTTCTCTGGGACTTTTATATTGATGGACTACCCTAAGGACAGGTCATCAATAACAGATCAGTGAGGGTCCGACTCCTGGTCAAAAACGAAGCTGTGGCCTCTTCACAGTTTACTCTTCCGTAACGGCTGTGCCTGGCATTGCAGTTCTCTGCAGCCCGGTCCAATACACTTGAGTGCGAACAGAACTGCAGTACCAGGCTGAGGAAGCACGCTACGCCTGGTAAACCATGAAGCGGTCGCGGAGGCCCTTCAGTCAGCTGAACGGTTGGGGTATCAGAAGTCAGACCCCTGTCGATCTGATGTTGATGACCTATTCTAATGGTAGGCCATTAATACCAGTGCTGGAAAACCTCTTTAAAAGCGAGAAATGGTAAAATCCTGCACTAGCACAGTCTGGTGATTTTTCACCAAAGCCGCTTTCACTATGTGAAAACATCAACTACTGGAACATTTAGGAAGAATTCATTGTTCTTACAGATATATTCCTTGTGATGGATTTTCCTGCATCTGGGCTTTATCGTGCAGAGCGCAGTGATAATGATAGGTCTTTCGGCACGTCTTCATCTCACACCCAATTGTTGCACCAGGACAGTGACACAAAGTGCACATCTAGGAAGACAAAACAGAAAGAAAGTCATTAGACATGCACATCTAGAGCCAGGTCTACTAAAGCCAGTCATATTGGACTGCCTGGGTCCATCCATTACTCTGTGTGCATCTGAACAAAAAAAAGCAAACCCTACAGTGCCGGCTCCATACTGAAACCAGGAGCCTAGGGGACGGAGCAGGATTCTCGGTCTCCCAACTGTATCGTTGGGTGCAGCACTATGTGGCTCAATACTACAGAGCCATAGGCACTCTGTGTGCAACCATATAGGGGAAGTCACAGCCGGCCATGGACCCAACCTCTTCAACTAAAAACATGACATACATTTTGTGCTGCACTATTAAACTTAAAATGTATTTGTCACAACTTATATTTGTATAAATAGAGACATACCAGTTTCTTGCCCCTTCTCAATTCCTTCTGTATGTCTTCTATGGAAAACCCACCAAGGTTTTCACTGTCAGATTGTGAAGATACAAGTGCGGAAGAAAACAGCTGAATAAAAGGAAATAATATTTTCAGTAACCAGTTGTTTGACGAATTTACTATACTTCAAATATATCAAATCTAAACAGGAGATCAAGTCGATACAGACAAGTTTTATGTCTCAGTGCAAACATATATTATAACAAACACAATATAAACACATACAGAAAGTGTAAATAAAATAAAACCATTGTTTTCCTCGAGATTTGATACCCACCAAACATCTATGATGTGCTGCCACCTTCTGGTTATTGGACATCAGTAGCTGCCCACATTCTTTTTCTCTGTTTGACCTGCAGAATCCACATTTATGTTGCCGCAATGATCCTTTTTTCTGTCCAGAAGAGCCTGACATGGTCTGCAGCTTGTTCTACGACAGGTTCACAAAACACTGGAGAGAAGAAAAAAAAAAGAAAAAACAAAAACGTGAAAAATATATTACGGTTCCATGAACTCAATTTAAGAATACTATGGCTCTGTTCACATGTGTCAGAGGGCTCTGTCGAGGCTTCTGTTTTTGCCGGACAAAACAGCACTGCAAGATGTAAACCGTAAATGTCAATGGGCTCCATCGGACGCTGTTTGTTTCGGTCACGCAAAGGACATTCTGCTTCTAGGACAGTCCAGAACAGAAACCCCAAACGCAAATGTGAACGAAGCCTTACCTGGATATACTGCCTCTAAGATCTGCAGGTTTCCACCTCCAACTAACTCCCTTTCCCACAAGGACAGGGAACAGTCCGGTCTGACTTCAGCCCTACTACATAATGTCCAATTACAAAGTACAACATGGTGAGGAGGGAGCCCTGAGAGCATTGCAGATGTTGATGGTCCCTCTGGCATAGGCCATCATTGGTTACCAGGAAGTGTCAGGAGAGAGAATATTTTCTCTTACTTCCTATTGCAAACAAGATCACAAGACACGCACCAGGAGAACCTGCACATCTCAGAGGAGTCGCACCTAGGTACGTGAAATGGGAGAACTGCCAAATCCTTCTGCAGAAGGTCGAGGATAGCTGAGATTTGCCGCATGTCTTATAAAGGAGGTAACGCTCCATTACAGTGAATGGGCACTCAGCCGCTTCAGTTTCTATCATAGACTTTAATAGCCGGTGTGTGGAAGACCAAGTACCCCTGATCTAGGGTGAGTGTCCCGGTGGTCAGACTTCAACTGATCCTACATTTATGTCATATTAAATGGGTGTTAAAGTAGTTGGTCAGTTGATCTTTAGCATCCAAGTGTCAGTGTCATTTGTTACTTTGGGGCAACTGAGAGAATTGTAAACGGCATGTGGTAAATGTCAGCATTATATACACAAGAGCGGAGTCCCACTCGAGCATCACCTACCATCGGAGTGCCGTATATTTCCTAGATATTGTAAATCTCAGCATGTCATGTGGCAGTGGTGCTTTAAAGGGGTTATCTTTAGTTTTTTTATTTAACCCTTTTAGTTACAAAAATTCCTCAAGTCAGTAAATGCCCCACCCCCACATTCTATCCAATGTTCAGGACACCCAAACTTTGAAAAGAAAAGGCATCCCCACTGCAGCCTTGTCAAAAAAACATCCTCGCAACATGGCTGCAGCAGGGACACCCTTCCTGTGCAATACACGCGTGTTTTGTACGTGGCACAGACGAGTTATTCGTGCAGCTGTAACGTTCACATGCAGCGGCGCTCAGGTCAGCGGGCACTGTATGGAGGAAGGGTGTGTTTAACATGGTCTATAAGATGTATAGAAAGCGTGAACACCCTCAACCTTGAGCCTCTCGACACTGTATAGAGAAAAGCAGACCGATCTCTCCTTACAAATGCGCTGTCTGCCCTTTGGATGGCGCTGTCCATCCTCAGCACTGTTTTAGATACATATCCACAATCATTACTCATTCAAGACTTAGAAATCAAATCAGAAACGCAGGAAATTATTCTGTACTAAACAGACCCAAAAGTTACGTGCCTCTTGCCAGCGCAATGACTGAGAAAACATGTAGGGAGATTTACTACAGGGGCCGGATGACATCTGTCCTTCGCAGTCTCAAACCACCAGCAAATCTGAGCAGGGTCCTACTTATAATAGTCCCTTTAATAACACTGGTAGTTTATTTACATATGTTAGGACTGTTACCTGGAAACAAGCAGCGCAGCCAGTGGGTGACTACCATGGAGCTCCTTACATACTACAGCGTGTAGCTCGGTCATTGAGAGGTGACAGGGCCAGGTGAGGTCTGCTCCTGACATCTGTAATTTACCACAAGAGCCAAGCAATGGGGACACTTTATTTCAAGAAATCTGGTAGAATGTCCCTCCTGACAGTTTAGTACAAGCCCCCCAATACCTCACATTCCCCCTCACTATAAATCACAGAGGTCACACTGCACAGCACCACATCTGGGTGACATGACGCGCTCCGCTACTATTCACTCCCCTCACCGGTCATTCATTCATCCCCCTGACGTCCCACTGTTTCCACATCACCCCCTGCACCACAATGGGATCCTGCGGGAGTCACAGGCTGCTCGGCCTCCCGCGGCTCCATAGAAGGCGGGCTCTGAAGCCTTACACTGCGTCACGGAACACCGGGTTATCTCTGCCCGTCCTCTGCCCATACTCACCCGCCGAGCCGCGCGCCCTCCTGCCAGCACTGTCACTCTTATTCCAGGAACAGCTCAGTAATCTCTAGTGTTTGTTTCCTTTCATTCGAAGACGCATAACGTGCTGACGTCACGCCAACGGCGGGAAGAACCGTCACACGCCCCCCTGTACGCACGCAGCGTATCAACCCCTCTCTGTCCACATCTAGGCGCTCATATTGTGTGCTCAGCTGCACCTGGAGTCACTGGATAACCGGAGAGAATATGACTCTGTTAGGGGGGATTCACACGAGCGTGTATTCGGTCCGTGCGGGCCGCGTGGTTTTCACGCGGCACGCATGGACCAATACAAGTCTATGGGGCAGTACAGACAGTCCGTGCTTTTTGCGCAGCGTTTGTCTGCTGCGCAAAATGCGCGACAGGTTCAATAACTCTGCGTATTTCGCGCATCACGCACCCATTGAAGTCAATGGGTGCGTGAAAATCACGCGCACCACACGGAAGCACTTCCGTGGGACGAGCGTGATTCGCGCAACAGCAGTGAAAAGGATGAATGAAAACCGAAAAGCACCACGTGCTTTTCTGTTTCCGAACATCCAAACGGAGTGTCTTTGCGTACCGAACTTCACCGGGTTCGGCCAAACTCGTTTTGGCCGATCCCGGCAAAAAAATTATCGGTACGCGACGTCAGGAGATAGTCACTGTCCATGGTGCTGAAAGAGTTAAACTGTTTCAGCACCATGGACAGTGACTTGCGATCCCAAAATACATTAACCTGTAAAAAAAACCCGAAGTTCTAACTTACCGATTACTCCTGTCTCCTTCCTGCAGTCCGACCTCCCGGGATGACACTTCAGTTCAAGTGACAGCTCCAGCCAATCACAGGCCAAGCACAGGCTGCAGCCAATCACAGGCTGCAGCGGTCACTTGGACTGCTGCGTCATCCAGGGAGGTGGGGCCCGATGTCAAGAGAGGCGCGTCACCAAGGACGCGTCACCAAGGCAACGGCCGGGAAGTTCTCGGTAAGTAGGAACTTTATCTTTTTTTTGTACAGGTTTTTCGCTGTTGTGTTCGGCATTCACTGTCGAGGGTGCTGAAAGATTTAGCTCTTTCAGCACCTTGGACAGTGACGGGCGTTGACAAGCCTCATCTCTATGATGCCGGCTGCGCGAAAATCACGCAGCCGCGCATCAGACACGCATGACACACGCAGCTGTCAAATGGTTTTTGCGCTCGCAAAACGCTGCGTTGTTTGCGCGCGCAAAAACGCAACGTTCGTGTGAATCTCCCCTTATTCTGTAGCAAGTCCATGTCAGGCATGGAAGTCACTGAGTCATTGCCAAATTATCCACACAATATTACAACAGCCCACCCCTTCATGACCACACTGCTCACTACAACACACACCCCTTCATGACCACACTGCTCACTCCAACCGTCCACCCCTTCATGACCACACTGCTCACTACAACACACACCCCTTCATGACCACACTGCTCACTACAACCGTCCACCCCTTCATGACCACACTGCTCACTCCAACCGTCCACCCCTTTATGACCACACTGCTCACTCCAACCGTCCACCCCTTCATGACCACACTGCTCACTACAACGTCCACCCCTTCATGACCACACTGCTCACTACAACCGTCCACCCCTTCATCACCACACTGCTCACTACAACCGTCCACCCCTTCATGACCACACTGCTCACTACAACACACACCCCTTCATGACCACACTGCTCACTACAACCGTCCACCCCTTCATGACCACACTGCTCACTCCAACCGTCCACCCCTTCATCACCACGCTGCTCACTACGACCGTCCACCCCTTCATGACCACGCTGCTCACTGCGACCGTCCACCCCTTCATGACCACACTGCTCACTACAACACACACCCCTTCATGACCACACTGCTCACTACAACAGCCCACCCCTTCATGACCACACTGCTCACTCCAACCGTCCACCCCTTCATGACCACACTGCTCACTCCAACCGTCCACCCCTTCATGACCACACTTCTCACTCCAACCGTCCACCCCTTCATGACCACACTGCTCACTCCAACCGTCCACCCCTTCATGACCACACTTCTCACTCCAACCGTCCACCCCTTCATGACCACACTGCTCACTCCAACCGTCCACCCCTTCATGACCACACTGCTCACTCCAACCGTCCACCCCTTCATGACCACACTGCTCACTCCGACCGTCCACCCCTTCATGACCACACTGCTCACTCCGACCGTCCACCCCTTCATGACCACACTGCTCACTCCGACCGTCCACCCCTTCATCACCACACTGCTCACTCCGACCGTCCACCCCTTCATCACCACACTGCTCACTACGACCGTCCACCCCTTCATGACCACACTGCTCACTACGACCGTCCACCCCTTCATGACCACACTGCTCACTACGACCGTCCACCCCTTCATGACCACACTGCTCACTCCAACCGTCCACCCCTTCATGACCACACTGCTCACTCCAACCGTCCACCCCTTCATGACCACACTGCTCACTCCAACCGTCCACCCCTTCATGACCACACTGCTCACTCCAACCGTCCACCCCTTCATGACCACACTGCTCACTCCAACCGTCCACCCCTTCATGACCACACTGCTCACTCCAACCGTCCACCCCTTCATGACCACACTGCTCACTCCAACCGTCCACCCCTTCATGACCACACTGCTCACTCCAACCGTCCACCCCTTCATGACCACACTGCTCACTCCAACCGTCCACCCCTTCATGACCACACTGCTCACTCCAACCGTCCACCCCTTCATGACCACACTGCTCACTCCAACCGTCCACCCCTTCATGACCACACTGCTCACTCCAACCGTCCACCCCTTCATGACCACACTGCTCACTCCAACCGTCCACCCCTTCATGACCACACTGCTCACTCCAACCGTCCACCCCTTCATGACCACACTGCTCACTCCAACCGTCCACCCCTTCATGACCACACTGCTCACTCCAACCGTCCACCCCTTCATGACCACACTGCTCACTCCAACCGTCCACCCCTTCATGACCACACTGCTCACTACAATGTCCACCCCTTCATGACCACACTGCTCACTACAACGTCCACCCCTTCATGACCACACTGCTCACTGCGACCGTCCACCCCTTCATGACCACACTGCTCACTACAACATCCACCCCTTCATGACCACACTGCTCACTACAACGTCCACCCCATCATGACCACACTGCTCACTACAACGTCCACCCCTTCATGACCACACTGCTCACTACATGCGTCCACCTCTTCATGACCACACTGCTCACTACAACGTCCACCCCTTCATGACCACACTGCCCACTATGTGCATCCACCCCTTCATGACCACACTGCTCACTATATGCATCCACCCCTTCATGACCACACTGCTCACTATATGCATCCACCCCTTCATGACCACACTGACTGCTCACTACAACTGTGCACCCCTATTATATATATATATATATATATATATATATAGTATTTATTATACTGTATATATTCCACTGCTGTCTTCTAAAAAGTGACAATTACTAATAGTAGCCATTGTACTTCTCCCAAGTGTTGTCACCCATCTAAAGCCAGTTTCAGAAGAGTGTAATACGAGTGCATGGTTTTCGCCTGTATAGTGATTGCGGATCCCGGCCCATCCGCATGTCTAATGACCCAAACTGATAGCATCATAGCAATCTATAATTCTGGAAGTTCGGGTAATTAAACCTGGGACTGTATTATACTCGTCTGAAAGTGGCCTAACATGGGAGCAGGGAATGTACTGCTGCATAAACTATGTGAATTTCAGACGTTTGGGAAAGCTGTGTGAACAACGCTGTAATGAAACAACTGAGTTATTCAATATCACTTGGAATACATAGACAGGCTCTTGAACATCAAATTCGGGAAATCCGCTCTCCTGTATGCTTTTTTCTTATCATAAAGGAGAATTGGATTTCAACACAAAGGAGAATTTAAACATTCCCTAACGAAATAATAGGGAATAATCCCCTCACTCTTGTGGTAATATCCGATTACAAAATAAAAGATGGATACAGGGGAGGGGTTGATGTTCAATGCACCTAAGCCAATCATCCAAACGTGGAGGAATTACTATAAAAAAAGTCTACCTAGCGCAAACTGTTCCAAGTAACCATGCACGAAAGGCTAGAGACCATCAACAGCCCTATGACAACTCTGGAGGAGTAAGGGTGCTCTTACACATGACGTACTTGTATTGAATTTCCGCAGTGTAAACCTACGGTGCAGAAAACTTTACAATGTGTACCTATGTGAAAAAATACTCCATAAAAGAGAGAAATCTGTCTGCGTTGCAGAATATTTTTCCCAAAGGAAAACATTGTCGTTTTCACAGCGTATTTTTAATACAATGCAAGTACATCATGAGTCAATGCATCCTCACAAGCTTCTGGGGTCAATATAGGAGACACCATATACAACTGTTGCCCAAGTACATCCCCAGTCACAGGTCTAAGGGGAAATGAAAAAAGCCCTGTAAAAAGGTAGTGTTTTCAAATAATAATAATAGTAAATAATAATAATGACATCTAAGCTAGTTTGCCAAAAAGCACATAGAAGACCGAAATTAAGGAAGAAAATGTTCTATCATCTCATGGACGCCAAAATCCCATGGAGTTAGGCAGGAACCACATACCACCAAAGGCACGATATCCACCATAAACAGCGGTCATGTGACGGATGCATACATATTTGCTGAAGCGATTAAGGTTAGGGCTGCACGGCGACTTTGGCCGCAACACAGATCGTGTGGCCAAAGATCGCTGTGTGTCCCTGCGTGCATTGCACGTAATTAAAGTGAATGAGGCCATGTTGCAACCCACAGGTTGCCACGACTGAAACCCAACAGTTGCAAGACAACCAAACCTGCTGGATTTCTTGCGACTGTGGGGTCGCAACGTGGCCACATTGACTTTAATTACAAGCGATGCACGTAAAGGCACAGTGATCTTTGTTTGCTCAACCGATGTCGTGGCCCAAGTGGTCTTGTAGCCCTACCCTTAAACAGAGACCCGCCAGGGACTAGGAGCTTTTGGCACTGGATTTAACAGGGGAGTATGAGCTTTTTTTTTGTCTTTTAAGCCCATATGCAGAGGCCCAAATTTATATTTTTTTAAAGCTAGACATACTCTTTAAATTAGCATTATTTAAAGATAGGTCTATTTAAAATATATGACGGTTAGCTTAGCCTGCTAAGCCTCCAAATCTCATCTGTCCTGAGTTTGGTAGCAATTCAGCTTTGATCGCAGAGTGTGTCTGGTTGCTAGGGACGTGCTGCTTGACAACACTATTGAATAGATTGGGATATGTCTAGCAATTAGTCATTCTAAAATGACACAGAAGTTCAGCTCAAAGCTAAAAGTGATGTTGTGCTGACAGCAGAGGATAGAACATCTTGGCAGTAGTCAGGACTTGCCATCTTAACCTCAGAGATTGTTCAGATTTTCCCATAATTATACTCTTCCCTAAGCCTTTTTTAATGCAATTATTGTCATCAGTAAAACCTCTTTTAGGCCAAGTTCACACCACATTTAATTCTCAGCAAAAAAAACTATAGTCAGATGCTACATGAATGTTAATAAGATTTGCAAAAATCTCTCATGTTTTTTCATTGAAAATGCATTTTTTTTGAACTGCACTTTTTTTGAACCTCAGCATGCTAGAGCCATCATTTGTTTTATCCAGTAATAAAGGAAACCTGACAGAGCAACTACATGTCAATGGGACGAAGAAAAATATAAAGTTCATAATAGATCTGTCTTTTCAGTCATGGATCTGTAATAAAAAATTAACCATGGCGCAAGCCTAAAACAATCCTTACTGTCACAATCCGTGGGTATGTGGACCCACTAGGTCGCACCGCCGTAGCAGAGTAGCAGCCGGTCAAAAAGCCCTATTAAATTAGTACCTTTGATAGTCCAGACAGTAACAGAGGCTCAGCACAGATGAACTTGTAGACACCAGACGTGGTGTATATCAGCAGGCGTGACCGGTGGCACAACACGAATCCAACAGGTTAAGGCACAGGATGCAGGCACCAGGGCACAGGAACAGGATAACACAAGCCTCATGCACACGACCGTAAAAACTCCCGTTATTACGGGTCGTAATTACGACCCGCAATAACGGGCTCATAGACTTCTATTGGCCACGGGTACCTTCCCGTTTTCTTACGGGAAGGTGCCCGTGCCGTTAAAAAAAAAAAAGAACATGTCCTATTTCAGGCCGTAATAACGGCACGTACAGTCCATAGAAGTCTATGGAGCTCCCGTAATGACGGGTGGCTACATGTGTGCACCCGTCATTACGGCAGCGTTGCTAAGCGACGTCAGTAAATAGTCACTGTCCAGTGAGCTGAAAGAGTTAACTGATCGGCAGTAACTCTTTCAGCACTCTGGACAGTGACTACCGATCAGAATAAAGAGCAACCTGTAAAAAATAAAAACGTTCATACTTACCGAGAACTTCCTGCTTCCTCCAGTCCGGTCTCCCGGCCGTTGCCTTGGTGACGCGTCCCTCTCGACATCCGGCCCGACGTCCTGGCCGTCCCTGGATGACGTTTCAGCCCATGTGACCGCTGCAGCCAATCACAGGTCAATCACAGGCTGCAGCGGTCACATGGCCTGCCGCGTCATCCAGGGATGTCGGGCTGGATGTGAAGAGAGGGACGAGTCACCAAGACAACGGCCGGGTAAGTATGAATTTCTTTAACTTTTATTACAGAAAGGGCTGTCCCTTCTCTCTATCCTGCACTGATAGAGAGAAGGGGCTGCCGATTAGTGCAGTGCTATTTTGCCGCCAAAAACGTGCTCGTAAATACGGGTGGAATACGGGCGACACCGGACCCATATTTACGGGCACGGGTCCGTAAATACTGGTGCAAAACGGGTCGAATACGTGTGACACCGGACCCGTATTTACACCAGTATTTACGGGTGGGAAAAAATACGGTCGTGTGCATGAGGCGACCATTTGCGAAGACTAACATGGGTAAACACAGCAACTCTCAGGCAATGAGTGAAAGGGCAGAGCCCTTTTTATAGTCCAGGGTGATCATGGGTTAATTGATGATTATTTTCATGTGCGTGTGCGGGCCCTTTAAGGCCGGGCACGCGCGTTCATGAGCACCCTACGGGACACAGCAGAGCGGAGCAGAAGTGAGCGCTGGCATCTCCTGGGGAGGAGATGCAGGCCAGCGCTCACAGATCCATGGCTGCTGCTGTCGGGGGGTGAGTAATCCCAACGGTCCGCGGCCGTGGATGCTACACTTACAGGTTAGGCTCTAATCACATTGCTTTGTGCCTTGCATTGTAGTTATATGTCAGGAGTATTTTCCAATGTATACTTCCGTTGTGTACGCAATGTATACTTTTTTTTTTTTACTGTATGCCTCTACATGGAATAGCATAGTATACTACGATATTCAATACAGCGAAAAATAATGCAAGTTAACACATACTGGCCCAGGGTACACCAAAATGACACTCTTGGCATACGCCAGGCCAATGGGTCCCGATGATTGTTTCGTGTATGTGCCCCAAGCTTTGAAACGCCAAAAATAGTGATAAAACATAACTTAAATACGCCCTATGTTGGGCCCATATGCTATGATCCTTTACCCATATCTATCAGATTGATGATGTCATTTACACATGCCCAGTGGACATATTTACTGAATAATACACGGAGTTCCGGGTTGCTACATATGACACTATCGCAACTCCATTACATGTCATATTTTTGATAGGTGGATTTATATATTTTATTAGATCAAAGTGTCACTGTATGTTTATTATAATGATTTATGGTATACACTGCTTTTGCTATTTGATATTGCACTTTGAACTTTAACATATGACTTCTGTGATGATGTCACGTTTTAGAATAAATACGAGCGTATTCACTGTGTTTGATGTACTTGTTTTCCGGCCTAGGCAAAAGCCGAAACATTTAATCACTGGAGTAAATACACGTTCTGCTAAAAACTTGAGCCATTTGATGTCCGGTTGCCATTTTTTTTTTCTGTTCGTTGAAGTGGGTGAGAAGGACCAATCCCACCAGATGTCAACCACTATTTGATTTTCTATGGGTGCAGCCTACCAAATTAGCAACAAATCCTGAAGAATCTCATCGACCAATAATGGAGCCCATCAGGTTTATGATATTTTTGACGGTAGGAATAGTGCTGCATACTACAATACGCTTGATGGGAATAAGCAACCGAACAGGAAAAAGCCAGTGTGGACAGAGCCTAATGGATGCAGGGGAAGCAAAAAAATAGTAAATACATAGAACTTATTTTCATTTGGCTACATTTTGCACTACAAACACATACGAAAAAAAAAATAATCACTTCTCATGAATGTAGAGTCTTCTTAAAAAATCCAATTCGGCAACGTCTTGATCACGCTGATGTCTTTCCATCT
Organism: Rhinoderma darwinii; assembly: GCF_050947455.1. Classification (NCBI taxonomy): domain Eukaryota; kingdom Metazoa; phylum Chordata; class Amphibia; order Anura; family Rhinodermatidae; genus Rhinoderma; species Rhinoderma darwinii. The sequence continues at coordinate 95,545,419 of NC_134694.1, forward strand.
GTCTCTCTTCTTTAAGAGTATCTTTTTCCCGCAGCAATTTTTTTATTTGTGCATCATACTTAAGTTTTGTCTTTTCTGAAGCAATGATGATTTTAAGTTCCTGTTGCTGCTGTAAAGTATTTAACCCCTGCTCCAAATCTGTATATTGGAGCTGTAGATGGTGAATCTCCTCTCTGGCTTTACTCAAGCTCATTGTAAGTTCCTGCGCCATCACACGTTTTTCATGCATTTCTTTCCTCAGGGCCCGCAGATCTACCTCCTTTTTCTCTCCCTCTTTCTTTAGTTGAATAATCAGGACACTTTTACATACATTCGCTCTTTTTGATGCTGCCAATGCCACTTTCAGAGCCTCCAACTCCCTTTCAGTCTCCTTTTGTTTTGCCTTCAATTCAGATATCTCAAGCTTGCAAGCACTAAGCTGAAGGTTGCAATGAGCCCCCTCAGAATGTTTTTTATTCATTTCAGATCTTAAGAGATTTAATTCCTTCTCGTTCCAAATACAATGACCACTGCTTTTACTGTTTGTAGCAGCATCGTTGTCCGCTTTTTGACAAGACTCACAGGTGGCATGTTGGCCTACGACAGGCTGGTCCGGCATTGAAGACTCTCGGATGATCAATTTAGACAAGAGTTCTCTTTTCTTCTGTTTTTCCTTTTCCTGAAACTCACACACTGCAGCCTTGTAGATTCCTTTCAGCTTTCTCGCTCTTTCCTTTGCCTGTTTTTCCGATATCAGCAGTTGTGGCTCAAAACTTTCATGTAAAAAATCTTCTGCGCTAAAGCGTGGAGAAAACAGCTCTTCAACCCAATGTTTTTTGTTCTTTTCCATCTTTTACCAATCGACCTGTGTATACAGAACAGCAGTTTGAAAGTGTAAAGACTTGAAGGGTATATTGTATTACAACAAGTTTTCTTGTACTTATTTTATACTCTGGGCGAGGAGGGGCATTTAGTTCTGACAGGTGGACTTTTTATTTATTTGTTTCCCATAATGTGGTAAAACTTATTGTAAGGCTGGCTCTAGACAACCATATATGACTGTAGGAACTGGATCCCCGGCAGATCTACTAAACCAAACTTAGATCACCACAAAACCCTATGGTGACCCAAGTACAGTTCATTACAACTGTGGGGGGTCTCGGCAATGCTTCCAATACCAACTAAATATATTGCCTAGTTTTTCGGCCAGATTCAAACGGAATTGAATCAGACAGAAGCTACAGTGGGGCCCCATAGAAGCCTACGGGTGCCCTATTATAGCTCCGTAAACACATAGATTGTACGCTCATGAGCATATCGCCCATTACTGTAGCATAGGAGTACAGACTCTGACCAAGCAAAACAGCAGCTTCAAGGAAAACGTTTGCTGGGAGTCTATGTTCACATGGAGGAATTTTTGCGTCGAAATCTGCTGCAAAATTCCACCTCCAATTAAGTTCAATGGGAGGCAGACACTTCTTTTTCCGGCTAGCTGATTTTTTTCAGCTAGCGGACAAAAGAAGGGTCCTGCCCGATCTTGGGCAGAATCCTCCCATTGAAGTAAATGGAAGTAGGAGTCTTTCTGCTGACGTCAGGAATAACTCTGCGGCGGATTTTGCAACGTGACCCGCCAAGCAAAATCCGCCTTGTGAACATAGCCTAAGGCCTCCTTCACACACAATTTTTCTGGCATTTTAAACTGCATAAAAGACGCCTGAGTAATTAAAATGTAACGTGTTTAAGACGTTTTTAGTGGAGGTTTTAATTAATTGTCATTTTGTACATGCATTTTTTTCTTAAAGTCTAGTAGAGAAGGCTGAAAAACACATATGAAAAAAACAAACACACTAAATATAAAATTTACTCAAAAATGGCGCAAACCGAAACAAAGTTAAATGTAGTGAATTTTATATTTTACTATAAACTTTAAAGTAACATCTGTCCGCACTAAAAAACACAACAAAAAACGCTGCAAAACGCTGTGTGTGTATACAGCTTTAGGCTACATGGTTATTGCGATGCAAGTAGCGTGGGTTGTACCAGAAGATGACTTTATGCAGTCTTTTAAACCAATGAATCTACAAAATATCTCCAAAACCTCTCTCAGATTTGAAATGAATGAAAATATTCATATATTACACGTGCTTCTATTGAGGAGATGTAGTAATATTTCCAAAGTTGCGATATTGCGTTTAAAGTATTATTATGAGGTTGAATTAGTTTTTATGTGTACGTGTGGCCACAAGATCACAAAAAAATCCAACAATGCTCAATATTTTGTGATTTTTTTAACCCATATTCAAATTGCATGTGATCGAAATTCTATGCAATGTCGCAATGCAATCTTAGAAAATCGTATGTAATGAAGGTCCCAGGTCTTCCATCTTTGTGCTCGTATTAAGCCCTGCCAGAAGGATTAAAGCGTACCTAACTTGATATTTTTTTTTCAGAATAAGCTGTCATATGTGTGTACATGAGGAATAACACTATTTCTGGCCATTATAGGTCTTGTATTCTGCATTTTTCAGCAGTTTTCCCCTCTGCAGGCTCTATCTCTAAGGCCCCCTTGCACACGACTGTGCCTGTAACCACGGACGGCCAGCCGCGGACAGCCAACCGCATTTGCGGGCCATGCTCCCATATAAAGTATGGGAGCATGGACAGCCAGCCGCATTTGTGGGCCGTGCTCCCATATAAAGTATGGGAGCACGGTCGGTACAAAGCAAAAGATAGTACATGTCCTATCTTTTGCGGAGCCTTTTGACGGCACGGACACCTTCACGCAAGTAAATTAAATGGGTACATAATTACGGTCCGTAATTACGCATGAATTCTACGGTCCTGTGCATGGGGCTTAAGTCTCTGAGTTTTCTCTGAGTGTTTGGAGCCTAATGGCTATATGTCTCCTATACACAGCACACAGATGAGGAAAATCTTGCTCTTCCATCTCCATTTATCACATATATAACAGCTGCAACATGAAGGAGATTATACAGCAGTAATGAACAGTGTAGCTGAGAATCCAGCACTAGGGTGACATAGAAATCTTACCAGCAGCGTCTGTGTGTCTCTCTCTGCCTCTCACTCAGCTGCCTACTCCCTCCATAGACTTATATGGACAGCTGTAACCTGATCCTTCAGTGAGTTGATAGTCCATCTCGTTTTTAAGAGCGGATTTAGAAGTAAATTCAGTGTGAGTGAACAGTTTGGAGAGAGGAAAGGGCCTGTAAATAGAGCAAGTGGCATTTCTCTCTAATTAGATATATTATGTTTCTTATATTAGTTTGTTAGTGACGATTCAATAGGGAACGGTAAAAATTACAATACACCACAATATTGGCAGTGTATTGTGTAGTCCTCCTGAAGTATTAGCAGTGTATTCTAGTAGCGATCAAGTCAAGACTAAAAAAAAAAAAAATTTTTTTTTTTTGGGAATATCACAGAAAAATGAAGGTAAAAACTTTTTAAATAATTCCCCTAAAGCAATGTAAAAAAAAATATTATAATTTTATAATTATAAACATAATTGGTATTGTTGCATCTATAAAAGTCTGAACCATTCTGATATAACGTTATTCAACCGTTGTGAAAGGGTTCTGCTGTTCTTGACGGAACCAATAGCGCAGTCGACTGTGCTATTGATTCCGTCAAAACGACGGAACCCTGTCACAACGATGACAGACGGAAACCATTAGCTATGTTTCCGTCACCACGGAGTTCAATGGTGAGGGAAACGAAAGCTGAGGTTTCCGTTTGCCTTTCCGCTGAGGGGTTAACCCGACGGAAACCTCAGACGGAACCCCTCAGCAGAAAGCGATGGTGATGTGAACACAGCCTAACAGGGTTCAGTGTTGGAAAGGGGTGCAATGCAAGCTATACCTGAACAGGTAACTAGACAGCCAGAGGGTGAGGGTATGTTCACACGGCCTATTTACGGACGTAAATCGGGCGTTTTTGCCCCGAATTACGCCCGAAAATAGCGCCTCAATAGCGCTGACAAACATCTGCCCATTGAAAGCAATGGGCAGACGTTTGTCTGTTCACACGAGGCGTATATTTACGCGCCGCTGTCAAATGACGGCGCGTAAATAGACGCCCGCGTAGAAGAAGTGACCTGTCACTTCTTTGGCCGTAATTGGAGCCGCTATTCATTGACTCCAATGAATAGCAGCGCTAATTACGGCCGTAATTGACGCGGCGTTCAAGCGCCTGCCGGTACGGCTGAAATTACGGGGATGTTTTCAGGCTGAAACATCCCCGTAATTTCAGCCGTTACGGACCCCCGCCGTGTGAACATACCCTAAACAGAAAGTCCAAAACAGAGCTAGTGGAAAACAGGTACAGCAGAGGTCAGAACCGGCCGGGAGCAGATAATCAAAATCGGTAAACAAAAGGGTTAATGAGAGACAAGCCGAGGTCAGTTTCCAAGAAGTCCAGGGAACAGGGTAAGTGAGAGCTTGATCACCACACCTAAGAAAAAGGAAAATTCACAAGCAAGATGGAGGAGGCCAGGTATAAATACCCCACCCTACACCTGACAGAAAGAAGACAGAGAAGTGAGATAGGTTCAGGAAGTAAACAGAACCCCCCAGAAGCTAGATAAGTAGTCATGGCGACTAACACCTATCTTGGGAAAGCCGTTGACGTCAATGTACATATATGGACAGTGGCGTCAGGGGCCCCCTCTGACCCCCCCCCCTGTAGATAGCATCCTCCATCTAGATAGCACCCCCCTCCAGATAGCACCCCCCCCCCCAGTACACCTCCCTCTGTAGATAGCACCACTGCAGCTCCCTGTAGGAGCAGAATCCCCGGCGGCCAGACCCCGCTCTGGCCAGGGATTCCGCTCCTAGAGAAGCCCCCGGCGTCACTATCCATATATGGACAGTGACGTCAAGGGGTTATCCCTGGAGCGGAATCCCCGGCCAGTGTGCTGCTAACACTCTGGCCGGGGATTCGCCAGCTGGAGAAGTCCCTGGCGTCACTATCCATATATGGACAGAGACGTCAGGGGCTCATTCTATGAGCGGAATCCCCAGCCAGAGGGATTCCGCTCCTACAGGGAGGTACAGTGGCGCTACCTACAGGGGAGGGTGGTGCGATCTACAAGGTGAGGTGATATCTACAGGTGGTGCGGCACTATCTACATGGGAATTGTTGCACTATATGGGGGTGTGGCCCTATCTACAGGGGACACTGTGGCACAACCTACATAGGCACTTTGGCACTATGTGGGACCTGGCACTTTGTATGTGGGCACTATCAATTTATATGTGGCACTATCTACAATGGGAAATGTGGCACTATGTGGGCACTGGCACTTTATATGTCAGCTGCGTGGTACTATGTGGGCACTGTCTATAGTGGCCACTGTGGCACTATATATGTGGGCACTGTTACTTTATATGTGAGCACTGTGGTGTTTTCAGGGGGTTGGGACAAAAAACCCTGACAAATAAAGTCCATCCTTTTTTTTTTTAATGGCCATGAAAAACGACTATTAAAGAAGGACAGACGGACTAGAAATGGATGAAAATTTGGAGACACTGATGCAAAATAACCATGAAAAATTGACTGTTTTTAATGGCCATTTTTTTCACTGGTGTGTGAATGTAGCCTAAGAAAAAGACTAGCTGCAGGAAAAGTGATAAAGTATCAATCCAAACACAATTCCCCGCCACCCCAGCACCAGTGGTCCCTGCAGGTCTTTGTTTACTTGTCCTGCCGTCTATAGACGTGATCGCTGAAGCCAATCACGATTTGCATAGTGAGGCAAAAGCATTTACATTTACGAGATTTTCCACACACCTGCAAGGCAAATCTGCTAAGCAAGGATACAGAAGTGAGAGATGCATCACTGCATACATAGCTATATGTGCCAGTCAGGAGTGTGGGAAAGTTGGGTGACAATTCCTTTGAGCGCTGTAATGAACAACAGCAAGGAAAGAATCACATATAACTATAGCCTGTTGGTGAGGGATACGGCATCAGTCACCCATGCTCTCAGTTTAACGGATATGTCATTAATTCTCATGACCCATCTGTTAAACGGATACCATTATAGTCTACGGGTAATGTATACATTAGGAGCTTTTCCAGGCGTATACCTCAAACGCAGACAATAAACAGAATGTGAACATTTTTCATAAACAGAAACATGAATTATTAACATGGATGTCACATATAACAATGCACACCATGTATTATACCTTGTACTATTGCTTACAACTGCTGATTGTTGGTGGTGGGGGGAGGGGTATCTGTCCCTCACTGTTTGCACCTGTTGTATCTACACATAAGAGCTACCTCATCCACATACAGTGCATTCTGTTAATTTATGGTACAGACACTGGATTATTATACAGTAATAAAGCCACAAACCTCTCACCCTCCTGCCCAGCCTGAAACACTGCACCTCTCCAGGACTCCGCAGCAGAGATTTAAACCTGCGCATGAGCAGTGAACACTTCTATACAGGAAGTAGCTTTTGCAGCACCCACCCATAGCAACCAGAAACAAACTGCCGGGCCCCAGCCTAGAGACCAGCAAGCATGTGATTGCACTAGCCAATCAGCTTTAGAGATAGATATTTCAAGTCCTAGTACCGGGGACTATGAAAACATCACATGAGTAAGGTCACATGGGTTCTAGCTATAGAGCTGAATGAGAACCCCTGGGAGATGTTTGTGTCTGAGAACAGAGACTGTTTGTTTCTTTTACAGTAAATAAGAAACATTATCATAAAGAAAATGTTTTCGTATTTTTAGTCAGCTGTGCATATACAGCAATAGTAACAGTGTGGAGCAGATTTAGCACAACTCCCAACTTTCAAGTATCACAAAGAGGGATAACCGATGCGGCGCACGCCTCTGATCCTAACCAATTCCGCCCATACACACCCAGTTCAGCCCACCCAGTATCATGATCCCATAGCGCTTCCCACACAGTATAATACCAAATAGCTGCCCCATACAGCATAATGCCCTCTAGCTGCCATCATACAGTATACTGTCCCATAGATTTACCCATACAGTATAAAACCAATGCAGATTCTCCCATGCAGTATAATGCCCATACAGATGCCCTCATGCAGTATAATGCCCAAATTCACACATACAGCATAATGCCCCATAGATGCCCCCATACAGTAAAATGCCCCTAGTGCCAGTGCCCTTGTAGATAGTGACGTTAGCGGCTACTCCTTGAGCGGAATCCCCGTTGCTGACTCTGGCCGGGGATTCCGCTCCAGGAGGAGCCCCTGACGTCAATGTCCATATATAGGGGCGGAATCCCCGGCCAGATCATCAGCAATGGCGATTTCGCTAAAGGAGTAGCCACTAATTCTGAAGCAGGAAACCATCAGGTCCCTGCTTCAGAATCAGTTCAGAGCGGAGGAGCAGAGGGAGCCCCTCTGCTCGCCGAGGACTTCCCCGGCACAGTGCTACTTTAAGCGCTGTGCTCGGGGAAGCCCTTGACGTTACTATCCATATATGGACAGTGACGTCAGTGGCTACTCCTTGAGTGGAATCCCCGTTGCTGATGATCTGGCCGGGTCACTGTCCATATATTGTGGCTACCATATATGGACAGTGACATCAAGCATTTCCCCGAGCACAGCGATTAAAGTAGAGCTGTGCCCGGGGAGTCCTCGGCAAGTGGAGGAGCTCCCTCTGCTCCTCTGCTCTGAAGTAATTCTGAAGTATGGAGCTGACTGTTCCCTGCTTCAGAATTAGGTTCAACTGTATCTGCGTCCTGAGGACGCAAATACAGTTGACAGCGGGACATACCCTCGGCCGCCTGGGACAGCGAGACACCGCCCGGAATCCTGGACTGTCCCGCTGAATCCGGGACGGTTGGGAGGTTATGAACAGTGAAATTCCGAACATACATCCGAACCGTCCCGGATTCAGCTGGACAGTTAATTCCTTTAATCCAGTATCCAATAATCCAAAAAGTAAATCTAGAAACTTGTTTCTAGTTATAACAACATAAATTAAAACAAAGGTCTGTGATCTTTATATTTATGAAGGCCCCTTGAAACAGCGGGGTCTCGGACTCCACGATCAGATATTGATGGCCATCAATTTTATGTCACCAGACAACCACTTTAACCCTCCAGTCAAAATTCAACATTTTACTAAACATGGCAAATATTTAGTCAACACACCGGGTGCCCTCCACAATAACAATCCTGCCGTCGTTCGTGTGTTCTGGTCTCCCATTTTAATCTTTGCAAATTGGCGCCACAGTCTCAGACTTCCCTATGTAGAGCGTTCTTAGTTATCTGAGACATGCCCCCTCACTTTACTGCCCTCCGATGGACAAGCACTGATGACTCAGTGACGATGACTCAGACTTCTAAAGAACGCTCTACATAGGAAGTCTAAGTTTTTTGGCACTGCTTTTGACGCGGAAACCGTGTCGGAATCAGCGCCAACAAATGTCCGAAAACACCTCCCTCTGATTTCAATGGGAAGCGGAGACGTTTTTTTTTCCAGGGCGACTTTTTGCTATCCATGAAAAAACAAACAAACGGCATGTCCTTTCTTGCCACCGCTCCGCCTCTGACCTTCCATTGAAATCAATGGGAGGCAAAAAAAGCAGTTTTATCTGCATTTTTTGCCGGCGCTCTACAATGGACGTGAGCAAAAATGCTGTGAAAGACGCGGCGAAAGCCGCGGCAAAAAAAATCAGGCAGTTTAAAATCTGCCTCAAAGTTCCTAAAGGAATTTTGAGACAGATTTTATTTCTGCCTGCAAAATACTCCATGTGATCTAGGCATAAGATTGTGGCTGCCATGTTGCAAGGATGCAAACGGCGACCAGAACGCATGAACAGCGACAGCATTGTTAATGAGGAGGGCACTAGGTATGTTGATTATATGTTTGCCATGTATAGTCAACTTTTTAATTTTGACTAGAAACGCAGGAGATCCGGGTTATTGCTGCCATAATACAGACACTAAAACGCACCTATATTATGGCCATCTAAAAGCAGCCTTAGGGCGGGTTCACACATGGCGGAATTCCACTTAAATTCCGCTGCGGACACTCCGCAGCGTTAATCCGCAGCGGAGCCGTTTCTCCATTGACTTTCACTTTAAATTAGCAGTGTTCGTTTACACGATGCGTACAATTCCGCTGCGGAGCATAGGCTGCGGAGCGGAATTTGGTGTCCGCAGCATGCTCTGTCTGTTGCGGAGCAGTGGCGGACTCATGGCGGAATTTCTCCATTGACTTCAATGGAGATTCAAAGTTCCGCAATGAAGTCCGCAGCTGTCATGCACATGTCATGTGTGCTGCGGATACGTCTTGCTTTTTTAACTTGACATTTCTTCATTCTGGCTGGACCTATGTATTTCTAGGTCTACAGCCAGACTGAGGAAGTCAATGGGGCTCCCGTAATGACGGGAGCGTTGCTAGGAGACGTCTGTAAATAGTCACTGTCCAGGGTGCTGAAAGAGTTAAGCGATCGGCAGTAACTGTTTCTGCACCCGGGACAGTGACTACCGATCCCAATATACATGTATCTGTAAAAAAACATATAAGTTCATACTTACCGAGAACTCCCTGCGTCTGTCTCCAGTCCGGCCTCCCAGGATGACGTTTCAGTGTAAGTGACGGCTGCAGCCAATCACAGGCAAAGCACAGGCTGCAGCGGTCACATGGACTGGCGCGTCATCCAGGGAGGTCGGGCTGGATGCCGAAAGAGGGACGCGTCACCAAGACAACGGCCGGTAAGTATGAAAATCGTTTCCTTTCACTAAGGAAAGTGCTGTCCCTTCTCTCTATCCTGCACTGATAGGGAGAAGGGAAGCACTTTTCCCGCAGTCTGCAGCAGCTAGTCCGCATCAATGTACTGCACATTTTGTGCAGATCCGCTGCAGAATCTGCAACGCAGATTCTGTGCGGCATCGATGCGGACAGTTGCGGAGGAATTCCGCCATGTGTGGTCATGCCCTTATGGGGGAACTCTGGCTGTCATTATGGGTGTGTGGCTTATATTTAGGGAAACCAATCTTTTGCATTGTTATTGTTCTGTAAAACTGAAATACAGTAAAGGAGGTTTGCTGCTGAATTAGTCATCCTTATGAAAAAAAGGTCCAAAGCCAAAATGTCACTTCATAGGAACATGGTCCATGCAGTGATAATAAATGTATGGACTATCCAAAACAGGTCCCCTCTGCTGCATCTTCTATGCACAGCTGCCATATCTGATCTCTACTTCTCCAGTGTAACCCAAGCTGAAGCTAATGGGATGAGCAGATGTCCCAACCAGATGTGACTGCTAATGCTCTCATATGACCAATGGTCATATCAATTTTGCGGGCCTCTGATGTCCAGATACGGGCTTTAAGGGTTTTTTCAGGAATTTATAGATTTTTTTCTATTTTATATGTAAATATGAAGTCATGTGACCCCTCTCATCCAGCTGGACATCCATATCCTTCATTCTGGGGTCACATCAGCAGTCATGTGACTGCATCATAATTTGTCCATACTGATGTCAAGTGCTGGAGTCATGTACGTTTGTTTATACTGGCGTCACGTGTAGCGGTTACATGACTGTCATGTGGCCACATCATCCTGTATATCTAGTGCTGTGCATGTACGGTACTATAACTATTATTTAATGTTTAATAGATAATTGACCTCTTGGATGATTCAGTCACATGTTTACGCTGTTATTGACCCAGAAAATCCCTTTAGAAATTAGATATATCTATTTATTTTATTTAGCGTTGCCTGTTGGCAATAGTACTGATTATTTATGCTGAATCTTTTAAATTTGAATTTTCAAAATTATCTTCTTGTTTTTTGGCCTATATAAAAGTACTAGAGGGTTGTTCTATAACGTATTAATGGCTCCTAATAACCTTACATTTGTTAATGTGAGCTGTATAAAAATAGTTTAGGTCTTGGCTACAGTGATGAAATCTGTTTATGATTTGGGCCTGTGATTCATGTTTCTGTGGAATATGTTACGTGGTCACTGTTTTGTGCTTCCACATTATTCCATCGAAACAGGGATTCAGTGACCTCTAGTGGCAAAATCTGGCAATGAACAGTTGTGTTTAGAGCAGTGATTCTTAACTTTTCAGTATTGGGCAACCCCTGAAAAAATGTTTCTCGGCGAACACAAAAATAAAAAAAGGCTTAAAATAAGTCATACACAAGTACTTATAAATCACTGCACCAAAAATTGTTTCTATTTTTAAACAGATTAATACATTTACCAAACCCCTAAATTAATTAGGAGCCAGACAAGACACCTGAATTCATTCAGACCCCAGAATAGACTCCTAAATTAAATTCAGACCCCAAACCAGACCCCTAATTTAATACCAGGCCAGCCCCTATAATTAATTCAGACCCCAGACTCCTAAATTAGACCCAATTTAGACCCGGGTTTTAGGACTTAGTGTCTTGGGCAGTGGTAGTTCCCCCACTGACATGGGTAGACCGGTCAACATAGATGTATTAGAGGAGACAATTCCTTTCTCCATTGCCTCCATGATGGCAGGTCTGGGGAGTCCAGATAACTGGTGCTGATTATTGTAGAACTCCTGTTGTGAAGCGACGGAACCCACCTTGTCTAATTGACAGGTCATGAAAGTAAAAAAATTGTTGTTGCGGTACAATTTTTTTAAAATGTCCTATATATTTAAACACTGACTGATAGACACTGCACCTTTTACATTTCAAGTTAAAGTTTTATGTAACCCCTTGGAACTGACTGACATAAATGTACAAGATATAGAGAAAGAGGCAGCACAGTAGAACAAAAACCTCCAGGGTATCCGGGTGCAGGCCTCTAGAGATCCGACTTGTAAATCCCCGATGGTGTACAAGATATAGAGAAAGAGGCAGCACTCCACAGGTCAAAAATAGAATAAGTTTATTCACCCATCAGTGAAAAAGATACGTTTCAGCTGCTCAATGCAGCCTTTATCAAGCACTGAGCAGCTGAAACGTTGTATCTTTTTCACTGATGGGTGAATAAACTTATTCTATGTGGAGTGTTGCCTCTTTCTCTATATCTTGTACACCATTGGGAATTTACAAGTCGGATCCCTGGGGGAATGCACCCGGATACCCTGGAGGTTTTTGTTCCACTGTGCTGCCCATATCTCTCTTTGGATGACATAAATGTACAGCGCTGGATGCTAGTACTAGAGTGAGCATGGCGATGTGGTTTGGGGGGCAAAGCAATAGTGGGAGTGGCTGTGGTTAACACCGCAATTATGGCTTTTCAAGGGAGGGATGCTCTCTTTGTTCCCTGATCTTCAGCCCTGGGGAAAGTGATTGCCTGGGCTAATGGTTTTATGGGACAGTTCTGAACCAAACAAAGGCCCCTCAGGCATTCCTGAGATAATCCCTGGTAAAGTAGTTTTGCACAGGCAGATATTCGCCTGTGTTCTACCACCTTTAACAAGCGCCGATCGACAATACAGCTGGTTGATCAGAGCGCATTTGCTCCATTTAAATGAGGGAACGATCAGAAGTATGGAGACGAATGATCGTTACTTCAATCACTCATCCCCATTTATTTGCATCTTGTCTGCAGCACCTACCCCCTACCCAGGGGGTTGTGCTTCCCCAAGCGACCATATCCATGGCCGAATAAAAGATACAATCAGCTGACAAAAAAGTGTCTGGTCGTTCATCGGCTGATTACTGTCCGGTCTACACAGGGCAATGATCGGGAATGAGCGTTCGTGCAAACGCTTGTTCACCCCATCATTGGCTGTGTAAAAGGAGCATTTAGGTATGCGCTTACATGCCCAGACAGTAATGCTTTAGAAAACATAAGTATTCCAATGCATTATTGGTTTGAAAAGCAAAAGTCCCCTTGTAAGACAACAAAAAACATGCACAAGAAAAATAAAGAATAAACATATACAAAAGTATAAAAACATAAAAAGATCCTTTACATTATATATCCCATTTTTACAACCAGTAAAATAATTTGAAAGATAAATGAATATAAATGAAATGCTAATTTTTTTGTACCAAAATATGATACAAAAAAATATACTTGAAACACAAAAACAAGACCTCACACAGCAACATCATCTTAAAATTAAAAAAGTTATGGCTCTTGGACTACAGAAGGGAAAAATACTATGCGTCCTCTAGGCTAAATTGAGCCTAGTCCGTAAAGGATTAAAGAAACAAATGAAAACATTTTGTTGCATATACATTTTAACCCATTGAGAATTTGTTGTAGATTTTCAGATTCTGCACCGAACATCTGCAACAACAAATAGTACAATACATCTAAATGGCGTTTACAAAACCCCATTCACACGTGATAGAACATACAGGGGCAGACAGACCATTTGGGCATAAGGACAATGCTCAAGAGCCCATGTTCTGAGGGGACCCCTGACCCCTTAAGGTCCTTTTACAGGTGCTCGTTTGCTCCAGTCACAAGGAGCTACGATCAGTAATATTTCTAAAAAAAAAAAGAAGATATTCCTCAGCACATCCACAATGCTTAATATAAAAAGAGCTTTATTTGGTCATCTTTAAAAGTCCATAGAGGACACAGGCAAGTCGTGTTACCGCTAATCATATCCATCGGCGCTTGTTTGCTCCAGTCACAAGAAGCTATGATCAGTAATGTATGGGAACGAGTGATCGTTACTACGATCGTTCGTCCCAATACATTTCCATCATGTCGGCCTCACATATCCCTGTTTACACAGTTGCTGCCGACTAGTGATCATTTTATTGGCCGCATAAACTAGCCGATCAGCTGATGAACAAGCGTTTACATGTTCATCGTCTGATAGTTACTCTGTTTACACAGGGCAATGATCGGTAACTAGAAATCATATAAACACTTGTTTGCCCAATCCTTGGCATGTGCAAAAGGGCCTTTGGTCATTCAAACAGTTATTACATCAACACTTAGGCGGGATTCACACGACCGGGTCCCGCCCAAGCCGAGTGTCGGCCGGTAAAATTGGCCATTTTGCCCGGCCGGTTTGCATAAAGTTTTGCATCCGTTCCGGGCCGGGCAGATCAGGACAGTGACATCAGCGGCAACTCCAGAAGGGGAATCCCCATGTGTTCGGGGATTCCGCTTCAGGAGTTTCCCCTGATGTCACTGCCCAGATATGGACAGAGACATCAAGCGCTCTGTCCAGGAGCGGAATCCCCGAAAACACTGGGATTCCGCTCCTTCAAGGAGCTAAAGTGGGGCTAGCACATAGCAGAGCGGGGAGATACCTCCCTGCTCTGCTATAGTGGCGTCGCTACAGTAGTAGCAGCCGCAGCAGCAGCAGCTACTAGCGGCGCCATGGAAGGTGTCGCCGGGCCAGGGCGCTTTTAAAACAAGCAGGGGAAGGGAGCCAGCGCAGCGCTCCTTTCACCTGCTGTACAACCGGCCCTGCCACACAGTGTAGCGTACAGCCATTCGTCCGAATGGCATCAACTCCTCCTCCTCACATGCACTCTGCGCTGTGAGGAGGAGGAGATAGAGCGCAAGCGACGGAAAACCCGGCCATCACTCGGGACACATTCCGGTGATGGCCATGTATTACCCGGCCCCATAGACTTCTATGGGAGCCAGGCGGCCGGGTACCCGGCCGAAAATAGAGCATGTCCTATTTTTTTTCCCGGCCGTCAAAAAATCGGTCGTGTGAATAGCCCCATTAGGGGTCTATTATTCCTAATGCAACCGGGTGCCGGCCGATTTATGAACGGCCGGCACCCGGCCGGGAAACCCTGTCGTGTGAATGAGGCCTTAGGGCTCATTCAGACGAACGTGAATAACGTCCGTGTGCTGCGCAGGGAAATCACGAGCAGCACACGGACCCATTGATTTCAATGGGGCCGTTCACACATGTAGGAGTTTTCACGCAGCGTTTGTCCGTTGCGTAAAACTCACTGCATTTTCTATATTGGTGCATTTTTCATGCACCTATCGCCCATTGAAGTCAATGGGTGTTTGAAAACTACGCACCGGACACAGATGCACCTCCGTGTGCGGTGCGTGATTTGCCCATCAATTCAATTGAGAATTATAAAAAAAAATGGATGTGCATGAATAACGCATAACACTTGCAAAGCACTCTGATGCATAAAGGACCAGATTCACGCGTGTTTTTCACGCACGTGAATCTGATAGGCTCCTTTTAAAGCTACATTCACACGAGTGTATGAACTTCAATCCCAGGACATACGGATTACTCTGGATCCGCCCCCTATTCCATACCTCCCAATTGGTAACTCCTATTCATTTTAATGGGAAAAAAAACAAACCCCATTCATTTCAAAGGGAAGTGACTGCACTTTTTTGGCCACCTCTCCTTTTCCGACCAGGAATGGTTTCTGCGCACCCACCTCTCGTTTGAGGGTGAAGACAGCTTCATTCTTGGGATCAATAGGTGTCCCAGCTGCCAGACCCTCAATAGACCTGTCAGATTGATATGTCATTAAAAGGTTTTCTGGGAAAATCCTGTTAATGAAAGAGCATTAATCCTAATAAAATACAATTCGTGTATATGTATATATATATATATATATATATATATATATATATATATATATATATATATATATATATATATATATATATATATATATACATAGACAATGTGTAGACATATATAAACAACAAACGATAGATCTAGCAGCATCGGTAAAGCATGGGTGCAAGACTTAGGAACCAGACCAAGATTCCAACTGTATAAATGTTAAGGATCTGCCAGGCACAGCTTGTGTATCTACGCCCATAGGTAATCAGTCTGCACCTGCTTCTATGTCTGTGAGACTGACTCCATCTTCCACCACTCAGGATGGCAGGCTTAGGAGTGGGAGAGCCTATCACAGCCTGGCCAGACGGAGCCGCCCTCTGTCTATTTATACCTGCCTTTCCTGTTCCTCCTTTCTTGTGATTCTTCTCGTTTGGTACCTCATACACTCCTGGTTTGACTCGGCTTGTTCACTACTCTCCTGCTCTGCGTTTGGTACCTCGTACACTCCTGGTTTGACTCGGCTCGTTCACCACTCTTGTTGCTCACGGTGTTGCCGTGGGCAACTGCCCCTTTTCCCTTGCTTCTGTGTACCCTTGTCTGTTTGTCTGTCGTGCACTTAGTGAGCGTAGGGACCGTCGCCCAGTTGTACCCCGTCGCCTAGGGCGGGTCGTTGCAAGTAGGCAGGGACTGAGTGGTAGATAAGGGCTCACTTGTCTGTTTCCTTACCCCCATCATTACAATAAACTTCAAAAAATAGGCAGCACTCCGTAGTATAGTGGAAAAAAAGTGGGTACTTTATTGCCCCATGTCTAACGTTTCAGCTCTGTCCTCTATAGCCTTTCTCAATCCAGGCTATAATAAATAATAACATTAAAAACGCAGCTGTATTAAAATGTTGGTTTTATCATTAACCTCTCTAAAGTATAAACATATGGATTACAAAATTGCATAATAAACTGTGAATATAATGTTCCAAAAGTAATAAACGTCTTGTTACAGTATATGTACTTTAAATGACCCTAAGAAACATAAAAAACACAAAAAATACTAAAATATATATGAATACCTTAAAATGTAAAAAAAAAAAGTTTCCCACTTAAAAACATCATAAATTCTCACTTTAATCCAAATTTAAAGGTAGTACAGAATTTCCACTAAAAGATACTTGAAAGACAAGTAATCCATCCTGTTACACACTACAGATTTTTTTTGGTAATAAAACAGCATCCGCCTTCGACAATCAACTTCTTGACGGAAACTAACACTCACTAACTCAAGTTCCCCAGGTACAGGTCGTGACCTGCTGATAGGGTCAATGACTAACTGGAAACTAAGGCTTTTACCATGGGCGAAAAGTACTTTCATAAAGAGGGTGAAATGTTCCTAAATGCATTTATGATAGGAAGTAAGAAAATAGTGCATATGTTATCACTTAGGGTAGGATCACATGGCAAACTAGAAACGGCCGTAAAATACGGAGCTGTTTTCAAAGTATCAAGTATTGATGTGTTTTTACGGCCGTTTTTGGAGCTGTTTTTCTATTGAGACAATGAAAAAAGCTCCAAAAACTGCTCAAGAATTGACATGCGCTTCTTTTTTACGGAGCGTTTTACGGAGGTAAAAACCGACCCGTGGGAACGAAACCCCATTTTTCCCAATGAAATCAATGGGCAGATGTTTGGAGGCATACAGCCTCCATATTTTTAGCCGTTTTTCAGGGAGTTTTTCGGCCCAAAAAATGGCTGACAATAAGCCGTGTGAACATACCATAAGGGTACGAACACACACAGCGTAAACACTGCGGATTTTCCGCAACTGATTAATTGCGGAAAATCTGCAGCGTTTTACAGTAGCAGCAGTGTGGGTGAGATTTCAACAAATCTCGTCCCCATACTGTGGAAAAATGCCGCCGAAAAAAACGCACAAAAATTTACCTGCGGTGCGGTTTCTTCAACCGCAGCATGTCAATTAATGTTGCAGGTTTTCCCATTGAATTCAATAGGGTGGTTAAACCCGCAACAAAGTGGTGTTTGTTGCAATATTTGCGGCGTAATCACAGTGATTCCACCGCAAAATCGCAAGTAAGAAAAAAAAAAGTTATACTTATCCAGAGTTCAATGCTTTTTCTCCAGTCCGGCCTCCCTGGATAACGTTGCAGGCCATGTGACCGCTGCAGCCAATCACAGGTTGCAGCGGTCACATGGCCTGCAATGTCATCAAGGGAGACCGGAGCAGACATCAGAGCAGGGAGGGGGTAAGTATGTGCAATAATTTACGCAGCGGAATTTACACCCAAAAAAACGCACCCCAGTGTGGTGTGGGTTTTCAAACGGCATTCACTGCGGTGTTCAAGGCGGATACACTGCGCAGCTTGACGTAGCGTATCTGCCCTGAAACTCTACAATTTCATTGGAAGTCAGAATGCTGTTGGAGGAATCCATAGCAACTAAGTAAGACCCAAGCAATCAAAAGTTTAGATTGTGTCTTGAAGAGCTCTGCAATCATACAGAGGACTGTGCGGCTAGTCAGTCACAGCTGCAAACGCCTTTCTATCCCCATCTCTATGAACAGTGCAAGGAGGAAACAGAAAGCTGAATGTGTCAATCTTCAGCTTACTGTCACATAGACAATGGTGGGTCCTGGAGAGGTACCCACTGGCCTCCAGGTATGAAATATTAACCCTTTGTTTGCCCTAGACCACCAGGAATACTGGTATTATCTCCTTCACTACCGTAGACCACCAAGGATACTGGTTTTATCTCCTTCACTGCTCTAGACCACCCGGCACCACCATGTTGGCATTCATCCCTTGAATAACCTAGACCATTAAGGATTTTTCTATTAACCCATTCAATAACCTAGACCAGGGATTTGGGCATTATCCCTTTCAGTACCATAGACTGCCAGGGGTCTTGGCTAAGAGCCCCAATCTAGCCTACAACATTAGGGATGTTAGTATCAACACTTTCACTAATGCTAAAAGCCGCCGAGGAAAAAAACGCCTCCGTCTCCTATTGAAATCAACTCAGTCATTTTTTTGGCTCTGGTTCTGACGCGGTTTCCGCGTCAAAATCAGAGCCAAAAAACTGTGTAAACTGGACCTTAAAGGAACCACAATAAAATATTTAATTTATAAATAAATAATAGAATAAATAAATTTATTGCAACTGTAGAATATGTTTAATGGTTAGTAAAATTAATGTCCTTATACTTCATATGCTAGATGTTTTTATTATATTATTGTAATGACGGGGTAGGGAGACAGACAGGTGAGCCCTAATCTACCCGCCACTCAGTCCCTGCCTACTTGCACGGCCCATCCTAGGCGACGGCGTACAACTGGGCGATGGTCCCTACGCTCGATATGTGCATGACAGACAAACAGACAAGGGTACACAGAAGCTAAGGGAAATGGGGCAGTTGCCCACGGCAACAACGTGAGCAACAAGAGTAGTGAACGAGTCAAACCAGGAGTGTACATGGTGCCAAACGCAGAGCAGGAGAGTAGTCAGTAAAGCCAGGGTCAATATGAAGCAGAGGTCAATAGGAAAAGCAGGAACAGCAGAGCCAGGAAGCAAAAGAATCACAGGCAAAGGACAAGCAGCAAATGAAGGTATAAGTAGACCAAGGGCGGGAGCTAGGACCGTCTGGCCAGGCTGTGATAGGTTCTCCCACTCCTCAGCCTACCAGCCTGAGTGGTAGCAGATCGATTCACTCTTGCAGACCTAGGCACAGATGCAGGCTGATTAACCACGGGCGTTGACACAGAAGCTGTGTCTGGCAAATACTTTACAGTACCCCCCTTTTATGAGGGGCCACTGGACCCTTCCTAGTTGGACCTGGCTTGTTGGGGAACCGAAGATGGAACTTCCTAAGCAATAACCCGGCGTGAACATCCCGGGCGGATACCCAAGTCATCTCCTCAGGCCCGTATTCTCTCCAATGGACAATGTACTGGAGGGAGCCTTGGACTATCCTGCTGTCCACAATCTTGGCCACCTCGAATTCTACCCCTTCAGCGGTGAGAACAGGGACCGGAGGTTTCCTCGAGGTAGCCAAGGACAGGGAGCAGCGTTTCAGGAGGGAGGCATGGAACACGTTGTGTATTTGAAAAGACGGGGGTAACTCCAGCCGGAAGGAGACAGGGTTAAGGACCTCACGGCCCTATATACCGGGGAGCAAATTTTTTGGACGGAACTTTAAGGCGTACATTTTTTGAAGACAGCCACAACAGATCCCCGACCACAAACAAGGGGTTAGTAGAACGTCTTTTATCTGCCTGAGTCTTTTGTATGCTCTGGG
The DNA here is from genome assembly GCF_050947455.1 of Rhinoderma darwinii. Lineage (NCBI taxonomy): Eukaryota > Metazoa > Chordata > Amphibia > Anura > Rhinodermatidae > Rhinoderma > Rhinoderma darwinii. Next base: position 95,565,187 of record NC_134694.1, read on the forward strand.
ACGCCTCAAGGTTCTTCTGAACCTGGGCCCAAACTGTGCACAGTTCCCGATGAACGAAATCTACCTCGGGATTGTTGGACCCACCAGGAGAAACGGAGGAGAACCGTGGGTTAAACCCAAAATTACAGAAAAAGGGGGAGACCCCTGACGAGTTACTGACCCGGTTATTAAGGGAAAATTCGGCGAGGGGAATGAAGGAGACCCAATCATCTTGACAGTCAGAGATAAAACACCTTAAATATTGTTCTAGAGACTGATTAGTCCTCTCAGTTTGGCCATTAGTTTCAGGATGGAAGGCCGAGGAGAAGGACAGATCAATCTCCAGCTTCTTACAGAAAGCTCTCCAAAACAATGAAACAAATTGTACCCCTCTGTCAGAAACAATATTGACAGGAACCCCATGGAGACGCAGGATGTGTTTGACAAACAAGGTAGCTAACGTCTTGGCATTGGGTAGTTTCTTGAGGGGCACAAAGTGGCACCTCTTACTGAAGCGGTCTACTACAACCCACACCACCGACTTGCCTTGGGATGGAGGCAGATCGGTGATAAAATCCATGGAGATATGGGTCCAAGGTCTCTGGGGAATGGGCAAAGAACATAGTAAGCCCGCTGGTCGGGACCTGGGAGTCTTGGACCTAGCACAAATTTCACAAGCGGCGACGTAGGCCTTAACATCTTTAGGCAATCCAGGCCACCAATAGGTTATAGAAATGAGGTGCTTGGTACCCAGGATGCCTGGATGGCCAGATAGTGCAGAGTCATGATTCTCCCTGAGTACCCTTAGCCGAAATTGCAGGGGCACAAACAGCTTGTTCTCAGGAAGATTCTCGGGAGCTGAACCTTGATCAGCCACAATTTCGGAGGGCCTGTGATTATGTAATAACGTGGTAGGGAGACAAACAGGTGAACCCTAATCTACCCGCCACTCAATCCCTGCCTACTTGTACGGCCCATCCTAGGCAACGGCGTACAACTGGGCGACGGTCCCTACGCTCAATATGTGCACGACAGACAAACAGACTAGGGTACACAGAAGCTAAGGGAAATGGGGCAGTTGCCCACGGCAACACCGTGAGCAACAAGAGTAGTGAACGAGCCGAGTCAAACCAGGAGTGTACGTGGTGCCAAACGCAGAGCAGGAGAATAGTCAGTAAAGCCAGGGTCAATATGAAGTAGAGGTCAATAGGAAAAGCAGGAACAGCAGAGCCAGGAAGCAAAAAAATCACAGGCAAAGGACAAGCAGCAAATGAAGGTATAAGTAGACCAAGGGGGGGAGCTAGGACCGTCTGGACAGGCTGTGATAGGTTCTCCGACTCCACAGCCTACTAGCCTGAGTGGTAGCATATCAAGTCACTCTAGCAGACCTAGGCACAGATGCAGCCTGATTAACCACGGGCGTTGACCCAGAAGCTGTGTCTGGCAAATCCTTTACAATTATAGTGTTGGCACTGATCAGAAACAAGAAAGTATCAAAAACTACTGAGCATTATTGATCCATCTCCTTATCACTGTCTGTAATGGAATCAGAACATACTTCTTGTGATATCATAATCTACAATCTAGTTATGGAGCATCTGTACACACTTTTTTTTACGTTTGGCCGTATGTTTGAGGCGACTGAAGGGAGGCAAGGGATGTTTTGTACAGTGCACTTGTTATGGAGTTGCAAGTTGAGCAATTCCCCAAAGGTTGCTGGAGACTGCCAGGAGAAAGCGTGCAAATAAATCCGCAACCTCAAATCCGTCATAACTCTGAACGACAGAGTTTAAGGCTACTCTAAGGTTTTCGCCAGAGCCGACCGCAAGGCAGGATGGTTTTTGTTGCATAGAACCCAGGTTGTCTTAGAAGAGTTCAATGTTGGATAAGAGGTGCAATGCAGGCAAACCTGAACAGGAACCAGACAGCCAGAGGGTAAAGCAGAGGTCAAAATCAGCTGGGAGCAGATAATCAAAATGAGTAAACAAAGGGTTATCCAAATACAAGCCGAGGTCAATTTCGAAGAAGTCCACAAGTCAGAGGTAAAGGGTGTAGGTAAGTAGCTTGATCAAAACACATGCAGACAGGCAAATCACAAGCAAAGAACAAGTGGAGGAAGCCAGGTATAAATACTATCCCTACACCTGATAGTCAGAAGGACAGAGAAAAGAGATAGGCTCAAAGTAAAACCAGAACCGCCCAGAAGCTAGAACAGTAGTGTCACGGACACAGGGTATGTGGACCCACTAGGCCGCTCCGCCGTAGCGGGGATGCAGCTGACCAGGTCACAGTCTATACGAAAGTCAATGGCAGACAGCAATGCTTGGGTACCTGAACTAGTCCAGACGGTGGCTGTGGCTTCAGCATGGATGGAGGCTGGTGTGGCAAGTGGCGCCAGACGTGGCGGGCAGTATCCGATGTAGCAGAAGACACTGGACATGGCAGAAGACACTGGACGTGGCAGAAGACACTGGACGTGGCAAACGACACTGGACGTGGCAGAAGACACCAGATGTGGCAAACGACAGCAGGTGCAGTAGACACAACTCCAACGCTGGTAGGCACAGGAACTAGAACAATACGGAATACAGGAACGGGTAACAGGGCACGGGTAACAACTGGAACGGGGAAACACTAAGGGACCCAGAGACAAACTGGGATAGACTAACAATGCTCAGGCAAGGATCAGAAGGCCTGGGGCCTTCTTATAGACCAGGAAATCATGGCAGTTGATGATGATGACGATCCTTTTGTGCGCGCGCTGGCCCTTTAAGGCCGTGCGCGAGCGAGCGTGTGCACCCTACGGGACACAGCAGGACGGAGCGGAAGTGAGCGCTGGCGTCTCCTAGAAAGGAGACAGGGGCCAGCGCTCACGGATCCATGGCTGCGGGCGTCGGGAGGTGAGTAAACCCGACGGCCCGCGGCCATGGACGCTACAGTATCCCCCCTCTTACGCCCCCTCTTCTTGGGACCAGAGCAAGAGAGGAACTTTTTAATAAGAGCAGGAGCACTGAGGTTCTCTTCTGGCTCCCAGGACCTCTCCTCAGGACCAAACCCTCTCCAGTCCACCAAATAGAAAGTCCTTCCTCCTACCCTTTTGCAGTCCAGGATCTCCTTTACCTCGAATACATCAGAAGGACCGCTGGGAGCAACTGTGGAACTAGAAGTCTTGCTGTAGCGGTTCAGGACCACTGGTTTCAGGAGGGACACATGGAAGGAGTTAGAGATTCTGAGGGTAGGAGGCAGCCGCAGTTTATAGGAGACAGGGTTGATCTGTTGCAGAATCTCGAAAAGACCAAGGAACCTGGGAGCAAACTTGTATGAGGGTACCTTCAAGCGAATGTTCCGAGAGGACAGCCAGACTTTAGTCCCCGGAAGATACTGAGGCGGCTCCCTTCTCTTAGTATCTGCCTTTCGCTTCATGCGATCTACTGCCAGCAAAATAGAGGATGCAGAGTCAGCAGCGGGTACCTGAGATGAAGCTGTACCCAGTTATCGTGCTGTGAAGAGATGACGTGGCGGAGATAATTTTCCATGATCTGGTTGATCCTCTCAACTTGCCCATTGGATTGGGGGTGATCGGCAGAGGAAAAGTCCAAACTCACATCCAGGAGTTTACAGAGGGCTCTCCAGAACTTAGAGGTAAACTGAACCCCCCGGTCGGACACAATGTGAAGAGGCAAGCCATGCAAGCGAAAGATGTGCTGAATGAAGAGACTCGCCAGTCGGGGAGCAGAAGATAGGCCGGTCAGCGGGATAAAATGTGCCATCTTAGAGAACTGGTCCACCACCACCCAGATGGTGTTGCATCCTGCTGAGGGAGGAAGGTCTGTTACGAAGTCCATTGCAATGTGCTGCCAAGGGGCACAGGCAGAGGTTGAAGCAGGCCGGCAGGCTTGGAGTGAGTCACTTTGTTAGAGGCACATACCGTGCAAGAAGAGACAAAGTCCAGAACATCTTTATGTAGCGTGGGCCACTAAAAGTGACGAGCAATCAGGTCTTGGGTTTTACGGACACCAGCGTGCCCAGCCAGTTTAGAACTGTGTCCCCAGCGGAGAATTCTTTTTCTGTCTGCCAACCGAACAAAAGTTCTCCCCGGAGGGATGTCTCTAAGCTGCAGAGGATTAGCGGTGAGCTGCGCCTTCTAGAAGATTTCTCCACTCCTCCAGAGTCAATTTGATAGCCAGTAGCTCCCGATCTCCAATGGAGTAATTGCGCTCAGCAGAAGAAAAAAGTCTTGCGTAGTAGCCACATACCACTGCCTTTCCTTTGGAGCTCCTCTGGAACAGAAAGTGCACCACCACCAACAGAGGAAGTGTCCACTTCCAGTGAGAACTGCCGAGATACGTCAGGGTGATGGAGGATTGAAGCTGAAGTGAAGGCTTTCTTGAGGCTAACGAATGCGGACTCTGCCTCTGGAGTCCACACCTTGGCGTTCACACCCTTCTTGGTAAGGGTAGAGATCGGAGCCGTCAGGGAAGAAAAGTTCGGAATAAACTGCCGGTAGAAATTGGCGAATCCCAGGAACCATTGTATGGCCCTTAGGCCTTGAGGATGTGGCCATTCCAGGACAGACTTTAGTTTCTCAGGGTCCATCTTAAGACCTTGATCCAAGATGACGTAGCCCAGGAAGGGCAAAGACCTCTTTTCAAAGGTGCACTTCTCCAACTTGGCATATAAGCGATTCTCTCTTAGTCGCAGAAGAACTTGACGAACATGCCTCCGATGGGTCATCAGATCTGGGGAGAAAATTAAAATATAATCGAGATAAACTACAACACACATATAGAGGAGATCTCGGAAGATATCATTAACGAACTCCTGAAATACTGCGGGAGCGTTACACAGTCCGAAGGGCATCACTAGGTATTCGTAGTGCCCATCGCGGGTGTTAAATGCCGTCTTCCATTCGTCACCCTGACGAATCTGGATTAGATTATAAGCCCCCCGCAGATATAGCTTAGAAAAAAATTTGGCTCCTCGTATGCGATCAAAGAGCTCGGAAATAAGTGGCAACGGGTATTTGTTCTTGACCGGGATCTGATTGAGACCACGGTAGTCAATGCAGGGTCGAAGAGATCCATCTCTTTTCTTAACGAAGAAGAAGCCTGCCCCAGCCGGGGAGGAAGATTTTCGAATAAAACCCCTCTCCAAGTTCTCCTTGATATAGGCTGACATCGATAAAGTCTCTGGCAAGGAGAGAGGATATACTCGTCCACGGGGAAGAGAAGCATTAGGAACCAGTTCAATGAGACAGTCATAATTCCGATGTGGAGGCAACGTCTCAGCCTCTCGTTTGCAAAAGACATCCGCAAAACTGGCATACTGAGATGGTAGACCGGAAAGTGACTGAGGCAGAGGGGGCCCAACAGGACGGACTTGTGACAGGCAATGGCTATGGCATCTGGAACCCCATTGAAGAACCTCTCCAGAATTCCAGTCAAGGGTCGGGGCGTGTAGACGGAGCCATGGCAGACCCAGCAGGATAGGATTGATAGCCTTAGGTAGTACCAGGAAGGTGATCTGTTCTGAGTGAAGAGCACCGACCCGTAGTGTCTGTGATGAGCATGATCGGATCAGGCAATGGTAGACCATTCACAGAGGCAAGAGTCAGGGGTCTCTCCAGACGGACTGTGGGTAGAAGAAAACGATCCACTAGATCCTACTGGATGAAATTAGCAGCCACTCCAGAGTCAAGATAGGCGGAGGAAGGATGTGATGTCTCTCCGGTGACGATGGCCACAGGAATCGATAATCTGGAAGAGGTTTTAACGTTTGGATACGTTCCACCTAGAGTTGCCTCTCCAACCAACCCTAGGTACTGGAGTTTCCCGGTTTCTGTGGGCATTGGTGCACAAAATGACCCTTAAGGCCACAATACATACATAGTCCAGAGGCTGCTTTTCCTGTTCAGATAACCGGACTCTGTCTACCTGCATGGGTTCTTCAGGTAGCGCACTAGGAGAGGACAATAGTGGTCTCTGGACCGAGGGTGCTGGTCTGTGGACCCGGCTCTCCTGTCGAACCTCTTGAGAGCCCTCCCGGATTCTCATATCAACCCGGGTGGCTAACAGGATGAGGGCATCCAAGGTAGAAGGAAGGTAGCGGGCCGCCAGTTCGTCCTTGATGTGAGAGGACAGTCCCTGCCAGAAGGTCGCCACTAGTGCCTCATTGTTCCATGCCAGCTCGGCTGCTAGGGTACGGAAGGAGATAGCATACTCCCCTACTGTGGAGCCTTCTTGCTTGAGGGTCAACAGAGTGGCTGCGGCAGAGGATGTTCGACCCGGCTCCTCGAACACGGCACGAAAGGACTGCTAGGTCCGCGGATACAGGTCCTTGTTGCTCCAAGATTGGGTTCGCCCATTCGAGGGCCTTGCCAGCGAGGAGGGAGATAATAAACGCCACTTTGGCCTCCTCGGAGGGGAAGAGATGAGGCCGTAGCCTAAAATGAACCGTGCATTGATTGAGAAATCCTCTACATGCTCTGGGATCACCGTCGTAGCGAGGAGGAAGAGGCAGAGGAACTGTGGATCCAGAACAAACAGGAGGAGCAACGGGCAGTGGCACAGCAACCACTTCAGGAGGAAGAACCGGAGGTGGAACAGCGAGTAGATCCAGGCGGACCAGGATATAATTCACCGCCTGAAGGAGTTAATCCTGACGTGTGCATAGGTCATGCATCTCTGTCTGTATCTTCTGGACTGCGGTCTTGGGCTGGCCAGCGGGTTCCATGGCCTGAGGGTACTGTCACGGACACAGGGTATGTGGACCCACTAGGCCGCTCCGCCGTAGCGGGGAGGCAGCTGACCAGGTCACAGTCTATTCGAAAGTCAATGGCAGACAGCAATGGGCGTGGCAGAAGACACTGGACGTGGCAAACGATACTGGATGTGGCAGAAGACACTAAACGTGGCAAACGACACTGGACGTGGCAGAAGACACCGGACGTGGCAAACGACAGCAGGTGCAGTAGACACTACTCCAATGCTGGTAGGCACAGGAACTAGAACAATACGGAATACAGGAACGGGTAACAGGGCACAGGTAACAACTGGAACGGGGAAACACTAAGGGACCATTTGCGAGACAGACTGGGATAGACTAACAATGCTCAGGCAAGGACCAGAAGGCCTGGGTCCTTCTTATAGACCAGGAAATCATGGCAGTTGATGATGATGATCCTTTATGTGCGTGCGCTGGCCCTTTATGCAGCATTAAATATCATCGTTGTCGGCAACACATCTCCCTGTGTAAACACGGTGATGTGCTGCCGACATGATGAAAATATATGGGGACGAATGATTGTAGTAAAGATCACTCATCTACATACATGAGCAATCATTGCTCCTTGTGAAAGGAGCAAACGCGTGGCCAATCAATGATCGTCGCTCGTTTTCACGGTCCATATCGGGCCGTGTAATAGGACATTAAGAGGGAACTGACAACCATCTTCACATCATCTAAAGCTCCTTCCACATCTGCTCATCATTTTGGACCTCCATCAATCCCCTCAGTAAAGAGGACATCTGCAAAGACACTACAATGATCTTCAGGCCTGATTTACGCGAGCGTGTGCGTTTTGCGCACGCAAAAAAGGCGCCGTTTTGCATGCGCAAAAGGCACTTAACAGCTGCGTGTGTCATCAGTGTATGATGCGCGGCTACGTGATTTTCGCGCAGCCGCCATCATTATGACACTCCGTTTGGATGTTTGTAAACAGAAAAGCACGTGGTGCTTTTCTGTTTACATTCAGAGTTTGACAGCTGTTGCGCGAATCACGCAGTTCGCACGGAACTGCTTCCGTGCGGCATGCGTGGTTTTCACGCACCCATTGACTTCAATGGGTGCGTGATGCGCGAAAAACTGCGAAATATAGAACATGTCGTGAGTTTTACGCAGCGGACTCACGCTGCGCAAAACTCACGGACTGTCTGCATGCCTCCATAGACTAATATAGGTGCGTACGACATGTGTGAAAAGCACGCGCGTCGCACGCACGTATATCACGCACGTGTAAATGATGCCTGAGGCTAAGTGCACCATCTCCAGTATTTCATCATCCTTGAAAGAACATACCTTCAAGGATTGTGACATTCTACGAGTGCTTCAGGATGCTTGATCCTTATGCCTTCAGAAATAAGCATGTAGGACTTCAAAAAATTACTCTGTAACCATGCTGCAAATAAAGGAATAGTTTGCTACACTATCAGTGTCTACATTATCAGTGTCTATTTTTTTTACAGGTAAACTCTTTTTTTTTTTTAAAGGAAATTCACATTTTATTCTCATAATAGACTTTTAACATTTCCAAAAACAGTCTTAAAGTGGTAGTAGAAACAGTTTCAAGGTAAGAAGTTATATATTATCAACATTGTTCAATTGTAGCCCATTAAGAATCCGGTGCAGCCAGGTCTCCAAGTTGCATGTGTTCTTGGTACTGCAAGTGGATGATTACTACACAGCATAGCAGATGTAGAGATGCAGTGTATTCCCCAGTCAGCGAGAACCATCTTATGTTGGCTTCCTGCCCAGTCTTGTTGAATGACTAGCACATGGATGGCAAAGTTGGGTGGTTGTTGAAAGTTACTTCTGAGATCCACGGTAGATAGAAACAACTTCTCATGCTATCGGACAGCAACTTTGGCTAGCGATGACGTGGTAGAAGCTGGCACAGAGATCTGGTTGCTTCACACTTCTCTAGGAATTGGTGTTCAGTGTCAGGAGGCAGCAATAAATCTTGATGCTGGCGGTTTTTACTGGATTCTGACCTGCTCCCGCACGGATCCTCCAAATCTCCTGGTCACACTCGGCCACATCTCCCAAAAAACAAAATTTTTTACAAGGCTCTATTTTCAAAATTTTGGTGTACAAAACACGTACAAATATACAAACATTACAAAATAAAAGACATTCAGAGAGGCAGTAGCGGGAAATTCTTACTTTAACCCCTTCCCGACATTTGTCGTAAGTATACGTCATGGAAAGCCAGTTCTTCCCGCAAAATGTTGTATACTTAGAAGCTGAGCCGGTGATATCATCGCCGGATCTCAGCTGTATCTTACAGCTGACATCCGGCTGTAATGGCGGGGACCGAAATTAGCTTCGATCCCCGCCATTAACCCCTTCAATGCAGCGTTCAAACGTGTTCGCTACATTTGAAATTGCCGGGGTTCCGGTGGCTGCAATCGCAACCGGAGGCCTAATACTGGCCTCCCGGTCTGCCTAGCACGGAAGCCGGTCAAGATCCACCCTGAGTTTGGACTTTTCCTCTGCCTATCATCCCCAATCCAATGGGCAAGTTGAGAGGATCAACCAGATCATGGAAAATTATCTCAGCCACTTCATCTCTTCACAGCACGATAACTGGGTACAGCTTCTTCCATGGGCCGAGTTCTCATACAACAACCACACAAGTGAGTCCACCACTTCCACTCCGTTCCACATTGTGTACAGTCAACATCCTAGAGTCCCTCTTCCTGTGTCGACTTCATCTCAGGTACCCGCTGCTGACTCTGCATATGGGGACTTCCTGCAAATCTGGCAACAGATCCGGTCCTCTATTTTGCTGGCAGTAGATCGCATGAAGCGAAAGGCAGATACTAAGAGAAGAGAGCCACCTCAGTATCTTTCGGGGACTAAAGTCTGGCTGTCCTCTCGGAACATTCGCTTGAAGGTATCCTCATACAAGTTTGCTCCCAGGTTCCTTGGTCCTTTCGAGATTCTGCAACAGATCAACCCTATCTCCTATAAACTGCGGCTGCCTCCTACCCTCAGAATCTCTAACTCCTTCCATGTGTCCCTCCTGAAACCAGTGGTCCTGAACCGCTACAGCAAGACTTCTAGTTCCACAGTTGCTCCCAGCGGTCCTTCTGATGTATTCGAGGTAAAGGAGATCCTGGACTGCAAAAGGGTAGGAGGAAGGACTTTCTATTTGGTGGACTGGAGAGGGTTAGGTCCTGAGGAGAGGTCCTGGGAGCCAGAAGAGAACCTCAGTGCTCCTGCTCTTATTAAAAAGTTCCTCTCTCGCTCTGGTCCCAAGAAGAGGGGGCGTAAGAGGGGGGATACTGTAACATCCATGGCCGCGGGCCGTCGGGTTTACTCACCTCCCGACGACCGCAGCCATGGATCCGTGAGCGCTGGCCCCTGTCTCCTTCCTAGGAGACGCCAGCGCTCACTTCCGCTCCGTCCTGCTGTGTCCCGTAGGGTGCGCGCCTTAAAGGGCCAGCGCGCGCACAAAAGGATCGTCCTCATCATCAACTGCCATGATTTCCTGGTCTATAAGAAGGCCCCAGGCCTTCTGATCCTTGTCTGAGCGTTGTTAGTCTATCCCAGTCTGTCTCGCAGATGGTCCCTTAGTCTTTCCCCGTTCCAGTTGTTACTCGTGCCCTGTTACCCGTTCCTGTATTCCGTATTGTTCTAGTTCCTGTGCCTACCAGCGTTGGAGTCGTGTCTACTGCACCTGCTGTCGTTTGCCACGTCCAAGGTCGTTTGCCACGTCCAGTGTCTTCTGCAACATCTAGTGTCGTCTGCCACGTCCAGTGTCTTCTGCCACGTCCAGTGTCGTCTGCCACGTCCAGTGTCGTCTGCCACGTCCAGTGTCTTCTGCCACGTCCAGTGTCTTCTGCTACATCGGATGCTGCCCGCCACGTCTGGAGCCACCTGCTGCACCAGCCTCCATCCACGCTGAAGCCACAGCCACCGTCTGGACTAGTTCAGGTACCCAAGCATTGCTGTCTGCCATTGACTTTCGTATAAACTGTGACCTGGTCAGCTGCATCCCCGCTACGGCGGAGCGGCCTAGTGGGTCCACATACCCTGTGTCCGTGACAATAGGGAACGTTCTCCAAACACAAACATCGCCAAGAACAGATATGGACAGTAATGTCAGGGGCTTCCCCAGAGACAGAGTCCCGGAACAGAGCCGCTAATGCTCTGCCTGGGACTCCTTCTCTCCTCCTGACATCACTGTCCATATATGGACAGTGATGTCATGACCACGGCAACGACAGCACCCGGCGGCCGAGATTACGGAGGTAAACGAGATTTCGTTTCCCTTGCTGGAAATCTCAAAGAAAAGAGTCAGAAGTGCCTGGATTGTGAATACACATGACGTCCAGGCTGGATGGTCATGTGTATTCATTATCAGGACACTTGATTAACGTTAATCTCTGTGTATGTGGCTGCACATCGCTGCTGTGTAAATGAATGGAGAGGAGTGTATTACGCTGACTGGTCACTGATTGGTCAGCGTCATACACGTAAACACGCCCAGTTAAAAACACAATACACGCCCAGTTGGACATAACGGAAAAAAAACGCCCAGTTGTCCATTTCAAAGCTCATTTGCATATATATAAAATAGCTCATAACTTGGCCAAAAAATGAAAGTTTTTATAAAAAACAAAACGTTACTGTTATCTACATTGCAGCGCCGATCACATGCAATAGGAGATAGGGATTTGAGAATCTGGTGACAGAGGCTCTTTAAAGCTTCTACTATACAGCCCCCAAAACCAGAGTTTTGGTGACTGTATTCCGTGCCTGGAGTCCATCTAAAAAGGCCAATTGGAAAGAGTTTTATGAGGATACCCTGGCTATTAGTTTCTCACAGACATTCCCAACAATGCTGGCTGGTTAAGAGCAGTTAACTGTCAGATAGGCTGCAGTGGTGAAATATCCTTTTTGGTTGGATGCCTGGGCAAACATTAAACTGTGTTTTTGTTTGTTTTTAACCCCTTCCCGCCCAATCACGTAACTGTACATAAGGGTTAAGGGGATGTATAGAAAATATTTGTTAGAAACAGGGGGGCCCCCTCCATCGTGTCATCGCCCCCCGGGCATGATGGGGGGGGGGTGACGATAGTTGTCATGGCAGCCTGAGGGCCGGATGAAGGCCCCCAAGTCCACCACCTTTGTACTCCTTTGTAATTCCGTCAGTGTCACGATATACTGCAATACTTTAGTATTGCAGTATATCATGCAAGCGATTCAACGAGCTTGTTCGGATCCCCTAGGGGGACTAATAAAAAAAAAGTGAAAAACAATTAAAGTTTTTTAATGTTCCAGAAAATAATCATATTAAAAGTTAAAAAAAAACTTTTCCCATTTTCCCTCTAAAGTAATGTAATTTTTTTTTAAAAGGCAACAAAATCGGTACCGCTGCGTCCGTAAAAGTCTGAACTATTACAATATAGCGTTATTTAACGTGCACGGTGAACGCCGTAAAAAATGACAAAATCGCTGTTCTTTTTATCAACTTAGTTCTCAAAAAATGTTTAATAAAAAGTGATCAAAAAATGGCGTGTACCAAAAAATTGTACCGATAAAAACTACAGCTCGTCTCGCAAAAAATGAGCCCTCACACTGCTCAATCCATGGAAAAATAATAATGTTATGGCTCCCAGAATGTGCTGAAACCAAATTTTTTTTTTTTAACAAAAAGTTTTTTTTTAAAGTAGTAAAATATATAAAAAAATATAAGATTTTGGTATCACCGTAAGGCTGGGTTCACACACACTATTTACAGACGTAATTCGGGCTTTTTAGCCCCCAATTACGTCCGAAATAGCGGCTCCAAAGCGTCGGCAAACATCTGCCCATTCATTAGAATGGGTCTTACGATGTTCTGTTCCGACGTTCATTTTTTTTACGCCACGCTGTCAAAAGGCAGGGCGTAAAAAAGACGCCCGCGTCAAAGAAGTGCCTGTCACTTCTTCAGACGTAAATGTAGACGTTTTCCATTGACTCCATGGAAAAACAGCTCCAATTACGTCCGTAATGAACGCAGCGCAAAGCGCCTCAACATGCCATTACAGCTGAAATTACGGAGCCCCATAATTTCAGACGTTACGGACGCTGCCGTGTGAACATACCCTAATAGTATTGAGCCACAAAATAAAATTGAGTTGACGTTTTTACCACAGATTGAAAGCCATAAAAAAGAAAAGCGTTATGGATCTTGGAAGGCAACGAACAAAAATAATAAAAAATGGCCTGGTCCTTAAGGGGTTAAATGAACAGGCAATAATAAATATTTAAATATTATAATTTTATTTCACAAAATGTTTAGGGTGTATACAATCATCATGACTCAAAAGGAAAATAGTAAGGGTATGTTCACACGGCCTATTTTTGGCTGTTTTTCGGGGCGTAAACGGCCGAAGAATTGGAAGCAGAACGCCGAGTAAAAAACGGCCGCGAAAAAGAAGTGCAGGTCACTTCTTGGGACGTTTTTGGAGCCATTTTTCATTGACTATTGAAAACAGCTCCAAAAACTGCCGTAAAAAACGCTGCGAAAAATGCAGCGAAAATCGCGAGTGGCTTAAAAAACGTCTGAAAATCAGGAGCTGTTTTCCCTACAGACATTTAATTCCGTCTGTATGCCCTACACACTCACCGATGCAGCGCCATCTACTTCACGTGTGGATGAGATTTGCTGCTACTGTATTCTGCTGCATATTTGCAATTACGGATGGAAAATACGCAACAATTCCGTTACGTGTGGACAAGCCCTTATTCAGATGTATGGAACAAATTTACTACACATGAACATAACCTTATAATGATAACAATACCTAACAATGAAATACAATTAATTGTATTTATTCATAGTGCATGAGTGAATAATTTTGACAACACCCCAAAAACATAAAGTAACTTTCATTTTTTATAATAATAATAATAATAATAATAATAATAATAATAATGTCCTTTATTTATATAGTACCAATAAAAAACAAGAAACATTTAGGACATTACCAAAACAATTTGCGACTTTTTGCCGTTTTACGCCACTCAAAACAACAAAATCGGTGTGGATTAGTGGGAAGGGCCATCTGCACGCCGACAGATTTACCATCATTTAACCAGAAACTGACGTAAATTGTAGCGGAAATCTACACTAGTTCATAGCTGATGAAAATTTTACTTTGGAACGCACGGAGAGCAGAAGATGCAACTAATTTATTTAGGGGCGTGCACCTCTTAATTAATTTGTAGCATCTTAGGTTTCAATCCAAGACGTTAATTAGCCCCATTATTTCTGTCTAGTCAACTTTAGAGAAATTCAGCAGCATGCAACAAAATAATATAAGGAATATAGGATAATGGCTAGATAGGATAGAATAGATAGAATAGATAGATAGATAGATATGAGATAATTAGATAGATAGATAGATAGATAGATAGATAGATAGATAGATAGATAGATAGATAGATAGATAGATAGATAGATAGATAGATAGATAGATAGATAGATAGGGGATAGATAGATAGATAGATAGATAGATAGATAGATAGATAGATAGATAGATAGATAGATAGATAGATAGATAGATAGATAGATAGATATGGGATAGATAGATAGATAGATAGATAGATAGATAGATAGATAGATAGATAGATAGATAGATAGATAGATAGATAGATAGATAGATATGGGATAGATAGATAGATAGATATGGGATAGATAGATAGGATAGATAGATAGATAGATAGATAGATAGATAGATAGATAGATAGATAGATAGATAGATAGATAGATAGATAGATAGATAGATAGATAGATATTAGATAGATAGATAGATAGATAGATAGATAGATAGATAGATAGATAGATAGATAGATAGATAGATAGATAGATAGATAGATATGGGATAGATAGATAGATAGATAGATAGATAGATAGATAGATAGATAGATAGATAGATAGATAGATAGATAGATAGATAGATAGATAGATAGATAGATAGATATGGGATAGATATGGGATAGATAGATAGATAGATAGATAGATAGATAGATAGATAGATAGATAGATAGATAGATAGATATGAGATAATTAGATAGACAGATAGATAGTAGATAGATAGATAGATAGATAGATAGATAGATAGATAGATAGATAGATAGATAGATAGATAGATAGATAGATAGATATGGGATAGATAGATAGATAGATAGATATGGGATAGATAGATAGATAGATAGATAGATAGATAGATAGATAGATAGATAGATAGATAGATAGATAGATAGATATGGGATTAGATAGATATGGGATAGATAGATATGGGATAGATAGATAGATAGATAGATAGATAGATAGATAGATAGATAGATAGATAGATAGATAGATAGATAGATAGATAGATAGATATGAGATAATTAGATAGACAGACAGACAGACAGACAGATAGATAATAGATGCCATAGACTGAGAGACATGATATGCCATGGACTTGTATAACCCCGACCCTAAATGTGTCCCTATCCCCCAATCCCTCAGTCCCTATCCCTCATTCCCTTACGTCTTACTTGCTTTGGCAATGCTAATATGTATTTGGTCCTGCCAATAAAGCTTCTTTGAATTGAACTGAATTGAATTGATAGATAGATAGATAGATAGATAGATAGATAGATAGATAGATAGATAGTCGTTTCTTTCTTCTTTTAGATGAGCTCCCTCCATCTTTTGCATGTGTTTTGTACTTCTTGGTGCTGGTGGGGGATGGGGGGGGGGGGATACACTAAACACAACAGGAGTTTAGGGGTCATCAGCTTCTAGCCTCAGCATGACCACCTCTTTAAAGTATGAGAAGATCACGTGGTCCATTCCAGGCTGTTAATAATTCATTCAGAGCACGTTTTACTCTTGAGGAAATGCTTTGTTCTTCAGATTTCCCCTCTTCCCCTCCCCCAACCCAACACTAGAAAAAAAATTGTAATTTTCTTACAAACCACCCTCACATAACACACAAATCAAGTATATGCAAGTTATGCAATCTCCACCAATCATTAAACTATTAGAACACATCATGAGTTCTTGGAATTAAATGATGGAGTCATTTACATAACTTCTGATTATTTATTTATAAAAAAAAACCTCTAATGTTCTTTAACAAAACTTTACAATTAGCAACCTCAAAGCAATCTTAGATCGTGCATCCTTGTTTTCAAATTTTATAGTTTTAATGTTATATGTTAGATTCCTGCCAATTATAGGATTATAACTTTTGTATCTCTTCAGAACACTCGCAAGAACTGAAATATACAAAACCATAGGAAATATTTTTTTTTTTTTAAATAGTTTATCAAGGTAAAATACCAAAGCTAATTTTATTTTATTATATGCCAAAAGATACTAGAGCCAATATTATTTATTTTGTATTATTTTAACAAAGTAATAAACTGTAGCAATTGATTTCTTGTATTTTTTATTTATTATTATTATAAGACACTAGAGAATATATATATTATTGTTATACTATTTCCTCAGTTATTATATATCCTTTATGCATGCAGCGATATAAGTAACATATTTGCTGGAGTTGAATTTTAAGAAATATCTTTAATACATGTAAGAATGTAAATATGCGAAATATAAGCTTTTCACTTTTTATTGGATAACTTTTTAGTGACTTTTTAATGAACATTTGATTTAAGCAAAATAAATAAATACATAAAAAAAAAAAAAAAAAAGCCTTAACGTGACCCCAGATAACCTTTAATACTACACAATATCTGGATTTCTGTATAATAATTGTTGGTGATGGGACTATAATAGTTTCAGAGAAGATGTATAAACACTAGTGCAAAGGAAAACTGGAGCAACCAATCAGATTGCAGCTTTTATTTTTCTAAGGCTGATTATAAAATAAAATCATCTATGTGATTGGTTGTTATGAGCAATTCTTTCATCTTTCTTTGGCACTATTATTTATACGTCTTTAAAAATTATGCCGTATGCATAAAAGCGGCTTGAGATATTTTTTTATATTATGTTTTCATTTGCTAAGTGGTGTCAGGTATTCTGCCACATGTCTCAGGCTGGCTTTACATGTTACGATTTATCGAAGTTTTGATGTTCGATATAATTTTTTTGTATATTTGTAATTAATAGACATTGTTCACATGATACTTCTACCATTAAAAACTATTTCATGTAACAATTCACCAGTGGAGCAAAAGAATTAGCAAGTACGATCACTTTAAGGCTTTATTCAGTCGAACGGGAATTACGTCCGTGCAACGCGCGTGATTTTCACGCGCGTCGCACAGACCTATATTAGTCTATGGGGCCGTGCGGACATGTTTGTGATTTTTACTCAGCGTAAGTCCGCTGAAAAAAAGTCACGACATGTCCGTTCTTTCGGCGTTTTGCGCGAATCACGCACCCATTGAAGTCAATGGGTGCGTGAAAACCACGCATGCCGCACGGAAGCACTTCCGTGGGACGCCCGTGATTCGCGCAACAGCTGTCAAAAGGATGAATGTAAACAGAAAAGCACCACGTGCTTTTCTGTTTACAAACATCCAAATGGAGTGTCATAATGATGGCGGCTGCGCGAAAATCACGCAGCCGCGCATCATACAGGGCTGACACACGGAGCTGGTAAGTGTTTTTTGCGCACGCAAAACGCCGCCTTTTTGCGTGCGAAAAACGCCACGCTCGTGTGAATCCAGTCTAAGGCTGGGTTCACACGACCTATTTTCAGACGTAATTCAGGCGTTTTACGCCTCGAATTACGCCTGAAAAGACGGCTCCATTACGTCTGCAAACATCTTCCCATTGCTTGCAATGGGTTTTACGATGTTCTGTTCAGACGAGTTGCAATTTTACGCATCGCTGTCAAAGGACGGCGTGTAAAAATACGCCCGCGTCAAAGAAGTGCATGTCACTTCTTGGGACGTTTTTGGAGCCGTTTTTCATTGACTCCAATGAAAAACAGCTCCAATTACGTCCGTAAAAGACGCAGCAAAAAACGCGAGTACTTGCAAAAACGTCTGAAATTCAGGAGCTGTTTTCGCCGTAATTTCAGACGTATTTTGCGTTTGCGTGTGAACATACCCTAACTATGATCACTCCAATTATTGCCAGTTGAAAAGTATTACTGGAGCACCTTTACATAATTGTAAGATGTTACCAAAAACGGTCGTACGGTATAAAAAAAATCGTTACAAGTAACAATTTATACATTTTCTAACTGTGAAGTGAACAGTAATGTGGAAAATGGCCTCATTCGCTGCCGTACGGGGTTTCATTTGCGACGCACATTATGAGATGTTTTATGTATATGTTAGATACCAAAACCAAATATCTTTCAGTACAAATAAAAATCATATTCAGAATAAGTTTTAGACATAACCCCCATTATGGAAAAAACATGGAAAAATAAAGGCCAGGTTAGTCGCTTTTTGTTTTCTTTTATTTTTTTCTTTCAATTTATTTAGGTGAGAAAACGCAGTTTCCAGATGTAAATCTAGTATATGAATTTCTAGTCACACAATGTGTTTCTGTGAGAATCGCACCATGCTCGAGGTGTGACAGTTTTCTATACATTATTAATAACAATTCTTCACCAAAAAATGCAACTGCAGTATCTTGAATAGCTTTTTGGTGCATTTTTATTTTTTTTTACAATACACTTTAAAAGCCCCAAAAAAACGCAATGCAAAACCTTGTGTGAATGTCTCTATAGAAGACACTAATTTCCATCGCCTGTGACAAAATTTAAATTAAAAAAAAAACAAAAAACAAATCTTAGAGTTGTCTATTGAGGTGTTTACCACACACTTGGACATTTATTGGAGGGATAATTGTCATTAATGGTAGGATTTTTTAGTAGGTGCCTTATCTGCCAGCTGCAGGACATCATTAATTATGCTAATTGTGTGAGCGGATATACTCCCCCCACACCGCTGGCTGGTTGGTAAAGTGAAGGAGCCGCCCTGGGTTCAGGTCACATGATGCGGTGCTCTTCGCGCCACTTTTGTAAAGCCCCTTTTTCCTGCAGTTTTTTTTTTTTTTTGCACTGGTCATGAGGTAACGTTGTGTTTATGTTTTTTTGGGTGTAGAGTATTTGGTTGTGCGGCATGCTTTGGTGTGCCCCGTTTAGTGGCTGCTTGGGTGAGGTGGGTGCAGGGCTAGCTGAGCAGTACCCTTTCACTACGTACTTTGCAAAACAAGGCTGTGAGCTAGTGCGCTGTTTATAGGTGGAAGCCCCCACCTGTAGGAGTGAACCTCCATTTATGTGCGGTTAAGGGGTTGGAAAGTGTGCTGCTTCTCCGTCGTATGTGATGCTACTATGTAACACTTTGCAACTCACATGGCGCCCAGGGCTGCAGTCACAAACCAGACATGCCGTGTGTAGCGCTATGCACGGGGCGATGATGGTGGAGCGGCGTGTGAGATTGCATGCAGTGCGCTGCTGAGATTGTCTTGGCTGCAGCGTGTGTCCGGGGAGGGGATGCGTTTCTTTGTCTATAGCCTGGACTCGTGTTTTGATCGCTTCTCCTTACTTTGTAGCTGGTGCAGCAGATCTGCTTCCATGCTCCATGTTGGTTGCTACATATTTTCTGTGTTTAGCGAGAGCTGATATGCAAGGTTCATGGGTCTAAACCCCGAGCACATGGCGTAGTTTTTCCAATAGGTAGGAGGGGGGGGGGGGGTTCGAGTGCTTAATTATTTTTTCCCCTTTTCTCGGGCCTTGGAGATGTTTGTCCCCATTGCGCCTGTATCTTCCTCCCGGGCTGCACCATGGGATTTGTAGTCATTGTTATTTGTTTGGCTGGCGGGGGGTGCCATGAGGTATGTGAACTGTCATGTCTGTATAGTAGTATCGTGCCTTAATCCTATTATCGCCTGCGTCCATCTAATGTGTATGCATCTATTTCAGGCTAGGTAGTGGAGTGTTCAGTGAAGAGTCCAGAGAAATGTTCACCGCTCCTCCAGTCTTTCTCGGCAGCCCCCTGTGTGGATGTTAGGAGCCCCCCTGAACCGCATGTGTGGATGTTAGGAGCCCCCATGAACCGCATGTGTTGATGTTAGGAGCGCCCCCTCCAGGTGTTTGGTGTGATAGAACGTTGAGGTCTCCAGTGTGGGAGGACAATGGGCACCTGATACATTGTAGCAACATAAACAAGTTGACTCTGCATAACACGTGCATCGGCCATTTAAATGACTTGTGCTGGCAGCTCTCAGGGGGGCTAAGGTAACGTTGGTGGTCGTTGTTTGCTGGTTACATGTAGTAATGGGGTGGAGTAGTTAAATCTAGTGTCATGCATTGCAATCCAGCATAACAGGGGTTAAGGTTTGGCGCGTTTTTGTGGCATTTGAATTGTTGGGACTTCATTTCCCATCATGCACCTCTCCCCCCTCCTCCTCTTCTCTTTAATCTCAACACGAGGGACAGGGACGCGTGGTGTGGAGTCCGGAGTAGGAGACTGCTGAAGCCTCAGGTAACTGCCGGGGAGGTGGATGGAGAGATGGGAACAGGCTGAATGGAGCCAATAAATGGACTGGACTCATTACTACCAGTGCATCACTATCTAATGGGGTCAATGGCCATTGTGTCCTGGGAGCATGGCACCCTCCGCTGCTGTTTGCTTCACCCCTGTTTACACTAACTAGGAAGTTGCTGCGAATTAACAAAGCAGTTTTTAGGAGATTACACTTGAAGGCCAATGTGTTCCTGGACATGGTCTAGTAGAAGTCACTGCTGTCATGTTTATAAATAAAGGGGAATTGTATTGATAGTTCTTTCTGGATTGCAAATTTATATAAATGCACAGGGATCAGTGGGGCAGACTTCATATTTTTGTTACTTTTATGGTGCTGATCTTGAGGAACATAGTTAAGTATTAGGGTTTTATTTACTTGCGTTGTCATATGGATATCTGGGCACACTGGTCGCAGAATAAATGTGGGTGTCCTGTTCATGTAACAGCTTAACATAAATAAAAACAAACTTCCATCCTTGGCTGTGCTCAGCACTTGGTGACCAAATTGGCATACAAAATACAATGTTGAAGCAATGTGCTCATCTTTTGATCTGAAGGTGTACAACTTGGAAGTATGATTTACTAAAGGTTCACTTGTAGTGATTACTAATATTGTAATTCAGTTTTCATAATTGGACCAGTTTTTCTTGTGTATCAGGAATTCCTAGCGGTGTATTAATTTTAATTTATATGCCATGTGCTATTGCAGGCAATGAGCTTTTGTATCTGGCCAAATTTCGGTTGTACAAGTTAGGTTATGTTAACACTTTTTGGGCTATACATTTAGTGCATGCATCTGGGAAGCCTCCCAGCGTATGTGCCAAATTTAAAGCTCTTTCGTGTCATTCACAAGCCTCCCTGTAAAAAAAAAAACAAAACATTTTTGTGCTTTCTGTAAAGGAAGAAAGTTCTATGTACACCTGCCCAAACTTTTGGCATCCATTAGGTTTGCAGAGCCCTATGGATACGTTTGATGTATGTGCCAAAAGCTTCCCTAGTGCATATGCTGCAAAGGCATTGTGAACATAGTTTAATATTCTTAAGGCTGTTTCATCTATCATGGCCATTTGGGGCTGTTACACCAGATATATGATGGGTATGTCTATTTATTTTTCTTAATTGAATATTGAACTGTTCTGTGATGCCTTATTGACCTTTTATCTTTTTTGTGTTTTAGGTAATTGAGCACTACATTTCGGCAGCTGAGAGTGGTGTGATCAGTCTAGGTAATGCAAAAGTGCTTATAGTGCAGGTAGCTATTAGTACCTACTGCACTCTAAGCACTTCCAGCATTGTCATGGCAATTGAACCAATTGCAGCCGGAGACCTGTGTATAGTCCCCTTGCTGCTTTTGTGTTAAGGTGCATCTAGTGCAGTTAGTGGCATAGCTTAGAATCTACTGCTCTAAATGCTCCTTTTGGCACAAGGTGTTTGCATGTAATTCTGTGCATGTGAAACTAATCAACCAGAATCTCTCCAACCAATGATTAGTCCAGGCTGTGCCAAAGTGCTCATAGTGCAGGTAGCTTTTGTATAGTTTCTACTGTAATATGGGCACTTACAGTACTGCCGGAGATGTGCCCTATGAAATGACCTGCCTGACCCGCTGATATGTTTTATTTTTTCCCCATTACTGTTAGTTTGGCTGGTTTGCACCAGCTGATTACAATTGCTGTGCAAATCCATGCAAAACTGACAGTGGTGGTAACCTGCTGCTGGAGATTGTCTGCTGGAAGCTGTGTGTTTTCCTCTGGCTCCTCCATGGGTGGGGATTTGTTGCATTACTTGTGTTTGTGGTAAAAGTATTGCACTTGTCCCGGCCTGTGGAAGAAAAAGGACTATCAACTGGGTTGTGTTGTGATGTTTTGTACTTGTTTTGCTGTTGTCGGGTGGATCACGATGCAATTTTATTTAGTTTGGTAGGAGAAAAATTGCACGGTATCCATCTGTAAACCGCATAACTATTCTGTGAAATTTTTAACTTTTCCAATTGATGCTGTGCCTTTATTAAAGAACCCATTTTCTGCCTTTATTTTCTTTTTTTGCCATGCAACCATTGCTGCTAAACAATGTACAGCTCGTAACTTTTACCGAGGTATTCTGGCAACTTATTAAAAACGTAACAAACTGTACTGTACTGATGTGCAAGCTGCACTTGTGAAGTTCTGTATCTTATTGTTTTTAACCATGTTTCTGTATGTGTACATCTCTGGAGGTCTATGTTAGGTGTATTTCTTGCTTTAACCCCCCCCCCCCCCCAAAAAAGGTGCTTGTATGGAACTCGCTCATTTTATTTTATTTTTTTTGTTTCTTCACCATTCATTTGTCTTCTATTGGGATAAATTGGGCACCCAGACAGAATCCATTGAAGAATTGCACAATTTTGTTTTCATAAAGTGGGACATGGTGCTGTTACTGCTGTACATGACCCCTAAAGCAAGTGACTACATAAATGTTTGGACTTAAAGAGGCTCTGTCACCAGATTTTGCAACCCCTATCTGCTATTGCAGCAGATCGGCGCTGCAATGTAGATTACAGTAACGTTTTTATTTTTAAAAAACGAGCATTTTTGGCCAAGTTATGACCATTTTCGTATTTATGCAAATGAGGCTTGCAAAAGTACAACTGGGCGTGTATTATGTGCGTACATCGGGGCGTGTTTACTACTTTTACTAGCTGGGCGTTCTGATGAGAAGTATCATCCACTTCTCTTCAGAACGCCCAGCTTCTGGCAGTGCAGACACAGCCGTGTTCTCGAGAGATCACGCTGTGTCATCACTCACAGGTCCTGCATCGTGTCAGACGAGCGAGGACACATCGGCACCAGAGGCTACAGATGATTCTGCAGCAGCATCAGCGTTTGCGGGTAAGTCGATGTAGCTACTTACCTGCAAATGCTGATGCTGCTGCAGAATCAACTGTAGCCTCTGGTGCCGACACGATGCAGGACCTGTGAGTGACGTCACTGATCTGCACTGCCAGAAGCTAGGCGTTCTGAAGAGAAGTGGATGATACTTCTCATCAGAACGCCCAGCTAGTAAAAGTAGTAAACACGCCC
Organism: Rhinoderma darwinii; assembly: GCF_050947455.1. Classification (NCBI taxonomy): domain Eukaryota; kingdom Metazoa; phylum Chordata; class Amphibia; order Anura; family Rhinodermatidae; genus Rhinoderma; species Rhinoderma darwinii. The sequence goes on from NC_134694.1 coordinate 95,588,505, forward strand.
CGATGTAACACACATAATACACGCCCAGTTGTACTTTTACTTTTCAACACGCCCAGTTGTACTTTTGCAAGCCTCATTTGCATAAATACGAAAATGGTCATAACTTGGCCAAAAATGCTCGTTTTTTAAAAATAAAAACGTTACTGTAATCTACATTGCAGCGCCGCTCTGCTGCAATAGCAGATAGGGGTTGCAAAATCTGGTGACAGCCTCTTTAAGGCCCTTTTACACAGACTAATGGTCAGGTGAACAAATGTTCATATGAACACTTGTTCCCGATCATTGCCCTTTGTAAACGGGACAAAGATCAGACAATGTATAATATGTGCTGACATGATGCAATTGCATGGGGACAAATAATTGTAGTAACGAGCATTCATCCCTATACTAGATAATTGCTCTTTTTGAAGGGAGCTAACGAGTGCCTGTGAATAAACCGCATGAGCGATAGGCAATACATATCTGCCTGTGTAATGCCACCTTTATAAGTCTATATGTAGTGTAAACACTGCGAATTTTCCACAAAGTATTTAATTTCAGAAAATCCAGTGTATGGCTTAATGTAATGCAACTGTAAGGGTTTTAACTGTCCGGAAATACGGGTCCTAGGGAGACTCCTCCGTAGAGATCTGCAATTTCGGAAGCACCCATAGACTTCTATGGGTGAGTCTGTCCTGCAATTGCGGATTTACCCAGACCTATTAAGGTCTGTTCAGCCTGGCCTCCTGGGATGAATTCTCACCCCATGTGACTGCTGCTGCCAGTCACAGGAGATGTCATACGAGGAGGCCAGGCTGCAGGACATCAGAGGGATGAGACACTAAATTTGGATAAGCATAACCTTTTTTCTTTTTCTTCCCTGTCGCAAATTCTCAAGTTCTTGCTTCAACTAAAATCATGGCAAAATTCAGCTATTTTGCCAAAGTAGCAGCAAAAAAAAAAAAACAGTATTGTTTGCAACATGTGAACCCAGCCTTGGACGTCTTTACTAATTTCGAAGTGTGGGAACTCTAGTTACAGGGAGGAGAGAGCACATTGCCTTTTGAAATGAAATTTCCCACTTTTTATTTACTTAGATTTGTGAAACTGATAATTATGAATGTAAAAAAATTCTAAAATTGCATCACATGGAACTCTAGTTTGCTTAGACTTCATTCACATCTGCACTAGGGTCCTGTTCCGTCAAACGGAAGCCATTGACACTGGGTCCATCACCATTGAGATCAATGGTGATGGAAACGGAAACCTTTTGGTTTTCGTTTGTCTCGGTCAGGGTCCTGTTCCGACGGAAAGCTCAGACTGAACGGGACCCTAGCGCAGGTATGAACGAAGCCTTATTTGTCATATGTCTTGAATTAGATGAAAATCTAATCTCCATTTGTATATAGAATTTTTTTTTTTCCATCCACGTGCTGAAGTCGTTGTAAAAAAAAATCAATAAATAAAAAAAATAATTATGTTGTCTCCAAGTTGCATACCAAAATAGTATGTGGGTGTGTACGGTAATAATCCTTTATCTCCTTTAACAGCAAAATTGTTTGGGGATGTGGCACATCCTCTTAATGGAAATTGGTGGTTAGATAGTATTTTTGGAGTCATCTGAAGCGTGGAGGCGATAGTACAGAATACTGTTATCACCTCAACATTTGACGTATGGCTAGTGAGCACGCTCCATGCAATGCGAGTGTCGGCTGTATGTTACAGCTGACTCTTCAGTAAACCGCATCATCAAGAGCAAGCCCGCTCGTTTAACCTGTTAAATGCTGCGGTCCATAGCAAAGTGGCATTTAAATACTTAGAGGGGCGTGACCCCCCCCCTCTAGTAGCTAATCACACCCCCACAATGCAATCGTGCAGTGGCGATGGTTGCTATGGCAGCCTAATAAAGGCCCCCCCAGGTCTGCCATCTTTGTGCTCCTATTAAGCCCCGCCTCTGGCAGGGCTTAATAGAAGTTTGTCAGACTATATACTGCAATACATTAGTATTGCTGGTTGAAGTCTCTTAGATGGACTAATAAAAAAAAAAAAAGTGAAAATTTGTAAAATATATATATATATATATATATGTTCAAACCCCCCATTTTCCCCCTGAAGCATTTAAAAAAAAATATAATTAGTATCGCCGCATCCGTAAATGTCTGAACTATTACAATATATCATTGTTTAACTCGCAGTATACGCCATAAAAAAAATAATTAAACTCCAGAATCGCTAGTTCTTGGTCACCTAATCTCCCATAAAAAAATTGAATAAAACTTGCATGTACCCCAAAATGGTAGCATTAAAAACTACAGCTTATCCCACAAAAAATAAGCCCTCATACCCTCGAGGGAAAAATAAAGTTATGGCTCTCAGAATTTGGTGACCCAAAATAAATCTTGTTCTTTCACAAAAAAAAACTACATATATTTGGTATTGCTGTAATCTCATTGACCCACAGAATAAAGTTAGCATGTTTTAATTGCACGTTGAATTCCGTAAAAACAATGGAGGAATTGCTGGTTTCATTTTCTACCCCACAAATAATGTTTTCCCCCTTTCCTAGTACGTTATATGGCGCAATAAATTGTGCTATGAAAAACCAGCTCGTCCTGCAAAACTCAAGCCCTCAGGAATTTATCGATAGAAAGTTATGGCTTTTGGAAGGTGGGGAGGAAAAAAATGAAAATTTTACGATGGGAAGGGGTTAAATGTAGTTTTGAAACCAGTTTGGCAAAACAAATGCGTTTTTTTTTGGTGTGCTAGGTGTTAATGGGATCTCAAAGTTGTGCAGTTTTTTATAAATAAAAAACAAAAAAAACAAAGCTCTTTTGATCTAGTAGGATTTGGCAATTAATTGAATGGGTTTCCACTTTGAAATGCACCACTATCACAGTTTCTGCTTTTAAAAAGAAAAAATATATTTTAATCTTCCATGGCCGCGACATCTCATCCGCCTCCAATCAACTTGGAGGAGACGGTCAGCGCCCAAGGGTAAGCAGAGGCAGTGGGTGCGCAGTAATAGTTTACAGAGCCACAAGCATTCTGTAGCGCTGAGCAGTAGTATAGCGCTCATATGCTGTGACAAGGTTATGTTCACACGGGCTGTTTTTCGGGCCGTAAGCGGGCGAAAAATCAGAAGCAGAACGCCTCCAAACATCTTCCCATTGATTGCAATGGGAAAACGGCGTTCTGTTCCGATGTTTTTTTTTTTTTTCACGCGGCCGTTTTGAAAGGCCACTTAAAAAACGGCCACGAAAAAAGTGCAGGTCACTTGGGGCGTTTTTGGAGCTGTTTTTTATTCTATTGAAAACCGCTCCAAAAAACGGCTGCGATAAATGCGGGTTCAAAAAATGTCTGAAAATCATGTGCTGTTTTCCCTTGAAAACAGCTCCATATTTTCAGACGTTTGAGTTTGCGTGTGAGCATACCTTTAACCCCTTAGTGTCTAAGCCTGTTTTGGCCTTCAGGACCAGCCCCATTTTTGCAAACCTGACATGTGTCACTTTATGTGGTAATAACTCCAGAATGCTTTTACCTATCCAAGCGATTCTGGGATTGTTTTCTCGTGACATGTTGTACTTTATGATACTGAAAAAATTTTGTCATTAAATTCAATATTTATTTGTAAGAAACGCCAAAATTTAGAGAAAATTAGCAAAAATTAGCATTTTTCTAAATTTTAATGTATTTACTTGTAAAACAGATAGTAATACCACACAAAATACTTACTAGTTTATATTTCCCATATGTCTACTTTATGTTTGCGTCGTTTTTTGAACATTCTTTTATTTTTCTAGGACGTTACAACGCTTAGAACTTTAGCAGCAATTTCTCATATTTTCAAGAAAATTTCAAAAGGCTATTTTTTCAGGGACCAGTTCAGTTCTGAAATGGCTTTGAGGGCTTTATATATTAGAAAGTCCCCATAAATCACCCCATTTTGAAAACTGCACCCATCAAAGTATTCAAAACAGCATTCACAAAGTATTTTAGCCCTTTAGGCGTTTCACAGGAATTAAAGCAAAGTAGAGGTGAAATTTACAAATTTCATTTTTTTTCTTCAAAAATTCATTTGTAATAAATTTTTTCTGTACCACAGAAGGTTTTACCCAAGAAATGCAACTCAATATTTATTGCCCAGATTCTGCAGTTTTTAGAAATACCCCACATGTGGCCCTAGCGCGGTCATGGACTGAAACACAGGCCTCAGAAGCAAAGGAGCACCTAGTGGATTTTGGGCCTCTATTTTATTAGAATATATTTTAGGTACCATGTCAGGTGTGAGGAGGCCTTGTGCTGCAAAAACAGTGGAAACACCCCAAAAGTGACCCCATTTTGGAAACTATACCCCTCAAGGAATTTATCTATGGGTATAGTTAGCATTTTGAACCCACAGTTTTTTTGCTAAATTTATTTGAATTAGTATGTGAAGATGAACATCTACTTTTTTTCTGAAAAAAGGTAGCCATTTTTAATTTTTACAAGGAATAAAGGAGAAAAAGCGCCCCAACATTTGTAAAACAATTTCTCCTGATTACGTAAATACCCCATATGTGGTAATAAACTACTGTTTGGACCCACACCGGGGCTTAGAAGGGAAGGAGCGCTATTTGGCTTTTGGAGCTCAAATTTTGCTGGAATGTTTTTGGGTGTCATGTCGAATTTGCAAAGCCCCTGAGAGACAGAAACAGTGGAAGCCCCCCAAAAGTAACCCCATTTGGGAAACTACACCACTTAAGGAATCTATCTAGGGGTATAGTGAGCATTTAGGCCCCACACGTCTTTTGCAGAATTTATTAGAATTAGGCCGTGAAAATTAATATCAACATTATTTCCACTACAATGTTGAATTTTTTCAATTTCACAAAGGATAAACGAGAAAATGCACCCCAACGTTTGTAAAGCAATTTCTCCCGAGTACGGCAATACCCCACATGTGGTCATAAATGTTTTTTCATTAGAAAGTAATTAACCCTTTACGAACTGATTCATGTTTTGCTTTTTCGTTTTTCCTCCCCGCTTTCCAAGAGCCACTACTTTTTTATTTTTCTGTCAATAGAGCGGTGTGGGGGCTTATTTTTTGCGGGACGAGCTGTCGTTTTTATTGGTACCATTTTTTGGTACGATGCCATATCGGTGGACATAAACGGCTGTTTGGGCATGCTGTAGGGCTCAGAAGGGAGGGACGCCATTTGGCTTTTGGAGCGCATATTTTGCTTGGTAGTAGCTCTGGCGTTTTGCTGGTATTTCAGTTTATAATGTTGGGGCACATGTAGGCTGGGCAGAGTACATCAGGGGCATAATAAGAGGGTATAATAATGGGGTAAATAAATAATAATCCACAGATATGTGGCCGGTGTCGCACTGATAAATGGTGCCCGATCTTATCCACTTTTGGAACACTCTGCACATTTTGCATCGCCATAATCTGGGAGCCGGAACTTTTTTTATTTTTTCACCACCGGAGCCGTGTGAGGGCTTATTTGTTGCAGGACAATCTGTATTTTTCATTGGTACCATTTTGGGGTACATGCGATTTTGTTGATCACTTTTTATTCAATTTTTCGGCAAGCCAGGTGACCAAAAACCATCAATTCTGACAATTATTTTTATTTATTTTTGACTGTGTTTACCCTGGGCTATAAATGACTATTATACTTTATTCTGCGGGTCGGTACGATTACGGCGATATCATTTGTATATACGTTTTTTTATGTTTTGCAGCGTTTGAGCAATAAAATAACTTATTTAGAAAATAATATATTTTCTGTGTCACCATATTCTGAGAGCCATAACTTTTTTTTTTATTTTTCAGTCAAAAAAGCTGTGTAAGGGCTTGTTTTTTGCGGGACGGGTTGTAGTTTGTATCGGTACTATTTTGGCGTACATGCGACTTTTTGATCACTTTTTATTACATATTTTGTGAGGGGTGGTGACCAAAAAATAGTGGTTCTGGCATTGTTTTTCATTTTATTTTTTTTGCGGCGTTCACTGCGGGAAAAATAATATTATAGTTTTATAGTTGGGGTCGTTACGAACGCGGTGATACCAAATATGTGTACTTTTTTTACGTGTTCATTTTTTTTCCTATAATGAAAGACTTATTATAGGAAAAAAAGCAGTTCTTGTTTATATCACTTATAACTTTTATTTTTACACTTTTTTTAAAACATTTTTATTCTTTTTTTTACTTTTTTCACTTGTCCCACTAGGGGACACTTAGACTTGCAGCTCTGATCGCTGCTAGAATACATTACACTACACACGTAGTGTAATGCATTCCAACTGTCATTGTGATGTGACAGTCACACTGACAGGAAGCCTACGACGACCACCCTCGGGGTGGTCCTCATAGGCTTCTGTACATGGCAACCCGGAAGCCATTGTCTGGCGTCCGGTTGCCATGGGTACCATCGCCAGCCCCCGTGATTTCACATGGGGGCTGCCGATCGGCGCTAAAGACCTTAATTGTGGCGTTCAAAATCGAGCGCCGCAATTAAGGGGTTAACTGCCGATATCAGCGGCGACAGGCCGCTGATCGGCAACGGGGAGAGCAGGGCTGACACCCTGCACAGTTAACCGCCGCTGCGGTGTAGCGCCGCGCGGCGGTTAACTGTCAAAGCACTGCCGTAACTGTACGTCAAGGTGCGCGAACTTACTGCTCACCATGACGTACAGTTACGCGTTAAGGGGTTAATACTCCAGTTCCCAGCTTTCCAGTTCTGTACACGGTGTAAACATAGGTCTGCATTCACTGCACATCTGTTGAATCTGCTTACCCTTGGGTGCTGACCATGATGTCAATAAAGGATTGGTGGCCTCATTAGCTGCAATTTATGCTGCTGGCTTTTGGAAAACTTACCAGTCCTGGACTGGCAGAAGTAGCTGCCCAAAAGAGTAAAAAATATAATACTTCTCCAGCTCGCCTCCCTGTTAAACATATACTGAGCACGTTCCTGTCAGTTAAAGGCCCTGTTCACACGGAGGAATTTACAGTCCACGTTTTTCGTGAGGGCTCACAATTGACCTCCCATTGAAATCCATTTTCAAAGTCAGAACCGCGGCAAGAAAGAACGTGTTACTTGTTTTTCCCTACTACTGGCTAAAAGCCGCCCTGGGAAAAAAAAAACTATTGAAATCAGCGGCAAACTGTTCTGGACGGTTTTGATGTTGATTCCAGTGCGGTTTCCACTTCAAAATGAGCATTAAAAAAAAACCTTGAACTGGGCCTAAGGGTATGCTTACACATACAAAAAGTGGCTGAAAATTACAGGGCTGTTTTCAGGAGAACGAACATAGCCTCTTGATTTCAGGGTGTTTGAAAATTAAGCGCTTCCCCCCCCCCCCCCTCCCATTTTAACCCCTTCCGGACATTTGTCGTATGGATATGTCATGGAAAGCTAGTCCTTCCTGCATTTTGCTGTATCCTTCCGACAAATGCATGGCACCGGCTCAGAAGCTGAGACTGTGCCATCATCGCCGGATGTCAGCACCGCATTTCAGCTGGCATCCGACTGTAATGGCGGGGACCGAAATTAGCGTAGATCCCTGCCATTAACACCTAAAATGCAGGGGTCAAAAGTGATTGCTGCATTTAAGAAGTTTGCAGTTCATCGGCACCCTAGCAATGAAATTGGAGGGGTTACTTTGGATGCAATTGCAACCGGAGGCCTAATACTTGCCTCCCTAGCATGTAAGCCTTTCACGCCCTGCCCAGAGGCGGAGTCTGAAAGGCTTCCGTAGCCGACGACAAGATGGCTCAGGAGCTGAGCTGGCATCATCAGCGGTGGATGTCAGCTGTATAATACAGCTGACATCCACCTATAACAGCAGGAACTGGAGCTAGCTCCGATTCCTGCCATTAACCCCTTAGATGCAGCAATTGCTGCATCTTAGAGGTAGCTAGCAGATCTGCAGCCCTGCCATGCAATCAGGGCTGCCGACTGCTGCTCTGACAACAGGAGGCTTAACAATGGCCTCCTGCTCTGCCATTACGGAAGCAGATTAGGCTCCGCGGGGAGCCGAAGTCTAATCGGCTTGCTGTCAGTAAATTACTGACCGATCTAATACATAAGTAGTTCAAGGTGTTAGAAAAAAAATCAGACGATTGGACCTTCAAGTCTATCCCCTAGTGGGACTTGGTGAAAAAAAAAAAGTTTCAAAACAATAAAAGTTTCAAGTAATAAAATATAATCGCCTTTATTGGAAAAAATAATATAAACTATACATATTTGGTATCGCTGTGGCTGTAACAGCCTGAGCTATAAAAATATTATGTTATTTATTCCACATGGTGAACCGTGTAAAAAAAAAAACAGAATTTCTTGTTTTTGGTCACTTTATTCCAATATTTGTAGGGCAAAGTGACCAAAAAGTCACATGTATCCAAAAATGGTACCTATATAAGCTAGCTCGTCTTGCAAAAAACAAGCCCTTATAGAGCTTTGTCGACTAAAAAATTAAAACCTTTTATAGTTCTCACAACTTGGCGACAAAAACTACGTTTGTAAAAAGAATGTATTTTATTGTGCAAAATGTTGTAAAACACATAGTGCTATAAATTAGGTATCGCTGGAATCTGACTGACCTGCAGAATAAAGTGTGTGTGTGTGTGTGTGTGTGTGTGTATGTATGTATATATATATATATATAAAATCTATCACACACACAGATACATACAGTATATTAAAAAACGATGCCAGAATCGCAGTTTTTTTTTTTTGGTCACCTTGCCTCCAAATGACAGGATAAAACGTGATCAAAAAGTCGCATGTGCCGCAAAATGGTACCAATAATAACTACAGTTTGTCACGCAAAAAAACAAATAAAATTAGTTAATGCTTCCATAAGTTAGGCAATAAAAATTGCAGTTGTGCCGGCCCGAGGGGAACATTTCTTCTGTTTTAAGAGGTGATTTATCAAGTCCCTAAAATTTAGTGAACCAGACCAGGGAGGGCTCAAACATACCTGCTGGAAGCGAGGGTGCTGGTGTTATACCAGGACAACACTTTCCTAGCAACATTTGCCAAACTGCAAAGGTGCAGAGTGTGTAGCAAAAGGGGGATAAGAAATGACGCCATTTATCAGTGCGACGCTGGCCTGTGCATAAAGGATTTCTTAACAGCATAACAAACCTCTGGAATATTTTATTGTTTATTTACCCCATTATTAGATTACCTGATTATGCCATGATGTACTCTTCCCAGATTACGTATGCCCCCACATTATAAACTTAAATACCAGTAATACTCCAAATTAAACTACTACCAAGCAAAATCTCCTCTTCGAAAGCCAAATGGCACTCCCTCCTTTCTGAGCCCTACACTGCCTAAACAACAGTTTACTTCCACATACAGTTAGGTCCAGAAATATTTGGACAGTGACACAATCTTCATGATTTGGGCTCTGCATGCCACTATGTTGGATTTGAAATTAAACAACTGAGATGCAATTGAAGTGTGGACTTTCAGGTTTAATTCAAGGGGTTGAACAAAAATATCCTGTGAAATGTTTAGGAATTGCAACCATTTTTCTACACAGCCTCCTCATTTCAGGGGCTCAAAAGTAATTGGACAAATTAACATTACCATAAATAAAATGTTGTTCTTTTTTTTTTTTTTTAATACTTTGTAGAGAATCCTTTGCAGGCAATGACTGCCTGAAGTCTGGAACCCATGGACATCCCCACACGCTGGGTTTACTCCTTTGTGATGCTTTGCCCGGCCTTTACTGCATCTGTCCTCAGTTGCTTGTTTGTGGGTCTTTCTCCCTTAATTTTTGTCTTAAGCAAGTGAAATGCAGCTCGATCTGGTGATTGACTTGGCCATTGCAGAATATTCCACTTCTTTGCTTTAATCTCCTGGGTTGCTTTCGCAGTATATTTTGGGTCATTGTCCATCTGTCCTGTGAAGCGACATCCAATCAACCCTGCTGCATTTGGTTGAATCTGAGCAGAAAGTATATCCCTGTACACTTCAGAATTCATCTGGCTGCTTCTGTCTTCAGTCACATCTTCAATAAACAATAGTGATCCAGGGCCTTTGGCAGCCATGCATGCCCATGCCATCACACTGCCTCCACCATGTTATACAGAGGATGTGGTGTGCTTTGGATCATGAGCCGGTCCAAGCCTTCTCTATACTTCCTCCCATAATTCTTGTACATTTTGATCTTCGTTTCGTCTGTCCAAAGAATGATGATCCAGAACTGGGCTGGCTTCTTTATATATTTGGCAAAGTGTAATATGGCCTTTCTAATTTTGAGGCTGATTAATGGTTTTCTCCTTGTGGTGAGCCCTCTGTATTTGCTCTCATGAACGCTTATGGTAGAATTAGATACTGATACACCTACTTCCAGGAGACTGTTCTACACTTGGGTAAATGTGAAGGGGTTTTTCTTCACCGTGGAAGGGATTCTGCGATCATCCACCACTGTTGTGTTCCGTGGACGCCCAGGCCTTTTGGAGTTCACGAGATCACCAGTGCGCACTTTTTTTTTTTTTTCTCAAGAATGTACCAAACTGTTGCTTTGGCCACTCCTAACATTTGTACTATCTTTCGGATGGATTTCTTCATATTTTTTTTCAGCCTAATGATGGTCTGTTTCACTTGCATTGAGAGCTCCTTTGACCTCACGTTGTGGGTTCACAGCAACCGCTTCCAAATGCAAATGCCACACCTGGAATCTACTCCAGACCTTTTACCTGCTTAATTGATGATCGATTAACGAGGAAATAGCCCATGCAGCCCATTAAATAGCTTTTGAGATAATTGTCCAATTACTTTTGGTCCCTTGATGAAGCGGCAGCTAGATATTAAAGAGCTGTAATTCCTAAACCCTTCCTCAAAATAGGATGTGAATACCCTAAAATTAATGCGGGGAGTCTGCACCTTAAGCCCATATTGATTATAGAACAGCTAAAATGACAACTTGTGTCACTGTCCAAATAATTCTGGAATTAACTGTATATGGCCATACCTGGGAGAACCCTTTTAACAATTTTTTTGGGGGTGTGTCTCCAGGGGCACAAACTGGGCACAACATGTTTGCCACTGAAATGGCATATCTAGGGGAAAATTGTTACATACAGTTAGTACGGTTGAAAAAAGACACATGTCCTTCAAGTTCAACCAAGGGAAGGGAACATTTTCTACACATCCGCAGCGCATTCATTTATGGAAAAGACTTGTGGGGTCAAAATGCTCACTACACCCCTTAAATAACATATTTATGTATTCTATCCAATTAGTTCCATATAAATTCTATAACATAAATACAGGTCAAACACATAGAGGAAGAAAAAAGGGAAGGGGGAGTATAGCAGTCCTATAGCCATTTCAAATTCAAAAATCGGCCATTACTAGTGCCCATTCTTTGGACCCTTTTTATGAATTCTACATGTTTAGGATTTTTATATAATTTTTTTCCCACCATAATGTATCTGTTATGTTACAGATGAAGGTAAGTTTATGGCATGTGAGCTTTCAAGCGATGGTCTCCATTGCTTATGTTTTTTTTCTGGATTGAAAATTACATGCATATATAATCTCATGTTGCATATGTTGGTTTACTAATGCTATAACTGCAGAGACTTGGGAAATAATATCTAGTTTCCAGTTGCGGGCAATCACCTTGCGAGATGCCGTCAAGATATGTGCACAAATCCATCTTATAGGGGATGGTATCTAGGCCCAAACAAACTACCACTAAAGCAGCTTTGAATGGAATATTAATGGCTGTAATTTTTTAAATAATACTAGATTCCACAATTGAGCCACATAATGACAAGACCACCATATATGTAGTGAGGTTCCGATTTGTGCACAGCCTCTCCAACAGGAGGGCTTGTAGTTATAAAGTATACCGGATAATCTTGCAGGGGTCAGATACCATATTAACTGTATCTTCCTATTCTGTTCTGCATGATTTACAGTATGAGCATTTAATCGTCAATATAAAGCAGATTTGCAGTCCTCTATAGAAAATGGATTCAAAAGCTCCTCTTCCCACTTTGTCATGAACCCTGCTTTGAGTAGGGTGTTGGTACATAGGGATGTATAGGCGGTAGACAATCCTCTTCTATTCGTTGCTGTTCCCAGAACATTTTTTGAAAAGAGGGGATATTGGGAATTACCTTGTACTATATTAATAGATGATAAAAAAAAATTAGAATTTGCAAAAATTGATAGAACATAGAGTTGGGTAAGAAAAATGTCTTATGTAAAGTATCAAACGACACTTGAATATTATCATCATACAAGTGGGCCAAAGTGGTGACACCTCTTCTAATCCATTTCCCTAAATGTAGATCAGATACATGATATTTCATAGCAAGTAATGTAATATCAGACCTCGATGGGTTGATAATCTTCTTTTTCAAAATGATAGACCCCATATGAAACTAGCAGCTCGCATAGTATATGGCGTCATCTGGAAGCGAAATGGTCTCAAAAATTGAGCAGCTAAATAAGATTTAAGAGATGATCCTTTTAAAGAGGCTCTGTCACCAGATTTTGCAACCCCTATCTGCTATTGCAGCAGATAGGCGCTGCAATGTAGATTACAGTAACGTTTTTATTTTAAAAAAACTAGCATTTTTGGCCAAGTTATGACCATTGTTGTAGTTATGCAAATGAGGCTTGCAAAAGTCCAAGTGGGTGTGTTTAAAAGTAAAAGTCCAAGTGGGCGTGTATTAGGTGCGTACATCGGGGCGTTTTTAATACTTTTACTAGCTGGGCGCTTTGAAGAGAAGTAACATCCTCTTCTCTTCATAACGCCCAGCTTCTGACAGTGCAGATCTGTGACGTCACTCACAGGTCCTGCATCGTGACGGCCACATCGGCACCAGAGGCTACAGTTGATTCTGCAGCAGCATCAGCGTTTGCAGGTAAGTCGATCTTACCTGCAAACGCTGATGCTGCTGCAGAATCAACTGTAGCCTCTGGTGCCGATGTGGCCGTCACGATGCAGGACCTGTGAGTGACGTCACAGATCTGCACTGTCAGAAGCTGGGCGTTCTGAAGAGAAGAGGATGTTACTTCACTTCAGAGCGCCCAGCTAGTAAAAGTATTAAAACGCCCCGATGTACGCACATAATACACACCCACTTGGACTTTTGCAAGCCTCATTTGCATAACTACAAAAATGGTCATAACTTGGCCAAAAATGCTCGTTTTTTAAAAATAAAAACGTTACTGTAATCTACATTGCAGCGCCTATCTGCTGCAATAGCAGATAGGGGTTGCAAAATCTGGTGACAGAGCCTCTTTAACAAATGATTCTTCTATACTCTCCTATTGTTGAAGTTTGGTAGGTGCCTACCATTCTTTCATTTGATTCGCTATATTAGACTTCTAGTACCTGGTCATATCTGGCACTACCATCACTTCTTTTTCTGATAGATGGGTATAAAGCAGACTTACTAATTCTAGATCTAGAAGAACTCCAAATAAGTTTCAGCATATCTGTCTGAGGTTGTTTAAGAATTAGCGTGGGTACACATAAAGGGAGACATCTAAATTTATACAGGCTCTTAGGCAAAATTAACTTTTTTACAACAAAAAAACTTATTTTTCAATCCAGGACAAATAGTGTTGGACGTATTTAACGTAATCGACCTGCAACTCTGTTATTAGAGCTTAGAAATTAGTATTAATCAAATTTCCCCATCCTTTTTGGCAGCAAAATACCCAAGTATAGAATATAATCAAGAACCCACTTAAGTTTATATTGGTAGGGTATCCCATCTTTCATATGTTCTGGAATATAAAAGGGTAAAATGTGGGATTTGGAGGGGTTTAACTTATAATAAGATACTGAAGAGAATTAGTCTAAAACACGAACAGCCTCTACCGGGGAGGCCTCCGGGTCAGTCCGATAAAATGAAATCGTCCGCATATAAGCCGATGACATATACTTTTGAACTCCCTTTCATCTCCGTATCTCCTGTGAGGTTCGCATTTTTTTTCCGCCATGGCTTCCATTATAAGGAAAAAAAACAAAAGGGGCTAGCGGGAAGTCTTGGCGGGTGCCATTTGTAATACTAAATGTTTTGCAGAGAAATCCAGAGGACAACATCCGTGCTGTAGGGTCAGAGTATAGTCCCATAATGGCATTTTAGAATATATCCAGCAAATCCAAATTTAAGCAACACAGCTCTCAGGAACCCCCAATGTATTCTGGCAAAAGCCTTTTCGGCATCGAGGGACAGAAACACAGTGGGGGTCCTTGATATAGCTGCCATCTGGAGGAGGTTTACCAGCCTTGTGCCATCCCTACGTTGTCTTCCCCCTACAAAACCCACTTTGGAGATAGGAGAGCAACAATTGTAGCGCATAGCATTTCAGATGGAATCAAGACTGTAATGAAGAAATTATTGAATAGGCAATTCAGATGTGGAACTAATGGCTGTTCAAAGACTTTATAATCTCCTACGTATCCATCTGGTCCAGGAGCTAAGTATGGCTTGGAATTTTTTACGACTTGCAAAATATCCAATTCTGTAATCTGATTATTTAAACAGGACAGATTTTCTAGAGCGATCCTTGGGAGCGACAGACTCAAAGGACCAGATTAATGTGGATGAGGGTTGTATAATAGTGGGGTCTTCTTTTAGATTATACAATGCATAATAATCTGCAAAAGCGTCTGCTATTTTTTCCTGATGTGTAACTAGAGCACCATCAGGATGGCGCATAGCTTCAATTTTAGTGACCGCTTTTCTTCGTTTTGCTAATAAGGCTCCTGCTTTATCTCCCATATTATAAAAACGCGCCTTAGTGCACCGTAATGCATGTTCATGTTTATATAAATAAAAAAGATCTCAACTGAAATTTACGAGAATTAAGAATGTTTAACGTTGCTAGCAAGGGATGAGTTTTATATTGAACCTCTGCCAAAGCAATATCCTCTCGTAATTTTTTAAATTGTTGTTCTCTTTGTCTCTTGAGTCTGGCTGCTGATTGTAGAAATATACCCCGCATAAACTCTTTATGAGCACACGAGAGGTTAGCAATAGTTGTGTCTGAGTTGTCATTAAACAAAAAAAAATATTTTAAGCTAAGTTCATAAGAATTCACTCTCAGGGTGTTTTAACAGGTATGGGATAAGTTTCCACGTTGGAATCTTAGGGTTGGATACGTCATCTGAGATCTCCAAACTAATAGGGGCATGGTCAGAGCATGTAATATTACCTAAAACAAGTCACATTCTGTGCCAGACTAGTAGAGATTGAAAAAAAAAAAAGTCTGTCCTAGACTGTGATATATGCATGTTAGATGAGAAAATATAGTCTGACCCGTTGTGTTATAACACCAGACACGCAAATAGGTTTCCTTTACCAAACTCTGTAAATCGGCTCGTTGGTGCACAGAATTCCTGTAACGATCAATCGGAGTGTTTATCGGTATATTAAAGTCCCCCCCCCCTAATATTACCTCCTCCCTTTACCACCTCTGACCGTTTCTTTTTTTCTTATTCAAAGTTTTATTAAGTTTCAGTACACAGAGTTACAAGACATAGTGGAGGGAAGGCCTCCACACAGTAAATTAACAAACAAACAAGGTCAAAGACCAAAGCAAAAACCCACTAAAACAAAATCAGAAATGTGCATCACAACCCCATTCAAGGACATTATTCAGTATAGGTCAGTAGCATGAATGAGTTCATAAGCAAAGCAGCAGAGCATACATTGAGGCCACTTAATTGAAGCGGAGAAGGAGAAGCACATTACCCTAGACAGGGGAAAAGAACGAATAGAAAAGGCCCCAAGAGAGGGAGGGAGGGAAGGGCGAGGGCATGAGGATCCTGGACTCCTGTTCCGGGGTATTATGAATGCAGCCAGCAGAAAATAAGCACCACCGTACACTTCACAGGGGCATAGGCCAACTCAGGTTACGGCCGTGAGGTATGAAGAAGAAGAAAGGAACACTATCCATGGCGACCATGTAGACGTATATTTTACCACAGCTGCCGGGGAGTGAGCTACCAGGTATTCCATACGCTGTATCACGGCAACCTCCCGAAACCACTCATCTATTGTTAGAGGCATTGCAGTTTTTCCACCTGCGCGGGATCACTGACTTTGCCGCCTGAAGGAGATGTCTAGTTAGGGAACTTTTATAAACGTGTATTGGCATCGGGAACATAAATACAAGAGCAGCTTCTGGGGAATCGGGAACAGTAACTCCGGTAACCTCCAGTATTAATTTAAGTACTGCATCCCAAAAACTCCTCAACAAGGGGCAACTCCACCAAACATGTGACATGGAGCCTCCCGCAGCACCACAACGCCAACAACTGTCAGGCACAGATGGAAACCATTTATGCAGAGCCGCCGGGACCCGATACCATCTAGAGACAATTTTGTAACTAGTTTCCTGGGCCCTACTGGCTATAGAGGTGTTTTGAGAAAGGGTGAAACACCTCTTCCATTGTGCTTCTGTAAATGTAGTCTGTAATTCTCTCTCCCAGGCCCCGCAGAAGGAAGGGAGTTGTTGGGATCGCTGTGCAAGTAGTATTTTGTATAATGTGGAGATGGTGTGGGTAGGGGGCTGGGTGGAGACACAGAGGCGTTCAAAGTCAGTTAACAACCGGTGGAGATGTGCGCGTCGATTAACGGCTCTATAAAAGTGCTTTAACTGGGTGTATTCATACCTACGGCGAGGAGAGAGCACGTCATCGGGGCAGATATAGGTTAAAGGGAGAAGAGAGGAGGCAGATAGGACCTGGGCAAAATACAAGGGGTTGGTGGGTGACCTACCTAGGAAGGAGCGACCAGCCTTACCAGCAGGAAAGGCAGGATTGTCCGTAACCGGAGTTAAAGGACCCAGGGGGTCAACCAGCGTACTTCCAGGCTTTATGTGCCTCAACGCCACAAGGGTATGGTGTACAACAAAGGAGGGTTGGGTCGGTCTATTCCCAGGCAGGGTCCACGGCAGGGTAGATAGGGTACTGGGGCATAGTTGTTGGGCCAAACGAACCCACAGTTTTGATTCTCGGTTGTGAAAAAAATCTAAAACCCGCGCATGTGTTGATGCTAGATAATAGAGCCGACAGTCCGGCAGACCCACCCCACCCGCACCCCTGGAACGAGTCAGAAGAGCTCGGCTCAAACGCGGACGACCAGTCGGCCAAATGAAGGAGCCAAAACACTGCTGAAGCCGCAACCAGTAGGTAGATGGGATAGTGATGGGGATGGTCTGCAGGAGATGAAGTAAACGGGGGAGTAGAGACATTTTAATAATATTAATCCGGCCAAACCAGGAGAATTCAGTCTTATGCCAGGAACTAAGGTCAGTACGAAACTTGGCCAGCAGGGGGATGAAATTATTTGTAAACAGCTGTGTGAGGTCTCTACTTATACGGGCACCTAAATATGTAATGCCTCTGGAAGGCCACGAGAAAGGGAAGTTACTTTGGAGAAGCGACACTAGCTGGGCAGGGAGAGAAACATTTAACGCTTCAGACTTAGATAAATTAATCTTGAAATTAGACCAAGTTCCAAAACAGGACAACTCGGACATCAATGAAGGGAGGGAGACATGAGGGTCTGTGAGATAGACCAATAGGTCGTCAGCAAATGCCGAGCACTTATATTCCATTCCTCCAATGGTAATGCCCTTGATATCCATGTTGTTCCGGATGGAGGCCATGAGATGCTCCATGACCAGGACATACAACAGGGGGGACAGGGGGCATCCCTGCCTAGTGCCATTATGAATCGGGAAAGGTGCCGAGAGGGATCCATTTATTTTTATTTGGGCCGAAGGTGTGTGATACAGTGCCATAATTTTTGCCAGGAGAGAGGGTCCTACACCTACATGTCGAAGGGTTTGGTGAAGGGCAGGCCATGATATTCTGTCAAACGCCTTTTCGGCATCCAGGGACAGGATCATGAGCGGGATGTGGTTAGTCTGGGCATGGTGGATGATATCAAGTGTTTTGAGGGTGTTGTCCCGCGCCTCCCGGCCCGGTACAAACCCCACCTGGTCCGGATGAACTAGACTAGGCAGGTATTTATTCAATCTATTGGCAAGCAACTTGGCATATATTTTTAGGTCTACATTGAGTAAGGAGATGGGACGATAACTTGAGCAGAGTTGAGGGTCTTTACCCGGTTTAGGGATAACCGTGACGTGGGCTAAAGTGGAGCTGGGAGGAAACATGATCTCTGGGGAAACAGAGTTAAACGCTGGCAGTAGGAGCGGTATCAAATGATCAGGGCCAGGACTCTTTCCCCCAGGAAGATCGGTTATAACCGCAAGGAGCTCCGGGGAGGTGAAGTCCATATCTAGTTCCTCTGCTATCTCCCTAGACAACGGTGTGAAGGGAGAGGAGAAAGAAACCCGGTCCGGCGGAAGGGAGGGGGCGTGGGCGGGCGAGTCAAGGCTATAAAGGTCAGAGAAAAAGCTATGGAAACAATCCGCTATTTCCGGGGTCGTGTGAACAACCTGGCTAGACGGAGATTTAGTGTTTGGTATGTGTGACTGGGCAGTCCTAGCCTTTAAAGCTCTGGCCAACATGCGTCCGCTCTTATTGCCAAACTCATAGAACCTACTACGACAGACTTGAAGAGCACGCTGCTGGGCCGAGTCCAGCAGCCGCCTAGCCTCCTGTCGGGCAACCTGTAATTCCCGTAGAATCGGAAGAGAGAGCGCACGCTTGTGAGCCAGTTCCAGGGAGCTAATTTTTTGGAGCGCAGTTTTAAGGGAGTGGGCCCTCTCTCTTTTAAGGCGCGCCCCATGTTTTATGAGTACCCCTCTGAGAACACATTTAAGGGCCTCCCAACGAATCAAGGGGGATGTGTCATCACGAGCGTGATCCAGTGTGAAATGCTCCACCGTCTTAAGCAAGTCAGCATGGCATACCCCATCCAGGAGGAGGAACTCGTTAAGTTTCCAAGTCCAGGGGCCCTTAGTGAGGAAGGGGAGCTGCAAGGTGCAATACACCGGCGCATGGTCAGACCACAGAATATTACCAATGGACGTGTCGGTGACCCAGGGGAGAGCATGCTGCTGCAGAAAAATGTAGTCCAAGCGACTAAGTGCCATGCGGATGGGAGTAAAAACTATAATCCTTATCAACGGGATGTTGAATGCGCCATGCATCACATAGTTGGAGCTGCAAGAGAGCACGTTTCACCCGTCTGATAGCACCATATGCCAGACTCGAACGACCAGTAGAATTATCCACTGTCGGATCCAAAGTGAGGTTAAAGTCTCCGCACAGCACCACAGTCCCCCGGACCACCGGAAGGGCAGTATCTATAAGTTTAAGAATGAAAGGCACCTGTCCCTGGTTGGGAGCATAAGCATTAATCACCGTGAACTCCCTCCCACCAATATTGAGCACTAAAATGATATACCTAGCGTCGGGGTCCACGACCGAATTGACAACCTGATGGGGGAGGGATTTGTGGAGAGCTATGGCCACTCCACACGTTCTGGAAAGTGGGTTATTATTGAAGTGCCAAGTAGTGTAAAATTTATGTTTAATGGTAGGGGTGTGTCCTTCCTTGAAATGTGTCTCCTGGAAGCATGCAATGTGTACCTTACGCTTGTGTAGATGGTGGAGGATTTGCGCCCGCTTTTCAGGAACATTCAGCCCCTTCACATTGAAGGAGGCAATATTGAGGTCAGCCATGGATGTAGACTAAACGGCTTGAAGATGTGCACTGGAAAACCCACGAGGGGCAGGAGTCCAGGATCGCCAGGAGGAAGGAAGGGGAAGGGAACAAGCTAGAAGTAAAAGACAGAGCATTAGAAAAAAAAACACATACAAGTATTCAACAAAAAAGGCAGTATGAGAAACACTACCGCATCAACTAAACGCACAAATGCGAAAGACCAAAAATGTGGTCCAATACCTACAGGGGGAAGGTGACAACTATGCATGAGAGTTATCCACACTCCCCAGCGTACTATAATAAAAGTATGAACAGCTTAACATCCAAAACTCAATGCAAAGACAAAAGCAGTAGTAAGCCATCTAATGGAAATATTCAAACAGCAGGCAGCCTCAATTTCACACAGAAGAGGAAGCAGTCCTCATCACCGGAGAAGGCACTCTAGGTCATCAGGCCGAGCGGGCAATTTCCATAGGTGGAGTAGGATCACGTTCTTGCCGGCGACCAGATCTTCTGCGGGGTCCGCGCTGAGGGCGACCCACCGTCGCATGTAGGGGCCTAGGGAACGGCCGTCCCGACCGCGGTCCCCCGCCAGCAGAGGATAGCAGCGAGGGCCACTCCGGTAGAGAAACCTGAGGGAGGTTCAAGTCCCGTAAGAATCCCAGGCACGTCGGCCGGGGATCGTACTGTATGGGTACGGCCATCTTGTCGGACCATCAGGGCAAAGGGGAAGCCCCACCTGTAGATGATATCACGGCTCCGGAGTACCTCCAAGAGGGGTTTGAGAGCAGCTCTTTGCGCCAGCGTATGTCGTGATAAATCCGGCAGAATACGTAGTTGCGTACCTTGGTGAAGGATGATAGGCTGTCGTCTGATTTTTTTGTAGGATAGAGTCTTTGATGGCGTAAAAATGAATTCGGCAAATTACATCCCTCGGGTGTGGATCCTCAACACTCACCGGGCGGAGAGCTCTATGTGCTTGGTCAATTTCTATATGGGTGTTCGGCGCGCGGCCCAATAAATTATTAAAGATGGTTGACAGGGTTGAAAACAGGTCAGACGCAGGAATGGATTCTGGTAACCCCCGGACTCGTAGGTTATTCCTCCGGTTACGGTTTTCAATGTCGTCCAGATGTTGCTGTAAAGTGAACAGTAGGGCTGAGTGCTGCTGGATCGTTGTTTGGATATTCACAATAGTAGCATTATCAGCCGCCCGGTCCTGAGTGAGTGTGTCCACTCTCGTAGTAAGTGAGGAAAGTTCAGCACGGAACTGGGTAAACTCTAGCTTACACTCTTCCACAATCTGTCTCGCAAAGGAAGACATATCCTCCCTAGTGGGCATCAATTGAACAAGCTGGCGGATATCCGAGAGGGTTGCTGGTCTATTTTCACACACAGACCCAGACGACGGATCTGGGAAATGCGATCCCAAGCCTGCTGATGTATGGGTATTATCCAGGCCAGGAGAAGAAAGTGGATGGCACGGGGGACCTTGGCCGCATGTCCGCAGCACAGACGTATTCCCGGGGTGCGGGATAGACCCCATATACAGGGGCTGAGTGGTTGTCAGTAAAGCGCTAGGGGTACTGCTCAGGGACCAAGAGGGGGAGGCCCCTACCTGCACAGGTCCCCTGAGAGGGGGATCTGTGTATATCAGCCCCACATGCTGAGCAGTGGCACTGGCGGTATGTGACACAGGGCCCTGGTACTCACTGCGCCTCCCAGGGGGGTCCTCCCTCTGACCATCCACCACCAGGTCGTCCACGGAGTCTCCCATTCCCGGGGACTCCCGGTCAATCTGTGTCCGCCCCTCATCCTGTCTAGGAGGCACAGGGCCTGCAGGCCATGAAGAGAACTCTGCCGTAGGATGCTTCCCCGACTTCTGCAGGTCGGCCCGAGAACGCCGGCGGCCATCTTGCTGGACCACGTGGTCCGACTGCAGGAGCGCGGCGGCGGCCGCAGAGGAGGCCCCAGAGACCTCAAGTCCCGGTCGGGGGTCCGGTTCCCTCGGATCCCGAGCTCTCCCAGCTGGCGGGAGTGAAAGAATGGCCGTGCTCTCCTGAGCGGGCCCGTTTCCAGGAGACACAGAGTCCCGGCGGCTATCTTGGGAAGCAGCAGGCGCCGTCGACCGGGCCCCAGTCTTGTCCGATACCTGGTGAGGAGACACGGATCCATCGACCTCCTGCAGCTGCACCATGGAGTGTAAGTGGACGTCGTCAGGTGCGGTCTCCGGAGGCCCAGGGCACCGAGCTAGTGGTAAGGAAGACTCGGAGTGGCCATCTTGGTCGCCTGCTTCAGACCGCGATGAGGCCCTCAGCTGCATCTGCTGATGGCGCCCGAAATAGACCCCAATATCGCGCTGGGGTGAAGAGGGGTAGGAAAGGGCTGCTGCCTTAGATTTTTTTGATGCTTTCCCCATTACTGGGAGTCGATGTTAGCCACTTATATGATCGCTGGGTGAGGAGCTGGAGAAAACACGACTTCACTCTCCCATAGCTGGCCACGCCCCCCTCTGACCGTTTCTTAACAAAAACGTGTTCAATACGATACTTGATGTACATTAGGAACATGGGTAGTAGCCACTGTATAAAGGAGATGATTAATCTTGCATATGAGAATGACATATCTTCCTAACTGATCGGTAGTGTCACGATCTGTGGATATGTGAACCCACTGGGCCCAACCGGGATGGCAGCTGGCCAAATTACAGGGTACCCAGTCAATATATGTAGTCCAAGCACAAGGGTACCTGTGATAGTCCAGACAGTAGCAACGGCTAGGCACAGATGGGATCTTGACGGCATGTGATGTAGACGAGACGGATGACACGAGACATGGCAGAATAACTTCAACACTATAGTGGGCACAGGAACAACTACAACACTGGATACAGGTAGCAGGGCATGGGAACAGGATAATAGTAAGGGACCATTTGCAAGACTAACAGAGGAATACTAACAACTCTCAGGCAATGAGCAAAGGGGCAGGGCCCTATGTGACACAGCAGAGTGGGGCGGAAGTGAGCGCTGGCGTCTCCTGGGGAGGAGATGTGGGCCAGCTCTCACCAGATCATGGCTACAGCCGTCGAGGGGTGAGTAATCCTGACGGTCTGCGGCCATGGATGTTACAGTATCCCCCCTCTTACACCCCCTCTTTTTGGGGCCAGAGCGAGAGAGGAACTTCATAATGAGGGTAGGGGCATTGAGGTTCTCTTCTGGCTCCCAGGACCTCTCCTCTGGACCAAACCCCTTCCAATCCACCAAAGAAAAAGTCCTTCCTCCTACCCTCCCTTGAAGTCCAGGATCTCCTTTACATCGAACACATCAGAAGAACCGCTAGGAGCAACTGCAGGACTAGGAGTTTTAGTGTAGTAGTTCAGGACCACAGGCTTTGGGGATTTTGAGGGTTGGAGGCAGCCAAAGCATAGGAGACGGTTAATTTGATTCAGGATCTCAAAAGGTCCGAGGAACCTGGGAGCAAATTTGTATGAAGGAACCTTCAGACGAATATTCCTTGAGGACAGACAGACTTTGGTACCTGGAAGATACTGAGGCGGCTCTCTTCTATTTATCCTTTTTTCGCTTCATGCGATTGACTGCCAGCAGAATAGGGGAATGGGTCTGTTGCCAGATTGGCAGAAAGTCTCCAAATGCAGAGTCCGCTACGGGTACCTGAGATGTGAATGTCACAGGAAGAGGGATTCGTGGATGTTGGCCGTAGACCATAAAGAACGGTGTGGAAATAGTGGACTAACTGGTGTGGCTGTTATACGAGAACTTGGCCCATGGAAGAAGCTGTGCCCAGTCATCAGGCTGCATGGAGATGAAGTGGCGGAGATAATTTTCCATGATCTGGTTAATCCATTGGACTGGGGGTCATTGGACATTCCTCAGCCTATCTCGCATCCAGGAGTTTGGAGAGGGCTCTCCAGAATCTTGAGGTAAATTGAACCCCCCCGATCGGACACGATGTGAGGGGGCACTTGCCAGTCGAGGAGCAGAAGGTAGGCCGGTCAGTGGGATAAAATGTGCCATCTTCGAAAACCAGTATTGCATCCAGCTGAGGGAGGGAGGTTAGTGACAATGTCCAGTGCAATGTGCTGCCAAGGTACATTGGGTACAGGCAGAGGTTGGAGTTAGCAACCTTGTTTGAAGCGCACCCACAGGGCAGGAAGAGACAAAGTCCATAACCTCTTTGGGCAGTGTGGGCCACCAGAAATGACGAGCTATCGGGTCTCGAGTCTTACGAACATCCGAGTGTCCCGCCAGTTTGGAGCTGTGTCCCCAGCGAAGGATTCTCCTCCTGTCTACCAACCGCACAAAAGTCCTCCCAGGAGGGATGTCTAACTTGCAGGGAATTAGCCGTAATAATGCAGGACGGGTCTATGATATGTTGAGGGAACTACAAAATGTCCTCTGTTTCAAACTACCTGGATAGGGCATCAGCCCTCACATGTTTGTCAGCAGGGTGGTAGTGGAGCACAAATTGAAAATGGGTGAAGAAAAGAGACCACCTGGCTTGGCACGGGTTTAGCCGTTGAGCCTACTGGAGGTAAGTGAGGTTTTTGTGGTCGGTGTATATCCGGGTGGGATGAGCTGCGCCTTCTAGCAGATGTCTCCACTCCTTCAGCGCCAATTTCATGGCCAATAACTCTCGATCCCCAATAGAGTAATTGCGTTCAGCAGAGGAAAAAAGTCTTGAGTAATAGCCACACACCACTGCCTTTCCTTTTGAAGCCCCTCTGGAGCAGAAATGCACCTGCACCAACAGAGGAAGCATCCACCTCCAACGAGAACTGTCGAGAGACATCAGGGTGATGGAGGATTGAGGCTGAGATAAAGGCATTCTTGAGGCTATTAAATGCAGATTCTGCCTCTGGGGGCCACACTTTGGCGTTCACACCCTTCTTGGTAAGGGTAGAGATGGGAGCCGCTAATGAGAAGTTTGGGATAAACTGCTGGTAGAAGTTGGCGAATCCCAAAAAACACTCTATAGACCGCGGGTCCTGAGGACGTGGCCATTCCAGGACGGACTTTACTTTCTCAGGATCCATATTGAGACCTTGATCGGAGATGATGTAGCCCAGGAAAGGCAGAGAATTTTTTTTCAAAGACTCGCTTCTCCTGCTTGGCATACAGGTGATTCTCCCGTAAACGCAGCAGGACTTGACGAACATGCCTCCGATGAGTCATTGGATCTGGAGAGAAAATAAAAATATCATCGAGATAGACCACAACACGGACATAGAGGAGATCTCGGAAGGAATCATTGACGAATACCTGGAAGACCGCGGGAGTATTACACAGACCGAAGGGCATCACCAGGCATTCGTAGTGCCCGTTTCGAGTGTTGAATGCCGTCTTCTACTAGTCACCTTGACAGATTCTAATCAAATTGTAAGCCCCACGCAAGTCTAGTTTAGAGAAAATTCTGGCTCCTCTTATGTGGTCAAACAGTTCGGATATTAGTGGCAACGGGTATTTGTTCTTGACCGTGATCTGGTTGAGACCACGGTAGTCCTTGCAGGGTCAAGGAGATCCGTCTCTTAACGAAGAAGAAACCGGCCGGGGAGGAAGACTTTTCTATGAAACCCCTGTCAAAGTTCTCCTTGATATAGGCTGACATGGACTGAGTCTCAGGCAAGGAGAGAGGATATACCCGTCCATGGGGAGGAGAAGCATTAAGAACCCGTTCAATTGGACAGTCGTAAGACAGATGTCGGAAGCATCTCAGCCTCCTTTTTGCTGAAGACGTCTGCAAGCTGGGAAAAATGCGTGGGCAATCCTGCCAATGGCTGAGGCTGGACGGGATGGCTCTGTACCCGGCAGCGGTGAGGACATTTTGGACCCTCCATTGGAGAACTTCTCTTCCTGAATTCCAATCCAGGACTGGAGCATGCAACTGGAGACAAGGCAGACCCAGCAAAACCAGATTGACGGCTTTAGGCAAGGAATGTAATTAGTTCCATGTGAAGAGCTCCAACTTGGACCTTCAGTGGCTTGGTCTCAGACACGATCGGATCGGGCAGAGGAAGGCCATTCACCGAGGCAACAGCTAAAGACGTCTCCAGAGGAACAGTGGGCAACTGGATATGATCCACTAGATCTTGCTGGATGAAGTTTGCTGCAGATCCTGAGTCCAGATAGGCAGGGACCCGGTGCATCTTTTCACCAGACACTATGGTCACGGGGATGGACAATTTGGGAGAGTCTTTTATTTAGTGCCCTTCCCTCTAGGGTTGTGTCTCCAACCAAACCTAGGTACAAGAGTTATTGGGGTTTTGGGGACAAAGATGCACAAAATGGCCTCCAAGGCCGCAATACAGACATAGTCCCAAAGTGCGTCTGCGGTTTTTTTCTTGGAAAGACAATTTGAGGTGGTTTACTTGCATAGGCTCCTCATGTGGAGTAGCAAATGAGGGCAACAGTGGTTGCTGAAATTTAGGAGCCAGCCTAGGCAGTCTTCTGGACCGGCGTACCTCTTGAGACCGCTTCTGAATCCGTATGTCAATCCGGGTGGCGAGAAGAATGAGGTCATCTAGGGTAGAGGGCAGGTCTCGAGCGGCAAGCTCGTCCTTGATTTCAGAGGATAGATCCTGCCAGAATGTGGCCACTAAGGCGTCGCTGTTCCAGGTCCACGCGGCCATCACGGTACGTAACTGAATGGAGTACTCCCCCCCCCCCCCCACAGAGGTGTCTACTTGGCACAGGGTCCGCAGGGATGCAGCTGCTGAAGAGACTCGTCCAGGTTCCTCAAATACTGTGCGGAAAGTTTGTAGGAAGCATTGTAAGTCACGGGTCTCTGGTCCCTGACATTCCCTGATGGGATTCGCCCATGCCAGGGTCTTGCCGGTCAGGAGGGATACTATGAATGCGATCCTAGCAGCATCATAAGGAAATGCTCTGGCATGTAGGCTGAAGTGGATATGGCACTGGTTTAAAAATCCCCTGTAGGACCTCGCGTCTCCGTCGTAGCGAGTAGGTAGTGGCAGTGAGAATCGGAAGTTGGCACCGACACTGACCAGAGGTGTAGTAGCAGAAGGAGCAGCCGGAGCAAGAGGAGCAGGCACGCCATAGTGAAAACTGGAAAACTTGCCAGTTACTTGAAACACGAAGTAACCTAAAATGTATCCGGGATGAGGATCTGACATATTTGCATGTCGAGATTCTTCATATGACGGTATTCCCTTGATTGATTCATGTGGGGGATACCTTGTCTTTTGGGTTTTAATAAAACTTCATTGTGATGTTATTTACTATCTTTATCTACCTACATTCTTACCACATATTTTGTGAATACTGATGTGATATATATCTCTCCGTGCAGGGTTCTTTTTCAGCCATTGCTGCGCATACATCCCGAGAATGGTATCGCATTACTGGCAAGTTTTCCAGTTTTCACTATGGCGTGGCTAAAGCGTTTTACCGCATTGCGCCTGCGCGGGACTGCGGCCCCTCTATGATGTTGTAATCAGACTGCGATGTACAGGGTCATAGTGCTTTGTTTTGCACGTGTTGGCAGCAGCCAATAGACGGTGTGAGTTGGGGCATGCGCAATATGGCGATTATGGCGCTGGAATTCTTTTTCTTTTTTCTTTTTTCACTGACTTCTCGTGGACAGATGGTCCTTGTTTACCTAGATTGGTGAGTGCCAGCTTCTGTGTATCATACTGTGATTGTTGATTAATCTGTAATTAATATGTTTTCACTATTATATGCACATACATGTCACTTAATACAGTTGTGATTATCTACATCTAAATGTCAGTGATTGACTCATATGTTTCTGCACTATACTTTTTGCTACACTTTTATAATATATCGTATTTTTTGATACATTGTATAACTACTACGATTCATTACACCTGTTAATTGGGCTGTGGCTCTGTCTATATATGTCAATGTGTGGTTTTCATTCATTGCTTGAAAATGCTTCCATGGAGGAAGTGAAACGTTGCTGTGTTGGGTGAATAAATTCACATTTTTTTGCTGAGTGCTGCTTCCAGTCTCTTTTTCTTGGATATATGCATGAGGAGCTCGTCACTCCTTGATATTTTGAAGCTAGCACCAACCGTTTCTGGCTATTGACACAGTGCTGCTCCTATGTTTGGATCTTCTATATATTGTGTGACGAGGAGGCTTTAGCACGTGTATACTACAACATGGAGCCGACTGGGGCTCTGAATACTTCACCCAACCTTTTTTCCTACACCACAGAGGATGTGAACAGGATTTTGAATGGTTCATTGGGAGATGGGACCTTCCTGGGGATTCCAGCTAAGGTTGACATCAAACGATGCTTTGAATTTGAGTCAAGGAGATATATTAACCTGCGGCTACATCTGTCTATTTTGGCCGAATACTACAGGCACCAAATCATCCCACGTGGATTAAGATCTCATTTGAAGCCCAACCTGTTCCCAAATAACGTGGATTTCTGCATGAGCCTGGAGGGCTTATCCAACAAATATGCCTTGGATGTAATTCTACTCAACATTGAATTTCTTCAGAAGGAGATTGAGAAGTGTGGATTCAAGAAGGCTGAATTAGAGGAAAAATTACGGACGGTCATGGAAGGTGATGAACTTTCTGGTTATCAGGAGAAATTCCAAGGTATTCTACTAAAGTTTCAACGTGAACAGGAGGAGATAAAACGACATAAGTGGTTTCGTGACAGAGACGACTATGCTTCAGGCAAGATCTACAACTGGAAGAAGGAACAACCAATACAACAGAAGAGGCCCATTTGGAAGGACACAAAAGGAAGATTTCAAAGAAATAGGGACTCCCCTACGGTTGATTTTTTAGGGGAAGCAACCAGCGTACCAGAGCAAAGTCAGCTTGTACAAGGAGAGGTGGCAGAAAATACAGGCGGGGATGTAAGAAGCAAGAATATCAAACAGCTAAGATCGACGGCACAAGTGAAAAAGAGGTCTCCTGTGACCACCAATTAGTGGTAAATGTTTCTGATTATACTTTATCTGTTGATGAATTGTCGGTTTTGCATAAGGGGTTATCGTTCTGCCCTATTCAAAACATGGATTGGCTGCAACTTGATATTGACCTGAATAATTTTTTCAGGTCAGTCAGGATGAAGACTTGGTTTTCCCAACAGCCTATTCCGGTGATGAATAGTAATCCAGGGCCAGATATAGAACTATGCCTCAAACATTGGGGTTTGTCCAATAGGAGCAACTTCCAGCCCCCTGCATGTTTGCAGGTGGTTGAAACGTTTATTGCATCAGTGCTTAAAGATGTTTCAGAATTTAAACAGGAATGTTGCTCTGGTATATCTATGCATACCCGACACAATTTGTCCAATTAAGAGAAAGTAGCTTTGGATAAATTGGTCCGTAATGATGACCTCATTATTAAACCCGCGGATAAAGGGGGTGCGGTTGTCATTATGGACCGAACCCTGTACCTAAATGAAGTCTATAGACAACTCAATGATATAGAGGTCTATAGGAGAATCTCGATTGACCCTGTGAGGGACATTCAGAAACGTATTAGAGTACTGGTTGACAATGCTTTTGCTAATGATATGATTGACAGAGATCTGTATACTTACTTAACACCACTTTATCCAATAACACCCATACTATACTGTCTACCTAAAATACACAAGAGTATTACTAATCCCCCTGGGAGACCCATTGTTTCGGGCAGGGATTCGTTGCTCTGCCCTCTTGCAGTCTTTCTTGACAAGATTTTGAGGAAGTTCGCCGTGTCTGCTAGATCTTACATTAGGGACACGTCGGACTTCCTGAATAAAATCAGTGACATCAATGTTCCTAATGGGGCCCGGTTGGTCTCATTTGATGTGACTAGTTTATACACCTCTATCACTCATGTGAGGGGTATGAACAGTGTGGACAAAGCACTGAGAAACACTGAGTTCTCCGGTGAATGCAGGGAATTCCTGATGGGTCTCCTTGATATAGTTCTAACCTGTAACTATTTTCTCTTCAACAACGAGTTTTTTATGCAACTCCGTGGTACGGCTATGGGGTCAAATGTGGCCCCTACGTACGCCAACATTGTGATGGCGGACCTAGAGGAGACGTCGATCTATGTATCCCACCACTTTACCTCGGTACTTGGGTGGTGGCGTTACATAGATGACGTCTTCCTTATTTGGACGGGTGACCTGCTTGGTCTCAATGGGTTTTTTGAATATCTCAATGATATTGATTCTGATATTAAATTTACCATGGTAATGTCTGACACTAGTATCCAATTTTTAGACACTAGGGTTTATATTCAGGACTCCAAACTTATGACGGATCTGTATGTCAAGGAAACAGATTGTAATAACCTATTGAGTTTTAACAGTCACCACCCGAGGGGGATGATCAGGTCTCTACCATATAGCCAACTATTGAGGGTTAAACGGATAGTTGATGACCCTACATGCCTGGACCACAAACTGGACATGATGGTGGGTAAATTTCTGGACAGAGGTTACCCGGATAGACTTTTAAAAAAACATATCCAGAGAGTACAACAAACTGATAGGATCCAATTGAGACAGGATAGTAGGAGGGATCGACAGACTGCTGTCAGATTCCCTATGACCTCTACATTCAGTATCTATAGTTCTAATGTTGCAGGCATCATTAGGAGACATTGGAGGATTTTGTCCAATTACTATGATGGAGTGGTAGAATTTCAGTCACCCCCCCTCTTCTCATATAGAAGACCTCGGAACTTGAGGGATAAACTTGTGAAGACAGATGTCTGTGCAGTTAACAGTCGGGCTAGAGGTGGACTACATGATGTGACACGCCATGGGTGTTTCCCTTGTCTGTCGTGTGACAGTTGTGCTATCATGTTAAAGGGTAGTTCTTTCATACATCCCACCACTGGTAGAGCGTACAGAATCACTTCACATTACACATGTCGAAGTGATTTTGTCATTTACATTTTACAATGCCCGTGTAATCTGATTTATGTGGGTGAAACTACAACTGAATGCAGGTTGCGACTGAATAACCATAAATCTAGCATTCGGACGAAGAAAGTTGAACTTCCTGTACCTAGACACTTCGTAGAGTTGGGACATAGCGTGCAACAGCTTAGATTCTGTATTGTTGATAGGGTTCCCCCCCTTAAACGTGGGGGCAATAGGGAACTGGTCCTCAAACAACGGGAGGTTCAATGGATTCATAAACTTAACTCCCTTCATCCCAATGGTCTTAACATGGATTATCCTTTGAATGTATTCAAACGCTGATTGTATGTGTACAGTTAGAATTTTTGGATGTGGTTAAATTTTTGGATGTCTGTCCTTCTCTTTTTAGGGCATTTGTTTGATGTACTTTTGTGGACCCTGGGGTTCTCTTGCCTGATGGTACCATTCATTATTTAGTTGTTACTCTGAAAATTTTTATATTTTTGATGTATGGAATAGGAGTAATTATATTATAAATTGATTTTAATGTGTTTACTAATTTGATTCTCTTTTGTCTTGTAGATTGAAGACTTTGAGATGTTGAGATTAACACTGAAGGACACTTACCAACTGGTATTAGGAAGGCTACTTTTATATGTTTTGTACTTTATTCTGCCTACGAGAATGTTCAAGAGTTTCAAGAAAGGTCTCTACTGTGTAGAAGATGCTACAGCGCTGACCTGCACGGATGATATATATTGTGTACCAGAATTAATAGGGGGGTAGTTGATAGGGGAATAAGCTCTTTTTTTCTCATAACTTGAAACACGAAGTAACCTAAAATGTATCCGGGATGAGGATCTGACATATTTGCATGTCGAGATTCTTCATATGACGGTATTCCCTTGATTGATTCATGTGGGGGATACCTTGTCTTTTGGGTTTTAATAAAACTTCATTGTGATGTTATTTACTATCTTTATCTACCTACATTCTTACCACATATTTTGTGAATACTGATGTGATATATATCTCTCCGTGCAGGGTTCTTTTTCAGCCATTGCTGCGCATACATCCCGAGAATGGTATCGCATTACTGGCAAGTTTTCCAGTTTTCACTATGGCGTGGCTAAAGCGTTTTACCGCATTGCGCCTGCGCGGGACTGCGGCCCCTCTATGATGTTGTAATCAGACTGCGATGTACAGGGTCATAGTGCTTTGTTTTGCACGTGTTGGCAGCAGCCAATAGACGGTGTGAGTTGGGGCATGCGCAATATGGCGATTATGGCGCTGGAATTCTTTTTCTTTTTTCACTGACTTCTCGTGGACAGATGGTCCTTGTTTACCTAGATTGGTGAGTGCCAGCTTCTGTGTATCATACTGTGATTGTTGATTAATCTGTAATTAATATGTTTTCACTATTATATGCACATACATGTCACTTAATACAGTTGTGATTATCTACATCTAAATGTCAGTGATTGACTCATATGTTTCTGCACTATACTTTTTGCTACACTTTTATAATATATCGTATTTTTTGATACATTGTATAACTACTACGATTCATTACACCTGTTAATTGGGCTGTGGCTCTGTCTATATATGTCAATGTGTGGTTTTCATTCATTGCTTGAAAATGCTTCCATGGAGGAAGTGAAACGTTGCTGTGTTGGGTGAATAAATTCACATTTTTTTGCTGAGTGCTGCTTCCAGTCTCTTTTTCTTGGATATATGCATGAGGAGCTCGTCACTCCTTGATATTTTGAAGCTAGCACCAACCGTTTCTGGCTATTGACACAGTGCTGCTCCTATGTTTGGATCTTCTATATATATATATATATATATATAGGAAAACAAATAGATCCAGCAGCACCGGCAAACAGTGGGTGCAAATCCTCAGGAACAGACCATGTTCTAAAGTCAGTAGTAGTCAAAAAATAGGCAGCACTCCACAGTTAATGTGAAAAAAAGGGTACTTTTATTGCCCCCTGTGCAACGTTTCAGCTCTGTCCTCTAGAGCCGTTCTTCTATATATATATATATATATATATATATATATATATATATATAGACCAAGCACAAGGATACCTGTGATAGTCCAGACAGTAGCAACGGCTAGGGACAGATGGGATCTTGATGGCAGGAGATGCAGACAAAACAGATGACACCAGATGTGGTGTAACACAGCAGATGTGGCAGAACTCTACTTCAATACTATAGCGGGCACAGGAACAACTGCAACACGGGATACAGGTAGCAGGGCACGGGAACAACGAGAACAGGGTAACGCTAAGGGACCATTTGCAAGACTAACAGAGGAATACTAACAATGCTCAGGCAATGAGCAAAGGGACAGGGCCCTTCTTATAGTCCAGGGTGATCACTGGACGAATTACTAATGTTTTGCATGTGCGCACGCTGGCCCTTTAAGGCTGGGCGCGCGCGCGTGCACCCTACGTGACACAGCAGAGTGGAGCGGAAGTGAGCGCTGACGTCTCCTGTGCGGAGATGCGGGCCAGCTCTCACCAGACCATGGCTGCGGCCGTCGAGGTGTGAGTAATCCCGACGGTCTGTGGCCATGGATGTTACAGGTAGTGCATTGTATCATAGAAAAAGCAACTGAGGGCTTTGATCTAATAAATTCCACTGCAGGGAATGATATATAATCGTCAATTTAACATGCAAACATTGGAGATGTGACTCTTGTACTAACAAAATATCACAATTGGATTTCAGAGCTTAAAACCGTAAAAGTGAATGCTTAAAGGGCGAATTTAGGCCCTTAACATTAAGAGAGAAATTTCACCCCATTACAGTAAGACATGTATTCAAATTAAATGTAATAAGACCTAAACATATAATGCGTAAAACACACAGTACATGTAATGCAATAATTTGGCTGCCTGCTGAAAGCGGGAAGATGGAAAAGGGGGAAAAAAAATACACATATAGGAATCATGGTTCATAAAAAAAATAACCCTACGGGAATCAAGAAGCACAACAAATTGTTGTAGGGGCGTGGCATGAATGCGGATGGTTCCGGCTGCGTGAACCTGCAGCTCCGCTTTGAGCACCACGCTGCACAATTTGGCTTTAACCAGTGTTTCCCCGTTGCTATAACCTGCATACCTGCTTCTTGGTACAAGGTGGAGATGGGGCGTGTGAGGAGTACTTCCTAAGATCATCACTCGCGGCTGATTGGGTAAAAAGCGCGCCAAGTAATTTTACCTCCTCCTGGATACAGCTTCCCTGACTCTTCCCCTGCCACTCTCCCTGCCTCGTCCCCTAGTGCAATGTCTGACGTTGCGAGTGGAAACTCCCTACAGCTTTCCCTGGAACCTGTAACGGAGGAAAGGATGAAAATACTGCTGGCCTCACTGCGGTCCTCTCTGCAGGAAGATATGATGGGTGTGGATCAGGACATCAAACGTGAGTTATCCCAGATAGGGGAGAGATGGCAGAGCTCACTTCCTCACACAATGAGCTGATAGAGCCAATGAGGCCCTGGAGAGTGTGGTGAATCATATAGATAACAAAGTCAATGATGTGGAGGATAGGCATAGACTAAATAATGTCAGATTGCGTGGCCTTTCTGAATCTGTAAGCACAGAAAAGCTTGAAACACTGCTTAAGGATTTAATTATTGCCGAAAGTAACACCTATGGATTTAATCATAGACCGAATAAACAGGATCCCAAAACTTCTAAACCTAGCGTCCTCTATTCCTAGAGATGCCATTGCAAGAATACATTTCCACATTAAAGGTTACTTTTTGAGAACTTTAATGGCTTATCCCATACCAACGGATATATTCCATGGAATAACCGTATACCCGGAGCTATCAGCTGCCACTTTAGCTAAGCGAAAGGAGAGTTTGCATCAGCCACTAAAACGCTACGGGATCACCAGATAAGGTATTGTTGGGGATTCCTAGTGAAACTGATCGTCTACCATGATGGAGTACAGCATGTTTGCAAAACCCCAGCTATGGCCATGCAAAAGTTAAAGACTTGGGGCGTACTTTTGGATAATGCTACTGTCCCAACAATGGACGCCCCTACACCTAATCGGATTATATCGGACTGGACTGTTACCTGAAAAAGTATGATACTTATATTTGATATTAATTTGGTGTTCTGGTGCTAGAAGGCAACAACGCACATTTAGTGCAGTATTGATAGCTGCCTTATTTGCCCCAAGACCTTTTTTTTTTCTGATCCTTTTACATAAAGGTTTTTTTTTTTTTTTTTGTTTTTTTTTTTCCTCCAGGGGTTTCTTTTATTATTTCACATCAGAGCCTCTGCATTTGTGAACCAATACTTTGTAAATCGACAAATTAGGCCTCAGTTTTGCATAGTACTCTTTTACTCCTGAGCCTGGTCGAATGTCCAGGCAAAAGATTAGGGCCTCATGTAGGGTGTTTCTAAAACCAAAAACACAGCATAATAATTAGAGAGCTGTATTTTCAAGGTGACACAAGCTGGGCAACACATATTGGCATACCTATGGAAAAATTGCCATTTCCACTCTCCAACATCAAGTGCACACTAATTTCTGGAAAACCCCTGTGGGGTTAACGTGCTCACTAGAGCCCTAGGTAAATACATTGAGGGGTGTAGTTTCCAAATTTAGGTCACTTGTGGGGAGTTTCCACTGTATTGGTCCCACAGGTGTTTTGCAAATGTGACATGGTGCCTAGAAACCAATCCAGCAAAATCTGAACTCCAAAAGCCAAATGGTGCTCCTTACCTTCTGAGCTCTCTGCTGTGTGTCCAAACGGCAGTTTATGACCACATATGGGGCATTGCCATACTCGAGAGAAATTGTTTTACAAATGTTGGGGTTCTCTTTTATATGTTGGGAAAATGAAACATTTTGAGCTAAAGCTACTGCCCAATTCTAATAAAATCTATCAAACCCCTGTGGGGTCAAAATGCTCATTACACCCCTAGATGAATTCCTTCAGGGGGGTATTTTCCAAAATGTAGTGACTTTTGGGGAGTTTCCACAGTACTAGTACCTTTTTAGGGGTTTTGCAAAAGCGACATGGTGCCGGGAAACGAATCCAGCAAAATCTGCGCTCCAAAAGTCAAATGGCGCTCCTTCCCTTCTGAGCCCTGCTGTGTGCCCAAACAGCAGTTTATGACCACATGTGGGGTATTTCCGTACTCTGCTTTACAAATGTTGGGTGAACTTTTTTCTCTTTTATTCCATTTGGAAATATATATATATATTTTTTCTAGGTAAAACTACTTCTTATTGGAAAAAAATGTAATTTTTAATTTTCACCTCTAAATTCTAGTAAAATCTATGAAATACCTGTGGGGCCAAACTGCTCACTACACCCCTAGATTAATTCCTTGTGGAGTGTAGTTTCCAAAATGGGGTATTTTGTCTGGGGAGTTTCCATTGTTTTAACACTACGAGACCTCATCAAACCTGACATGGTGCCTAAAATATAATCTAATAAAAAGAGGGCCCTAAAATCCATGAGGTGCTCCTTTTGATACTGAGGCCTGTGTTTCAGTCCATTTTCACACCAGGGTCACGTGGGGTATTTTTTAAAAATGCAGATTTTGGGCAATAAATTGATTTGTGTTTCTCTGGTAAGACCTTGTAAGTTGTTATGGTTTGTGCACCATTTACGCAGCGGAAACGCTCTAAAAACCGCTGAAAATCAGGATGTGCAGATAAAGTTTGCTACAAATAATGCTTCACACTAAGGCTATGTTCACACAGAGTTTTTTGACGTGGAAACCGTGCAAAAAAACTCGTCAAAAACGGCCCGAAAATGCCTCCCGTTGATTTCAATGGGAGGCGGGGGCGGTTTTCTCCTGCGAGCGGTAAAATCGCCTCGCGGGAGAAAGAAGTGACATGCCCTATCTTCGGGCGTTTCCGTCCTGACCTCCCATTGACTTCAATGGGAGGCAGAGGAAGCGTATTTCGAGGCGTTTTATGTCCGCAGCGCCCAATGGCCCTGGGCGAAAAACGCAGTGAAAATCGGCGTGCAGGGAGAGGAAAAATCTGCCTCAAGCTTCCAAACGGAATTTTGAGGCAGAAATTCTGCCTGCAAAATATTCTGTGTGAACATAGCCTTAGGGTATGTTCACACGTTGAGTCAAAAACGTCTGAAAATACGGAGCTGTTTTCAGAGAAAACAGCCTCTGATTTTCAGGCGTTTTTGAAGCTGAAAATTAAGCTTCTTTTGAGGCGTTTTTTTATAGTGTTCAATGGAAAATCGGCTCCAAAAAACGCCTCAAGAAGTGACATTCACTTCTTTTTGCGGAGCATCTTTTTACGCTCCGTTTTTTAAAAGAGCGGCTTAAAAAGATGCCCCGTATGAACTAAATGCTGTTTTTCCCATTGAAATCAATGGGCAGATGTTTGGAGACGTTCTGCTTCCATTTTTTCGAGGCGTAAACGCCCCGAAATACGCCTGAAAACACTGCCTGTGAACATACCCTAAGGCTGGGTTCACACGACATATTTTCAGGCGTAAACGAGGCGTATTATGCCTCGATTTACGCCTGAAAATACGGCTACAATACGTCGGCAAACATCTGCCCATTCATTTGAATGTGTTTGCCGACGTACTGTGCCGACGACCAGTAATTTACGCGTCGTCATTTGACAGCTGTCAAACGACGACACGTAAAATGACTGCCTCGTCAAAGAAGTGCAGGACACTTTTTTGCAACGTAATTTGAGCCGTTTTTTATTGAAGTCAATGAAGAACAGCTCAAGATTACAGGCGTCAAAGACGCCTCACAAAATGCGAGGAGGAGCTTTTACGTCTGAAACGACGCAGCTGTTTTCTCCTGAAAACAGTCTGTAATTTCAGACGTAAAAGCCAGCTAGCGTGTGCACATACCCTAAGGGTATGTGCACACGCTAGCTTCCTTTTACGTCTGAAAAGACAGACTGTTTTCAGGAGGAAACAGCTGTGTCGTTTCAGACGTAAAAGCTCCTCCTCGCATTATGCGAGGCGTCTTTGACGGCCGATCATTTGAGCTGTTCTTCATTGAATTCAATGAAGAACAGCTCAAATTACGTTTCAAAGAAGTGTCCTGCACTTCTTTGACGAGGCAGTCATTTTACGCGTCGACGTTTGACAGCCGTCAAATGACGACGCGTAAATTACTGGTTGTCGGCACAGTACGTCGGCAAACACATTCAAATGAATGGGCAGATGTTTGCCGACGTATTGGAGCCGTATTTTCAGGCGTAAATCGAGGCATAATACGCCTCGCTTACGCCTGAAAATAGGTCGTGTAAACCCAGCCTAAGCCTTATTTCACGCTTGTATACAGGAAAACTCACCGGTCAGATGCGTGGAGGGCAGTGCATCAGGAGTCGGCATGGTAGGTTCCAGAGAAACTGCGGAAACCGCAGTAGCAGGCGCAGATGGTTGTCTCGCCTGTCCCCCGGTTGTCAAACTGTCTACTCCGCCCATGTCTCTGGCTCCCATGGGAGCGCCTCATGTGACGACTATCCCTGCTGCTGAAAGACTATGAGTAGGAAGGATGACCAGACCAGCCCCTGCGGGAGCTGCGGGAATGTCTCCTGCTATGTCTGCTCCTGGAACGGCGCCTATAAGCACCCCTACGTTCCCTACTACGAGAGTGTCTATGAGAGCAACTACACCCTCTATGCCTGCTAACAGGAACATGATCCGACCCAGCTTCAGACTGGGTATGACTACGCCCAGGTCGGGACCCATCTCTCTGGGATGTATGACGTGCTACAAAACGCTGTTCAACAATGGGAACCTGAGCGCAATATCTAGGCATGCCAGGCACACAATCAAAAAAAGTTATCTGAGCTGTTAGTGGCCGCAGAGCCTAGCTCAACATGAGAATCATCATCATCAACATTTCCACTTTGCTGAGCCAACTGCCTATTTTTAACAAGTGGATTCTAAGAGGGTGCAGAAGTAACAGACTGTGGAGCTGGGGAGGAGGTTGGGGTGGTGGAGGGTTATTTCTCTGACCAAACCACCTCGCAAGTCTGCCTAGTGGTTTTATCGCTGGCTGCTCAATTGGAGTATCTACAGCCGTGTTGCTATCCCCCTCTTGCTGTGTAGCAGCAGGGGGATGTTACTGGGCCCCACGTGCCGCTCCTACCTAATTAAGAAGCGGTCACATGGTCCGGCGGCATCCATAACCATTGGCGCTGGAGCAGAGCTAGACACTGCCCGGGGGGTTCTGGTTGGCGCTCTGCCCTTCCGACGACGCACAGCAGGAGACAGGCTCAGACGGGAGGGAGGATGGCAGCGCCGCATAGGCCGCACCTGTCTACTTACTTCCTGCTAGGATGCATCAGATGACGGACCGGCGGGAACATCAAGTAAGGGAGTAAGCCAGCTAGTGCCTCCCCTACCTAACTTCTTCTTCAGGAGGGCTAATAGCACTGCATAAGCCATATTACACTACCAGAAATTGTAGGAGCAGAAACACTCATAGGTTCTCTTCCAGAGCTGGAGGGGAGTCAAAGATGTTTTTTTTATATGGGTGGGAGGCTAACACTAACCCGCGATGATTACCCTGGTATCCCCCGCCACCAGGGGTACCAGGAAGAGCCAGGTACGATCCAGTACCCGACCATCTATAGTGATGGTCAGGCACTGGGGCGGCCGCAGGCTAATATTATTAGGCTGTGAAACGCCAGAAACAGTGGACCCTGGTAATACTAGCCTGCTGCTGCTGTGTTGTATCTGGCTGGTTATGAAAAATGGGAGAACCCCACATTGTTCTTTCCAATTTTTTTTTTTTTTTTTTAAATGTGGGGTGTCCCCCATTTTTCATAACCAGCCAGATGCAACATAGCAGCAGTGGCCTAGCATTAGCAGGGTGAGAAGGCCCACTGTGTTTGGCCTTTCCCAGCCTTGTAATACCAGCCTGCGTCCGTCCCAGTGCCTGACCATAATTACATACCCGGCTCTTCCCGGAACCCTTGGTGGCGGTGGGTAATGGGGTTAGTGTTCGCCTCTGTACTGGCTAACACTAAGTCCCGCCTTAGTAATGGACGCTGTCAATCAACCAGCGGCCATTACTAAGACAGTAGTAATAAAGTTTAAAAAAAAAATACAGACATATAAAAAATATTTTATTGAAACCCCAACAGAACCCTCATTAACTATTTTATTGATAATGAAAAAAGCCGTCATCGAAATAGTCCTCGAATCCGACATTGTCCAACAACCGAACCTGTAAAATAACCCAAACTAGAAAACAACAACATTTGTAACACTTGTGGTAGGCTTAGATACAGAGCCCATGTGTGATATGGTCTGTTGGACTGTGTATCTAAGCCTACCATAAGGTAGGCTTAGATACAGGGTCCAGCAGACAGTAATCTTATACAGTATAAGATTACTGTCTGCTGAAGCCTTGTATCTAGGCCTACCGTGTGGTAGGCTTAAATACAGGGCTCATCAGACAGGATCACACATGGGCCATGTATCTAAGCTTACCATGTGGTAATGGTAAAATGCTTAGATACAGGGCCCCAGCAGACAGTAATATTATACAGTATGACTACCGTGTGGTTGGCTTAGATACAGGACCCAGCAGACCGGATCAACCAATTTGTGATCCTGTCTCATGGGCCCTGTATCTAAGCCTACCACATGGTAGGCTTAAAGGGGTTGTCCAGTCCCTAAACATTGATGGCCAATCCTCAGGATAGGCCATCAATAGCTTTTGGGTCAGGTTCCGACTCCCAGGACCCCTGCCAATTTGCTGTTTTGAAAGGACCCCCAACCTATCAGCTCCAGCAGACAGTGATATTAAACTTCTCCTCTTCGGCCGCAGCGGAACTTCTGACTCCAGCTGTGTGACGCCAGGGCCTCCGCTGTGCTCTGGAACGAAGAGGGTAAGTACTGTCCGTTACTATAGTAACAGGGGCCTGTTCAGTTTATTTCATAGGCCCTAGTTACTATAGTAACTTTTTATAGATGTGGTGCGGGGGGGAGGGACGACTGGGCATCCCTGGCTTCGGGGCCCGGTCGCAACTGCGACTGCTGAGACCCTATAATTACACCACTGGGTTTGGGGGCTAGTAGATGAAGGATGAAGTTTTGAGTATGTATAGGGTTGGAAGATATACTGGGGAAGACTCGTGAAAAATACTGCAGCGTGTACATGAGATTTCCTGGAATCTCATTGACTATGATTGCACTGTATTATGCTGCAGATTGGCCATGAGCAAATCTGCGCAGGAAAACTACACGTAATATGCATCATGTGCATTGAGCCTAAGGCTTTGGAGAGTTTGCAATCTCTTCATAATGATTACTAAGAGGATCATACTAGATTTGGTTTACAGACAAACTATAGTTTAAGAGGTATTCTATCCAGACATTTATGGCATATCCATCAGATGGGGGTTCTTGTACCTACTTTTATTTAGTGCATCATAGTAAATAGGTATATAATGTCCTAACCTCTTATTTATACATGGGAACTTTCTGATAAGTTATAAAACTACGCCTTAAAAATGCTAAGAGGAAAAAGATTTAGTGCTACCTCTGTGTGCACAGTTGGTAGGGTGCTGCTAAGGCTAGATTCACACGAGCATGTTCGGTCCGTAAAGGACGGAACGTAATTTCGGCCGCAAGTCCCGGACCGAACACACTGCAGGGAGCCGGGTTCCTAGCATCATAGTTATGTCCGACGCTAGGAGTCCCTACCTCGCTGCGGGACAACTGTCCCGTACTGTAATCATCAGTGGCGTAGCTACCGCCGTAGCAGCAGTAGCGGCTGCTACAGGGCCCGCGGCATGAGGGGGCCCGCTATGGCTGCTACAGCGGGACGCCACTGAACACTACGGCAGAGCAGGGAGGTATCTCCCCGCTCTGCCATTAACTGGTTCCCGACCACTGGCTGTATTTTTACGGCCAGCGGTCAGGGTCCTTAAAACCCGAGCCATAGACTTTCTACGGCTCGGGTTTTAACTTGCTGCCCGCACGATCGGGCAGCTGAATGTCGGGTCTCCGGCTGTCAGTGACTGCCGGGGACCCTGAGGAGAGGATAGAAGCAGCTTTCGCTGCTTCTGTCTTCTCTGATCACTTGTACACAGCGCTGAATGCGCTGTGTACAGGAATAGAGACAGCAGCAGCGGCGCTGTCTCTATTCCTCCCGGTGATCATGTGACTGGTCACATGATCGCCGGGTGCCGTTAGTGGCAGGCTGCTGCTGTGTCTTACTAGACCCAGCACAGCCCTATTAGTGACAATTGTCACTATGAGAGGGCTGATTTCCCCTGTAACTGGGGCTGCTGTGCAGCTCCAGTTTCAGTGGAAAAACATGGTGTAAAAGAGAGAAAAAAAATATATAAAGTTCCTCAAAGGTCTTTTTTGACCTTTGGGGGACAGACCATAGTAATAAAAAAATAGTAAAGTAAAGTGTAAAAAAAATGTAAATAATAAATACACATAAAATACCCACCCCAAAAAAAAAACGCTGACCCAATTACCCTAATATAGACATGTAATATATTAAAATTTACGGTAGACAATGACTATCACAAATAAAAGGTCTATTTTATGGTAAAACTATGTTATTACCAAAAAAAAAATAGCTGAAATGTAAAAAAGCTTATTTTTTTACTATTATTTTCAAATTTTATGAATAAAAATTCTAAAATAGCCAAAAAGGTGTGTATAAAAACGATAAAAAAATAAACCTGCATTGTCTACGGAAAAAACGTCGCAAAAATCACGTCGTTAGCCCAACAAATAAAAAAGTTATAGCCATTTAACTAACACGGGCTAAAAATGGCTAAATGGTGTCTGGTCCTGAAGGCGCAAAATAGAGCAAAAGACATGTATCCCCTCTCCATAGGATAGGGGATACATGTGTGATCGCTGGCATTGATAGGGAGAACGGGGGACTGAAAGTCCCCTGAAGTTCTCCATCACAAACCTCGGACTTCCAGGGTCTGTGTCGGCAGCTCCGTAGAAATGAATGAAGCGCCAGTCGTGCTTGTGGGCATGCGTGACCAGCGCTCCTTTCATTTTTATTGAGCTGCGCAGACGCCGGAAGTCAGAGGTTTGTCATGGAGAACTTCAGGGGACTTTCAGTCCCCCGTTCTCCCTATCGCTGCCAGCGATCACACATGTATCCCCTATCCTGTGGAGAGGGGATACATGTATTTTGTAGAACACACTGTAGGTCGCATTTTTTTGGGAGGGGGGACGCTGTATGGCGTTCCCTACAGGGGGGGGGTGGCTGTATGGTGTTCCCTACAGAGGGGGAGCTGTATAGCGTTCCCTACAGGGGGGGAGCTGTATGGCATTCCCTACAGTGGGGAGCTGTATGGCGTACCCTACAGGGGGGGCTGTATGGCGTTCCCTACAGGGGGGGCTGTATGGCGTTCTCTGCAGGGTGGCTGTATGGCGTTCTCTGCAGGGGGGCTGTATGGCGTTATCTACAGGGGGATGTATGGCGCTATCTACAGAGGGGGGGCTGTATGGCGTTCCCTACAGTGGGGAGCTGTACGGCGTTCCCTACAGGGGGGCTGTATGGCGTTCTCTACAGGGGGGGGGGGGCTGTATGGCGTTCTCTGCAGGGGGGCTGTATGGCGTTCTCTACAGGGGGATGTATGGCGCAATCTACAGAGGGGGGGCTGTATGGCGTTCCCTACAGGGGGGGCTGTATGGCGTTCTCTACAGGGGGGGCTGTATGGCGTTCTCTACAGGGGGGCTGTATGGCGTTCTCTACAGGGGGGGCTGTATGGCGTTCCCTACAGGGGGGGCTGTATGGCGTTCTCTGCAGGGGGGCTGTATGGCGTTATCTACAGGGGGATGTATGGCGCTATCTACAGAGGCGGGGCTGTATGGCGTTATCTACAGGGGGGGGGCTGTAAAAAAGGCACTATCTACAAGGGGGGGGGGGGTTGTGTGACACCCAGGGGAGGGGGGCCCCAGTCAAAAGTTTGCTATGGGGCCCAGTCTTTCCTAGTTACGCCCCTGGTAATCATGTTTTCAAGTGTTGAAAGTAAATTAAAGGATTGCAGGAAATGCATTTATTATGAACCAGAGATGCACTTGAAAAAACAAAGCATTAGGTTCCTGGACGCGATTATTTACATTTTCTTACAGCTAGGGTTTGCAATGTATGATTTTTCTAGCGGTGACATATCTAATCGCCTATTGGTCCCCAGCGTGCACTCTAAATATTCCAGTGTATGGTATTTTCTGCAAAGTCACTCAAGCAAAAACCTACAATTGTTTTGGTTTATAAATATCTTTTACTGAGCACATGACTGGTTTATTCCCCTGTAATTACTAATCACCTGATTTGGAAGTTCATGGAGACTGCGGTTCCTGCACTAGAAAGGTGTTCTGAAAAGCTACAGCAATTATTCCTTAGATTAAGGCCACTTGTGTATTTTTCAGCAGTATTTATTGGTTTTGGCTACCAATTTTAGGCCCCATGCCCACGACTGTAGATTTAATCTGTAATTACGGATCAGGTAATTATAGAAGAAATTGTGGAGCCATTCATTTCTATAGGCCACGGACACCGTTCTGCATACGGATGTATGTTTGGGCTGTAGAAATGATCACCAAAATAAAAAACATGTCCTATTTCTTATCTGCAATTGCGGCGCTTCCGCAATTGTGGGCGGCTACGGATGTCCATCCGTATTTGCGGCCAGTTTTTTTTTTTTTTTTTTTGTGGATGCATATGCTGGCCTGACCATGGGTCTGATTACTTTTACTGCATTACTGGGATTTATGATGCAGTTAGTACGTTTGGACCATTGGACCTGTGCTCGGACTGGGATTTGCGGCTGTGTTGTGCCTCTGTGAAACTGGCCTATGCCTTATGCACACGAGTACGTGTGTATTTCAGCCTGCAGTACGGAACAGCGTTGTTGGACTCTTAGTCCCAGATTATGAATAGAAATTCAGCATTTAGTGAAGAACTTAGTCTGACATACTAACACTATATTCAGAATTCTTGTGATTTGCATCCCAAATATGCTTGTGTGCATGTGGCCTAAGGCCTTGTTCACAGGACTGATTGTTCCTGAGGAAAAATCGGATGTAGCTTTTTTTTTTTTTTGTTATACAGTTTTGA
This sequence comes from Rhinoderma darwinii, assembly GCF_050947455.1. Taxonomy (NCBI): domain Eukaryota; kingdom Metazoa; phylum Chordata; class Amphibia; order Anura; family Rhinodermatidae; genus Rhinoderma; species Rhinoderma darwinii. The sequence goes on from NC_134694.1 coordinate 95,633,094, forward strand.
TTAAGTATGGTATTTTCAAAATCTGCAGCATGTTGCACGCTGATGACTGTTTTTACATTTGGTAATGCGTTGTACCAGAAAGGCAGTTCTAGGAAAATGTAGATATCCTGCACCTGCTATACCAGTGCAATCAGCATATTAAAGGCTTCCGGGCGAAAAACCGCACCAATCTGTGGTGCAGTTTTTCGGCCGGAACGTCCGCTGCGAAAAACTGCAGCACTAACCAACCTGCTAGCAGACCAGTCTCCTGGGATGATGTTTCTTCCCAGGAGACCACTGCAGCCTGTGATTGGCTGCAGCGGCGGTCACATGGGATTAAGCCTCATCCCAGGAGGCCGGCCCTCTGACATCATACAGGCCGGCCTCCTGGGACTCCAGGAGGCCACGCTGGAGGGAGGAACAAAGACTTCTGGGTAAGTATGAGATTTGTTTTGCTTTTTTTCTGAGATTTTTTTTTTGCGGCGGGATCTCTGCGAACCTGCCGCAAAAAAACGCAACAACTGCTACTTGTTACGGGTTTTATCTCCCCATTGAATTCTGCACCGCAGGTGGATTTCTGAGCGTTTTTTTCCGCACCGTATTTACGCGTGTGGATGAGATTTGTTTTATTGCATCGTATTTTTTTCATGGCAGAAAACAAGCCTTTGGCATATGGGTGTTTCTTGCTGACTTATGAGTAATACTTTCAGGTTTGATAGGATGGTTGATGTTCTCGAAATACATGCATGTGTGTATGCATTTGTTTTAACCCCTTAATAACTGCCAATACACCTTTTTTACAGTGATCATTAACAAACACCATCCCACACAATACCATGGGGGTTTCTCAGTGACTTTATGTGCAGTCAATGTTGGGGACTTAGAAAGGACCCTAGGGCTGTCAGTACACAAAGGGAAAGATTTATTAAGACTAGCGTTTCATACAGCAGTCTTGGCTTTCTGCTCTGCCCAACTTTCAAAGACCTCTGCTACCTTCTACTACCGCCTCTGAAGATCCTATGCAGGTGGACAGAGTCAGACTGCCGGATCAAGAGTGGCAGCTCTGATGCTCAGCTAACTTGTGCCTATACTATGGGCACAAGGGTCACCTTGTGTGTCAGTGTCCTCAGAAGCTGGGAAGCTTTAGCACCTAAGGTTGATTGGAGAGACTACCCTGGGTGAACTGAAGCCTTCTGCAAAAGTCTCTCCTAGACTCTCAATTAGTGTCTATCTTCACTGGTGAAACATCACATTCAGTCAGAGCTTATCTGGATTCTGGAGCGACCGGGAACTTCATACACCAGGCCTTAGTAGACCGTCTCCACTTCCGTGAATAATCTTCTGTTGCCAGATGCAATTCTCTCCATCACTGAAACATTGAGGTTACAAGTGGGTGTTCTACACTCAGAACAGATAGCCTTCCATGTCCTTCCTGAGGCTATTAACCCAGTCCATTGGGGCTACCCTGGCTTCACAAACACGCCCCTATTCTTGACTGGAATTCCGGAGAAATTCTTCAGTGTGGACGCCGGTGTCAACACAACTGTCTGCATCTGGTTCGTCCTGTCCAACCTCCAGTACCTCAGTTGCTTCCTGGTCTACCTCTGCAGTATGCTTGCTATGCAGATGTATTCAGCATGAAAGAGGCTGAGACCCTAAATTGGATCTTCGTGGGGCTTTTCTGCTACAAATCTGCCACATGTAAATATACCCATACCGGGGTACAGGGTTGTCTTCATGAGAGAACCCCTTTTAGGGTAGGAACACACACAACGTCTTCAGTGTGGATACACTGCGTTAAGCTGAGCAGCATATCTGCCCTGAACACCAGAGGGAATGCCATCCGGAAAATGGCACCACACTGTGATGCGTTTTTCTGGCAGAATCTCTGCTGCGAAGGGGCGCCGGGAAAAATAAAAAAACCCATTCATACTTACCCCCTCCCTCTTCTCCGCACGTAGTCCGGCCTCCTGGTATGAGGTTGCAGACCATGTGATGCTGCAGCCTGTGATTGGCTGCAACGTCATCCAGGGAGGCCGGACTGGAGGAGAAGCAGGGAACTCTGGGTAAGTATAACTTTTTTTTTTTTTTCTTACTTTCGAATTTTGCGGCGCATTGCTGTGATTCCGCTGCAAATATCGCAACACACTGCTTTGTTGCGGGTTTAGACACCCCATTTAATTCAATGGGTAAATCCGCAACAGAAGAGTTGCGTACCCGCATAATTAATTGTCATGCTGCGGTTGAAGTAACCACACCGCAGGTCAATTTATGTGCGTTTCTTTTGGCGGATATTTACCGCAATGTGGGGACGAGGTTTGTTGAAATCTTACCCACACTGCTGCTACTGAAAAACGCTGCAGATTTTCCGCAATTAATCCATTGCGGAAAATCTGCAGTGTTTACGCTGTGTGTGTTCCTACCCTTAAGATGCTGAAAAAAAAGTTCTGCCTTCAGGAAGTTGGTCATAACGCATTTTGCAAAACCACACGATTTAAAAAAAAAAAAAAAAACGCTACAAAAAAAAAAAAACAAAACAAATTGTCCACGATGTCTGAACATCATCTTATACCAGAGACATAATTTTTTGATTTGTCAGTGTGAAACAGGTATATGGTTCACTTAAAAAGAGAAAAATACACAATGGCGCAGACATAAGGCATTATCCCACGTTTGAAATTGGCAGAAATTAGAGACTATTGAATAGTGATCACCTGGTGCACGGCATCCCTGTAGACATTTTCTAGGGAATGTAGAGGTCCAGGAAACTGCAAGCCGCGGGTTTGTCCGGATGCAAAACTTCGTCTGGTTACAGTACGGGAAAAAATTTTTGTATAGGTATATTCCTAGGAAGCTATACATAAAAAGAAACCTTGGTGCGGCGCTGTTCCCTACTCGTGAAAATCCTTTGAGTGGTACCCGGTGACGAATATCCAAAACTAAGGTTGAGGTTGTACAAATAAAGGGTCCGCACCAAGGTTTCTTTTTAGGTATAGGTTCCTAGGAATATACCTATACAACTTTTTTCCTGAAACAGGTATATGACATACATGCAGCTTTATCTCCTGAGTCTTTTTTTTTTTTTTTTTGGGTTTCTTAGTTGCTTTTCTCGTAAATGCGGCAAAAAACACACATTGTAAAAGCCACATCGGTTTTGTGGCAATTACAAAAATCGATGCTAGAACTGCATTGAAAACTGCAAAAAAAAAAGTCTCATGTAAATGAACCGTAAAAATGATAAAACGTGTGTGTTTTGTTTTTAATGCTGATGCGATCAATGTTCTGATATAGAAACACCCAGCAATATGTCACTTACACATACTGCTCCAGAGTTTTATGTCCCAGGGACATGACCTGAATCACTGTAGGCAGGAGTGAGACTGCCAACTGTCTTATAAGAACAAAGGCTTTTTGTAGGATATGCAGTAGTTGCTCAACACTCTCCTCAAGTAACCCAAAGGTTTATTTAGTGCTACATTTTTTTTAAATGAATATATACAAAAATCAGTTTTAACAAGTGTAGTTCTTGATTTCATCAGAAGTGTAGATATGGTTTATGATGAGAAGGTAATGTGTGTGTGTATATAAGGTCATTGGGCAAATGAGGTAATTTCATTGGTGGCAGGTTAACATCAAGGAGAGCTACAGAATACTATTCCAGGGAATTAGGGCAACTGTCGTTATTAAAGGGTATTCGTAAAATAAAAAATGATCGCCTATCCAGTTTTCTGATCACCTGGTCCCGGACACATTGTTCCTCCTCAACCACAGTGAGTAGGACATTGAATAGAGTGGTGGTCCAGCATGTACGCTGTTGCGCACAATTCAACAATGCCTGTTTCTCGCATTCTCATAAACATGGACCGGTGGGCACATGCTCAACCGCTGCTCCATTCAAGCTCCTACTCCACAGCGGGGTATGCAGTGAGGTGGTTCTGGGGTTTCAATATAATACCTCTGTTCTTCTGATCAGTGGGGGTCCAAGCATTAAGAACCCCAGAGATCCAAAATATGGATAGGGGATATTTTTTTTATTCTGGGAATACCCCTTTAATATCCTAAAGAGACATCTGGAGTAAAAAAAAAGAAAAGTAGTGTGCAAGTTACACTTGAAGCTGTCGTCTGCAAGTCAAGAGATAGTTGCTGTCACCAACTCCTGTGTTTTTGTTGCTTTGCATCAAACCAGAGCATTTCTTGTGCATTTTATAAAAAACACAATACATCCAAAGTAAAGAAGGTCTTCTACCTATTGTGACAAGATATACATGTAATTTTTGCACCCAATGTCTGATACAGTGAAGGAAATAAGTATTTGATCCCTTGCTGATTTTGTAAGTTTGCCCACTGTCAAAGACATGAACAGTCTAGAATTTTTAGGCTAGGTTAATTTTACCAGTGAGAGATAGATTATATAAAAAAAAAAAAACTGAAAATCACATTGTCAAAATTATATATATTTATTTGCATTGTGCACAGAGAAATAAGTATTTGATCCCCTACCAACCATTAACCCCTTAACGCTCCATGACCTACTATTAGGTCATGCTAACTGTAGCGTTCGCGCTCAGTGACCTAATAGTAGGTCATGGAGTAAACACGGCGCCGTTCGCGCGGGGCGCGTTCATGAGCTGTGATAGCTGCTGTTTCCGACAGCAGACTATCACTGCTCAATGTGCCGGGACCGATCGCGGAGCTCCCCCGCCGATTAACCCCTTAGAAGCCGCGTTTAATAGTGAGCGCGGCTTCTTAAGGGTTAATCCGCCATCGCCGGCCTGCTACACGATAGCGGCCGGCGATGGTGACTATGGCAACCGGACACCAAACAATGGCGTCCAGCTATGCCATAGACGGAAGCCTAGTGGGTCCTGACAACGTCAGGACCCACTATGCTTGCTGTCAGTGAGTAGCTGACAGTTCTAATATACTGCACTACGCATGTAGTGCAGTGTATTAGAATAGCGATCAGGGCCTCCTGCCCTCATGTCCCCTAGTGGGACAAAGTAATAAAGTAAAAAAAAAGTTAAAAAAAGATGTGTAAAAATAAGAAAATAAAAGTTTTAAAAGTAATAAAAGTAAAAGTCCCACTTTTTCCCTTATAAGTCATTTATTATTAATAAAAATATATAAACAAACAAATAAACTATACATAATTGGTATCGCCGCGTCCGTAACGGCCTGAACTACAAAATTATTTCATTATTTATCCCGCACGGTGAACGCCGTAAAAAAAAATATTAATAAACCGAACCAGAATCACAATTGTTTGGTCACTTCACCTCCCAAAAAATGGAATAAAAAGAGATCAAAAAGTCGCATGTACCTAAAAATGGTACTGATAGAAACTACAGTTCGTTACGCAAAAAATAAGTCCTCGCACGGCTTTATTGATTGAAAAATAAAAACGTTATGGCTCTTAGAATAAGGAACACAAAAAGTAAATGATTGTTTACAAAACGTATTTTATTGTGCAAACGCCATAAGACATAAAAAAAACTATAAACATCTGGTATCGCCGTAATCGTATCGCCCCGCAGAATAAAGTGAATATGTCATTTATAGCGCACGGTGAACGCTGTAAAAAAAAAAGTATACAAAAACAATAGTAGAATTGCTGTTTATTAGTCACCACGCCACCTAAAAATAGAATAAAAACTGATCAAAAAGCCGCATGCACCCCAAGAAAACTACAATGGATTCCTCAAGGGGTCTAGTTTCCAAATTGGGGTAACTTTTGGGCGGTTTCAAATGTTTTGGCACCACAAGACCTCTTCAAACCGGACATGGTGCCTAATAAAAAAGAGGCCTCAAAATCCGCTAGGTGCTCCTTTGCTTCGGAGGCTGGTGTTTCAGTTCATTACCGCACTAGGGCCACATGTGGGATATTTCTCAAAACTGCAGAATCTGGGCAATACGTATTAAGTTGCGTTTCTCTGATAAATCCTTTTGTGTTATAAAAAAAATGGTATAAAAAGAGTAAATTTCACCTCTACTTTGCTCTAAATTTCTGTGAAACACCTAAAGGGTTCATAAACTTTCTAAATGCTGTTGTGAATACTTTGAGGGGTCTAGTTTCTAAAATGGGGTGTTTGATAGGGGTTTCTAATATATGGGCCCCTCAAAGCAACTTCAGAAATGAACTGGAACCTAAAAAAATAAATAAATGAGGCAATACTTCGCTTCTTACATTATACTGATAATGAGCCGTGCCCACCCCGAGATGACCCCAGTTTTGACCGTTTGTATAAACGGAGACCCCTATTAGACCGTTTCAGTGCCCGGTTTTCACAAGCATACACCCCCGAGAAGTGTATTTCTATTGATGAGTCCCTGGTACATTTTAAAGGGAGGGTTCAATTCCGCCAGTACCTGCCAGGTAAGAGGGCAAGGTATGGCGTGAAGATGTATAAGCTGTGAGAGTGCATCAGGGTATAACTACAGGTTTAGGATATATGAAGGAAAGGCCACCCCCAAACCAGACTGCATCCTGGACTACAATAGGTACATGGGAGGGATGGACTTGTCAAATCAAGTCCTGAAGCCCTACAGCGCCATGCGGTGTGGTATAAGAAGCTGGCCGGGCACATCATACAGATGGCTTTGTACAATGCGTACCTGCTACGTCGATGTGCAGGCCAGAGGGGAACTTTCCTGGAATTTCAAGATCTAATCTTTAGGGACCAGGAAGGGGGGGCACCCAGTACTTCTGGAAGCGAGGCCACACGCATCGTACCAGGGCAACACTTTCCAGGAGAAGTTCCCCAAACCGGTGGAAAGGGAAAGAGTCAAAAGAGGTGCAGAGTCTGCTATAAGAGGGGGATAAGGAAAGTCACAATATACCAATGTGACACGTGTCCTGAAAAACCAGGGCTCTGTATGAAAGATTGTTTTAAAATGTATCATACATCCCTTGATTTTTAATTTACCCTGATGCACTCCGCACAGCTTACCCCCCTCATCTTTCCCTTCTGAGCCCTGCCGTATGCCCAGGCAGCTGATAACAGCCACATGTAGGGTATTGCCGTACCCAGGAGAACCCACATTACAATTTAAGGGGTGTATATCTCCGGTGGCGCATGCTGGGCACACTATATTGGACACTGAAAGTGCATATATATATATAAAATTGCAAATCTCACACTGCACCATCTGCTGCGCATTATCTTTTACACAATACCTGTGGGGTCAAAATGCTCACTACACCTCTAGATGAATGTCTTAAGGGGTGTAGTTTTTAAAATGGGGTCACTTCTCGGGGGTTTCAACTGTACTGGTACCTCAGGGGCTTCTGCATACATGACTTAGCACCAGAAAAGCTACAGTAGGCCAAATGGTGGTCCTTTTCTTCTGAGCCCTCCCATGGGCCCAAACGGCAGTTTATCACCACAAATGGGGTATTGCCGCACTAAGGATAAATTGGGCAACAAAATGGGGTATGTTGTTCCTTGTGAAAATAAGAAATTTTCATCAAAAATGACATCTTATTGGAAAAAATATCATTTTTTTCATTTCACAGCCCAATTCAAATAGGTGCTGTGAAAAAACTGTGCGGTCAAAATGATAACAAAAACCATAAATGAATTCCTTGAGGGGTGTAGTTTCCAAAATGGGGTCACTTCTGGTGGGTTTCCATTGCTTTGATATCTCTGGGCCTCTGCAAATGCGACATGGCACCCGAAAACCAATCCAGCAAAATCTGGACTCCAACAAACACATAGCGCTCCTTTCCGTCTGAGCCCTCCCATGGGCCCAAATGGCAGTTTATCACCACAAATGGGGTATTGCCGCACTAAGGACAAATTGGGCAACAAAATGGGGTATGTTGTTCCTTGTGAAAATAAGAAATTTTCATCAAAAATGACATCTTATTGGAAAAAATATCATTTTTTTCATTTCACAGCCCAATTCAAATAGGTGCTGTGAAAAAACTGTGCGGTCAAAATGATAACAAAAACCATAAATGAATTTCTTGAGGGGTGTAGTTTCCAAAATGGGGTCACTTCTGGTGGGTTTCCATTGCTTTGATACCTCTGGGCCTCTGCAAATGCGACATGGCACCCGAAAACCAATCCAGCAAAATCTGGACTCCAACAAACACATAGCGCTCCTTTCCGTCTGAGCCCTCCCATGGGCCCAAACGGCAGTTTATCACCACAAATGGGGTATTGCCGCACTAAGGACAAATTGGGCAACAAAATGGGGTATGTTGTTGCCTGTGAAAATAAGAAATTTTGATCAAAAATGACATCTTATTGGAAAAAATATCATTTTTTTCATTTCACAGCCCAATTCAAATAGGTGCTGTGAAAAAACTGTGCGGTCAAAATGATAACAAAAACCATAAATGAATTCCTTGAGGGGTGTAATTTCCAAAATGGGGTCACTTCTGGTGGGTTTCCATTGTTTTGATACCTCAACACCTCTTCAAACCTGGCATGCTGCCTAAAATATATTCTAATAAAAAAGAGGCCTCAAAATGCACTAGGTGCTTCTTTGCTTCTAGGGCTTGTGTTTTAGTCCACGAGCGCAGTAGAGCTACATGTGGGACATTTCTAAAAACTGCAGAATCTGGACAATACATATTTAGTAGTATTTCTCTGGTAAAACCTTCTCTGTTACTAAAAATAAATTGAATAAAATTGAAATTCAGCAGAAAAAATGAAATTTGCAAATTTCATTTCCACTTTGCTTTAATTCCTGTGAAATGCCTGAAGGGTTAAAAAACTTTCTATATGCTGTTTTGAATACTTTGAGGGGTCTAGTTTTTAAAATGGGGTGTTTTATGGGGGTTTCTAATACATAGGCCCCTCAAATCCACTTCAGAACTGAACTGGCACCTTCAAAAAAAGGCTTTTGAAATTTTCTTAAGAATTTGAGAAATTGCTGTTTATGTTCTAAGCCTTGTAACGTCCAAGAAAAATAAAATAATGTTCAAAAAACGATGCCAATCTAAAGTAGACATATGGGAAATGTGAACTAGTAACTATTTTGGGTGGTATAACCGTCTGTTTTTCAAGCAGATGCATTTAAATTCTGAAAAATGCTATTTTTTGTAAATTTTCTCTAAATTTTGCAATTTTTCACAAATAAAGACTGAATATATCGACCAAATTTTACCACGAACATGAAGCCCAAAGTGTCACGAGAAAACAATCTCAGAATCGCTTGGATAGGTTTAAGCATTCCGACGTTATTACCACATAAAGTGAAATATGTCAGATTTGAAAAATGGGCTCTGAGCCTTAAGGCCCAAACTAGGCTGCGTCCTTAAGGGGTTAAGAGTTCAGCCTCCTCCAGACCAGTTACACGCTCCAAATCAACTTGGTGCCTGCATTAAAGACATCTGTCTTAAATGGTCACCCGTATAAAAGACTCCTGTCCACAGACTCAATTAATCAGTCTGACTCTAACCTGTACGACATGAGCAAGACCAAAGAGCTTTCTAAGGATGTCAGGGACAATATCATAGACCTGCACAAGGCTGGAATGGGCTACAAAACCATAAGTAAGACGCTGGGTATGAAGGAGACAACTGTTGGTGCAATAGTAAGAAAATGGAAGACATACAAAATGACTGTCAATCGACATCGATCTGGGGCTCCATGCAAAATCTCACCTCGTGGGGTATCCTTAATCCTGAGGAAGGTGAGAGCTCAGCCGAAAACTACACGGGGGGAACTTGTTAATGATCTCAAGGCAGCTGGGACCACAGTCACCAAGAAAACCATTGGTAACACATTACGCCGTAATGGATTAAAATCCTGCAGTGCCCGCAAGGTCCCCCTGCTCAAGAAGGCACATGTACAGGCCTGTCTGAAGTTTGCAAATGAACATCTGGATGATTCTGAGAGTGATTGGGAGAAGGTGCTGTGGTCAGATGAGACTAAAATTGAGCTCTTTGGCATTAACTCAACTCGCCGTGTTTGGAGGAAGAGAAATGCTGCCTATGACCCAAAGAACACCGTCCCCACTGTCAAGCATGGAGGTCGAAACATTATGTTTTGGGGGTGTTTCTCTGCTAAGCACACAGGACTACTTCACCGCATCAATGGGAGAATGGATGGAGCCATGTACCGTCAAATCCTGAGTGACAACCTCCTTCCCTCCACCAGGACATTAAAAATGGCTCGTGGCTGGGTCTTCCAGCACGACAATGACCCGAAACATACAGCCAAGGCAACAAAGGAGTGGCTCAAAAAGAAGCACATTAAGGTCATGGAGTGGCCTAGCCAGTCTCCAGACATTAATCCCATCTAAAACTTATGGAGGGAGCTGAAGATCCGAGTTGCCAAGCGACAGCCTCGAAATCTTAATGATTTACAGATGATCTGCAAAGAGGAGTGGGCCAAAATTCCATCTAACATGTGTGCAAACCTCATCATCAACTACAAAAAATGTCTGACTGCTGTGCTTGCCAACAAGGGTTTTGCCACCAAGTATTAAGTCTTGTTTGCCAAAGGGATCAAATACTTATTTCTCTGTGCACAATGCAAATAAATATATAGAATTTTGACAATGTTATTTTCTGTTTCGTTTTTTTTATATAATCTATCTCTCACTGGTAAAATTAACCTATCCTAAAAATTCTAGACTGTTCATGTCTTTGACAGTGGGCAAACTTACAAAATCAGCAAGGGATCAAATACTTATTTCCTTCGCTGTATATTGTTGTTGGACAGTTGCATGAAAATCGTTTCAAAGTTTGTACAAATATAATCTTGTTAAAACTGTGGAGCTACTACCAGCAGAATTGCTACCATAATGGCTCCAGTAGGGAGCTGGAGCACAAAATTAAAATCTACTAGCTCAGTTGAGTAAAGTCAGTCATTTGATTATAGAGAACCAGGGGCGGCCACAGATATTCCCCCTACCAGCCGCTCTTAAATAACTCATAACAGAGCACTCATTTTAAAAAAGATGTTCTGAGAAAAACATAGGAACAGTAGATCAAATTATAAGAATCAGCGAAATGCAAACTGGAAAATATTCTAGGCAGAGCTTTACTTCATAAAGAATATTGGGTTTTTTTATCAGCCAATCAGGAACGTCTTTCAGTAACCATTCAGTTCCTGTCCGGCCTAGGATGGATTATACACTTGGGGAACTCGGAACTAAATCCGAAGAAAAATTCTTAGGAGTTCTGTTAGTACAAATCTCTTTTCTTCCCAAAGTCAAATAGCAATATCTTCATGCCCAATCAGAGGTGTCATGAGTTTATTAGGACAAATAACTGCTTGCCTCTCTCTGTAGTTTTGAGCCAATCGTTTTCCAGACAGATGCAAAAAAATGGATATCTGTGTATGGAGTAAATACAGTTCTATGCTGGTGGACAAAGGTGAAGAATCTTCAGAAAGCAATAGCCTGGCGATCAAGTTCCTGTCATTACCATCAAAACAAATGCCAGCCTGTTTAGGGAGCAACATTCCAGAACAAGTTTTTCCAGGGGACTTGGTCCCAATTTGTCAAGTACCAATCCTTACATTTTTGGGAATTAAAGGACGGGTGTCGCGAAAAAAATGTTTTTTTTATATAATATTGCTTTTAGTATGTTATTAAAATAAATTTAACTTATTTGTGTGTTTTGTGTTTTTACTTTTTTCTTTTTTCTAACTTTTACTTCTCTATGGGGGCTGCCATTTTGTTTTCCATCTCTGTATGTGTCGATTAACGACACATACTGAGATGGAATACGGCAGCTACAGTGCATAGGAGTCAATGAACGGGAGCCGTTCCATTGACTCTGCTCTCTGGCTCTGTACTGCGCAGACGCAGGTCAGAGTCACACAGCAGAGCAGCTGTTTGCAGGGAGATAGCAGGCGCCATCATGAAGACCAGCTGCACTGCAGGTAAGATGTGTGTCTCTGTCTGTCCCACTCTCTATCTCACAGACCCCCGTTCTCGTGACCCCCGACGGGCCTCCCCGATGGGGCCCCCCCTAACGGCCCCCCTGTATGAAGTACTAGCTCGTTGCCGTTAGGCAAAAAAGCCCTGTTTTCCAACTACCATAATGGTAGTTGGAAAACAGGGCTTTTTTGCCTAACGGCAACGAGTTAGTATTGTGTATTGCGCCCACCAACTGCCTAGGATCTTTCTCATTTTTCCCCCTGTATGAAGGACACATGATGCAACTGTACAGGGAAAGCCCTGAATGGTAAATCTCTCTAGTTGTGCTGAGACTGTTTGGGGATGTGACTAATGAACCTGTGAGTCTCAGCACAACTAGAGGGATTTATCGTTCAGGGGTCTGGGAAAGCTGGGTGACCACCATTACCCCTCCTACTGGAGTGTGAGAGGTTCATTAGTCACATCCCCAAACACACTCCAGTAGGAGGGGTAATGGTGGTCACCCAGCTTTCCCAGAACCCTGAACGATAAATCTCTCTAGTTGTGCTGAGACTGAGAGGTTCATTAGTCACATCCCCAAACAGTCTCAGCACAACTAGAGAGATTTACCGTTCAGAGGTCTGGGAAAGCTGGGTGACCACCATTACCCCTCCTACTGGAGTGTGAGAGGTTCATTAGTCACATCCCTAAACACTCCAGTAGGGGGGGTAATGGTGGTCACCCAGCTTTCCCAGAAGCAGATATAACCAGGAAAGGGCTGGATGGACGGGCTGAGGGTGCACAGGGTTTTTGGTGATCCCCCTCTGTCATGTGATCGGACCTAGGTTTCCGGTTCATCAGACGGGGTTCATGTGACTAGAAATCTGTCCATAACAAGAGACAGTGCACTGAGGACAAGCCCTGCCCTCATTCCGTAGTTGTGTGGTTCTGTCTGCAGTGATGGCGGTGGGTGGCTCTGACACCCGCCTCCCCCGTCGGGTCATCTCAGAACTGAAGGAGTGTCCGGATTGGAGACACAGCGCCACACCTGTCCTCAGGTTGTGTCTGGTATTGCAGTTCACCTCCATTGAAGTGAATAGGACAGAGCTGTAATACCACACACGACCTGAGGACAGGTGCGGCACCATGTTTTCCTGGACGACCCCTTTAAGACTTTTCCCGTGTGTGTGTGTGTGTGTGTGTGGCAGAGCGGAGTGTGCACGGGCGCCCTGATCCTTCATAGCTGCTTATCAGCTGTTTTGAAGAATCAGCGGCGAGCACCCCCCCCAGACACACACACATCCCCCAAACACGCGAAATCAAGTGTAATCAAGCGTTTTTTTTTAATGCGTTTTTTTGCATGTAAAATGTGCAAAAAAACCCTGTATCAAATACACGGCGTGTGAACCGGTCAACTGAAAAGTCATTCACTTCACTTTCATCATTCTGAGGGCTCATTTACACGAGCGTGTTATACGTTCGTGCAACGCACGTGATTTTCACGCGCGTCGCAGGGACCTATATTAGTCTATGGGGCAGTGCAGACAGGTGCGTGATTTTTGTGCAGCGTTTGTCCGCTGCGTAAAAGTCACGACATGGCCGTTCTTTGAGCGTTTTTCGCGCATCACGCACCCTTTTTGACATGTCGTGACTTTTTTACGCAGCGGACTCACGATGCATGAAAATCACGCACCTGTCTGCACTGCCCCGTAGACTAATATAGGTCTGTACAACGCGCGTTGCACGGACGTATATCCCGTTCGTTTGAATAAGCCCTAAGGGTAAGGCCACACACAATGTTTACAGCTGAAAAATTGGAAGCAGAACGCCTACAAGCATCTGCCCATTGGTTTCAATGGGAAATACGGCGTTCTGTTCCGACAGGGCGTTTTTTACGTGGTCGTTTTCCAAAACCGGCACGTAAAAAGATGCCCACCAAAATGAAGTGCGCATCACTTCTTGGGATGTTTTTGGAGCCGATTTTCATTGACTTTATAGAAAAACAGCTCCGAAAAGGCAGTTAAAAAACGTGAGTTTGATTAAAAAATGGCTGAAAATCATGAGCTGTTTTCCCTTTGTTTAGTAAGCCTGTGAACATACCCTTAGCCTTTTGGTGTGTCCTATAACTGCTGCCAGCTGCAGAATCACACCCAAAATGGCTGCCGGACACTGCTTAGCAATTTGAAGACACCTTTTCCTGGCTTGTGGGAGGGGGGGGGGGTGAGATTCCCTCCCACATTTACAGCAGCTGTGAGTCAGGTTGCTTTGCCTTATTCACCTTGCTGTAATTCTGGGAAGTGCCCCCCCTGGTGGCCAACATAGGAAAACATGTCAAATTATTATTTGATTTTTAATACTTTCCACCATATGGAAGAAAAAAAAAAATACAGCAAAAAACGTAAAAAAATATAATAGAAATAAGTAACGACACTTAAAAAAAAAAGGTTTCATTCGCTACACATTCCCTTTAAGAGCAGTCTGGGAGACTTTGAAAGTAGCTACCCCACACCTGTGTTAACATCAAGTCAAAGTAGTCTATGACAATATGATGACAGTAGCTTACTTACGTCATCAGGAAGGTATAAGGAAGTTAGTGACCATTTAAAGGGAATCTGTCTAAACTTAAGCCCTCAAGACTGCTTACAGCACTATGAGACCAAGGTTTCTGTGGAACAGACAATGGTAGTAGTTCACCCATAGGATGAGTTTGAGGAGTCTGCGCGTGAGCGCAGACCTCATAAGCAGAGACATAGGAACTCACATCACGAGACAAAGATAGCCACCAAGAGAGCTGCGAGACTAATTTTTTAGTACTAGTTATACCTGGATGGCCACACAAAACAGAATCCTGTAACTCATTGAGCAAACGTAATCTCAACTCAGGTGGTACAAACAACTTCCCAGCAGAAAAGGTTTGCAGAGCGAGTTGCTGACATTCTTTATTCTCCGTTGCAAGATCAGTTGATGTTGTAGAAACCACTATCCCCTTAGATAAAATAGTTTCAGGATGAATGTCAGGGACCTGTGAGGAACAGAAACTTCGAGATAATGCGTCGGCCCTGACATTTTTAGACCCGGGTCTGTAGGTTGCAATAAACTCAAACTTGGTAAAGAACAAGGCCCTCCTAGCCTGTCTGGGATTGAGTCTTTTGGCTGATTTCTAAAAAAGTCAGGTTTTTATGATCAGTCAGTACAGTAATTTGATGTCTAGCTCCCTCTAGAAAGTGGCGCCACTCTTCAAACACTCAATTAATAGCAAGAAGCTCATAATTACCTACATTGTAATTCTTTTCAGTGGAAGGAAATTTGCGAGGAAAACCGCACAGGGACACAAATTAGTCAATACGGAAGACCCTTGAGGTTACAAAGGCGAAGACCGCACTAGGTTTCAAATTTACAAGATCAGGACCCACTTTCGTAAGATCCGTCACAGGTTTGGCAATGGAGGAAAAATGATGAATACATTTTCGGTAATAATTAGCAAAACCCAAAAACCTCTGCAGAGCTTTTAGTGAAGAGGGTTGAACCTTAGCGGAGTCCATACGAAAATACATTTTTCAAATTTCACGCAAAGACAATTTTCCCTCAGTACTTGAAAGACGGAGCTTTAAATTTTGAACATGAGAGGACCAATCAGAAGAAAACACAAGAATATCGTCCAGATACACAACCACAAAGCGTCCAATATAATTTCTGAAAATATCATTAACCAGCTTTTGAAAAACCGCTAGAGCATTACTTAAACCAAAAGGCATGACCAAATACTCATAATGACCATCTGGAGTATTAAATGCTGTCTTCCACTCATCCCCTTTGCGGATACTAACCAAATTGTAGGCCCTGCGTAAATCTAGTTTAGAGAACCACTTGGCTCTTGAGATCTGATTAAATAGGTCTGGGATGAGTGGAAGAGGATATTGATTCTTAATGGTAATCTTATTTAATTCACGATAGTCGATACAGGGTCTTAAACCGCCATCTTTTTTTTTCAACAAAGAAAAAACCTGCACCCATCTGAGAAGTAGATGGATGAATATGACCCTTACAGAGACTGTCTTTAATATAATCTTTCATGGTTTGTCTTTCCGGAGCAGAAAGACTATAAATCCGCCCCTTAGGCAGCTTAGCATTGGGGAGAAGTAAAATCAGACAGTCATTCGGCCTATGAGGAGGGAGAGATTCACAACCGATTTCAGAAAAGAAATCCTCAAAATCTTGAATACACTCAGGCAACTATGGTGAGTAGCAAGAGACATTAGTAGTAGACAAAGATATGCAAGAATCATAACATTTAGAATTCCACGTAATCAAATCTGCTTTTACCCAATCAATAACTGGATTATGTGTCTGCAACCATGGAATACCCAATATTACTTCAGAGGGCAAATTTTCTAGAATAAAGAAAGTGATTTGTTCAGTATGCCAAGTACCCACTTCCAATGTAACAGGCGGAGTAGAGAACTTGACCGACCTTGCGCGAGAGGTGTATTATTAATAGTAGAGACTGTGACTGGATTACTCAACTGAACAAGGGGGATAGCCAATGTTTTTGCAACCTGAAAATCTAAGAAATTAGCCGCAGAACCACAATCTACAAAAGCTTGACCAGAAATACAAACATTATTAAACCATACATTAACAGGCAAAATGATTTTTTTTTCTAAAATGTGGGAAAAACCTGACAGCCCAGATGGCATTCCCGGGGACCATCTAGGCTCTGAAGTTTTTCGGAACTAGACATTCTGGACGCTTGGAACAGTTCTTGAGTGTATGACCAGCGTCCCCGCAATTGAAACATAGTCCATTGCGTTTTAGAAAAACTCTCCGTACCTGAAAAGACATAGTGGAGCCCAGCTGCATGGGCTCTTGTGCATTAGATGAAGGGCTTTCAGCGCAGGGAAGGAGAGCGGACTGATCTTTAATTTCTGCACTCACGTAGTTGTCGGTCCAAACGCACAACAAGGGTCATGGTATATTCTAGAGTCAAGGGCAGAGGGTAATTTATGAAGAGATCTTTCAAAGTTTCAGAAAGGCCTTCGGAGGAATTGGCATCGGAGTGCAGCATCATTCCATTGTGAAGAAATAGACCAAAGTCCAAATTCCGAACAATATTCTTCGACAGGACGCAGTTCTTGCTGGAGAGATAACAGATTGGCCTCAGCCACTGCTGTGATATCTGGTTCTCTGTAAAGTAAACCTAGGGCCGCAAAAAAGGTTTCAACAGGAAAAAGTTCAGGGACAACAGGTCCCAATGAAAAGGCAGAGGTTTGAGGATCACCCTGCAGAAGTGAAATGACGATACCCACTGGCTAATGCTTAGTACCCGAGAATATAGGTCTTAGTCGAAAATATAATTTACAACTTTCCCGAAAATTAACACACGACTTACGATCAGGTAAGTTCACCTTAGGTTCCGCCGGAGTTGCAACTGGAACGACTGCTTGGGCCTGCATAGTTTCATGATGTTGGACCCTCATGGCCAGACTTTGTATGAGCTGAGTCAGATTGTCCATCTGTTCTAACAGGGCTTCCATAGGTTCCATCGTGAAAGGATATCATATAAATGGGCTTGTGAATATGTTATGGAATTGCAAGTTGACCAATTCCCCAAAGGCTGCTGGAGACTGCCGGGAGAAAGCGTGCAAATAAATCTTCAACCTCAAATCCGTCACAACTCTGATCGACAGAGTCTAAGGCTACCCTAAGGTTCTCCCCAGAGCCCGCCGCGAGGCCCGATGGTTTTTGCTGCATAGAACCCAGGTTGTTTTAGCAGAGTTCAGTGTTGGATAAGAGGTGCAATGCAGGCAAACGTGAGCAGGAACCAGACAGCCAGAGGGTAAAAAGAACGTCCAAAACAGTAAGCAAGTGGATATCAGGTAAAGCAGAAGTCAGAAATAACCGGGAGCAGATCAAATCGGTAAACAGAGGGTTATCCAAATACATGCCAAGGTAAATTTCCAAGAAGTCCAGAAGTCAGAGTTAAAAGGTGCCAATAAGTAGCTTGATCAAAACACATGCAAATAGGAAATTCACAAGCAAAGAGCAGGTGGAGAAAGCCAGGTATAAATACTAACCGCACACCTGATAGGCAGAAGGACAGAGAAAAGAGATAGGTTCAAGGTAAAGCTAGAACCGCCCAGAAGCTAGAACAGTAGTCATGGTGATCTTAAGGGCACAGGCGTTTCCCTACCACAGCTCTCACTTAATACAACTTATGACATAACATAGAGACATTTCAGGTGCTGTGATTGTCGGGTCCATGTGCTGAGACAACCACTGATCACTAGTATAAAGGGCAACAAATCTTCTAAGAGCCTATGTGGTTCTCGAAGTTTTGACTCTACAGACTACATCTTCTCTATGACATGTCAGATTTTGTTTTAATGATAACTGTAACTCCAAAATGTGCAATAACAACCTGTCGTCATTACAGGGGCAGATACACAGTCCCCTTCCCTTGTATATAGTGCTACACAGCGTGTCCCCCTTGTATATAGGGCTACACAGACACCCCCACCCTGTATATAGTGCTACACAGTCCCTGCTCCCTTGTATATAGTGCTACACAGCCCCCTCCCTTGTATATAGTGCTACACAGACATCCCCCTGTATCTAGTGCTACACAGCCACCACAAAAAAAAATAACAAATTGTACTTGCCTTGGCCCGTTCCCGCGATGGACGAAATACTGAACATCCTCCATCAAAGTGTGATATAGTGACGTCATCACGCCAGCCTGCACAGGGATTCTTCCCAGTGCCTCATAGGCATCAGGCCTAAAGTGACCTGCAGCCTATAACATTCATTTGCATCCTGAGGACGCAGATACAAGTGATATCGCCCGAAATGAGGGGGCCTGTGCTATGCTTTATGGGCTCAAGTTTTATCTTGAATGATACTTGATTAATGAAGGTAGCATTTTAAAATTTTTGACATATTCATACAGGATTGGGGCATTTGGGGTGCAGATACCTGAAGTGAATTCTACTTTTCCCCTTCCCTCATCACAAACCAGTGAATATTTTATGTTGCATTGATAGATTTAGTCTTGCGTTTGTACACATAAATCCTGTGCAAATTATTTTGACCACATGAGGGCGATCTTGGCACAAGTTAAATGCATCTCTTAATGCACCGAGGATAGTTTTAGAAAATGTGTTTTTAAATGGGTATTTCCCAGTGAAACATTTATGGCATATCCACGGTATATGGCATAAATTTTGCATTAATTTCCCTTCTCACCACGCAGGATGGGGGTCAGATGACCCCCTACTGGAGTTAGGCGCGGGTCCCAGAGCTGGAACCTGCATCTAACAGATATTAATAAAATATCCCGTGGATATGCCATAAATGTCGCTCTAGGAAATGTGACGGCAATAAGTGCTGTATATTATAAATATTGATCTTGTTCCTATATATATGCTTTTCCTTCCAAAAAGTTCTCAAAATACTTTATATTTCTTTCTGTCGGAAAGCAATACCAAATACATGTAAACCATAAAGTTTTATACAACAGACGGAGTGTTGTAATGCTTAAAATAAATCATACTAGCATCACGAAACAGGGATATGCACTCACTTAAGGTAAATATATACATATAATTAAAAGATTATTCCACCAAAATGTCTCTTGTCTCTAAAATTGAACCGGAATATTCTCCTATTTATTAGGTGCACTTAAAGAGGCTCTGTCACCAGATTTTGCAGCCCCTATCTGCTATTGCAGCAGATAGGCGCTGCAATGTAGATTACAGTAACGTTTTTATTTTTAAAAAACGAGCATTTTTGGTCAAGTTATGACCATTTTTGTAGTTATGCAAATGAGGCTCGCAAAAGTACAAGTGGGTGTGTTTAAAAGTTAAAGTACAACTGGGCGTATATTATGTGCGTACATCGGGGCGTTTTTAATACTTTTACTAGCTGGGCGCTCTGAAGAGAAGTATCATCCACTTCTCTACACAACGCCCAGCTTCTGGCAGTGCAGACACAGCGTGTTCTCGAGAGATCACGCTGTGACGTCACTCACAGGTCCTGCATCGTGTCAGACGAGAGAGGACACCGGCACCAGAGGCTTCAGTTAATTCTGCAGCAGCATCAGCGTTTGCAGGTAAGTAGCTACATCGACTTACCTGCAAACGCCGATGCTGCTGCAGAATCAACTGTAGCCTCTGGTGCCGGTGTCCTCGCTCGTCTGACACGATGCAGGACCTGTGAGTGACGACACAGCGTGATCTCTCGAGAACACGCTATGTGTCTGCACTGCCAGAAGCTGGGCGTTCTGAAGAGAAGTGGATGATACTTATCATCAGAGCGCCCAGCTAGTAAAAGTATTAAAAACGCCCCGATGTACGCACATAATACACGCCCACTTGGACTTTTACTTTTAAACACACCCACTTGGACTTTTGCAAGCCTCATTTGCATAACTACAAAAATGGTCATAACTTGACCAAAAATGCTCGTTTTTTAAAAATAAAAACGTTACTGTAATCTACATTGCAGCGCCTATCTGCTGCAATAGCAGATAGGGGTTGCAAAATCTGGTGACAGAGCCTCTTTAAACCTCAGAGCATTCTTTAACACACTGCCGAAAATCTCTAACAAATATCCTATTTGTGAAACATAAAAGTGAATGTCCATCCTTGAACCATTTCTTTTTAACATAAAAAGTTCTGAAATTCTTTCAGAAAACTCATTATAGTGCATCAACAGGTTAATCGTGACACTACTAAAGTGGCAATAATGATTGTACATTTACGGTATGGAAAATGCTGTGCCGTCTTGATGCTATGGGGATTTATACATTGTGTAAACTGCTGTTTAATATGTCATCTATATATGAATTATTAAAAGCCTATGGACAAGCCAAAGCCATGTGCCTCTATGGTTGTCAAATATGGAGCGATAGGCACTCTGTGTCCCATAGTATGGTGACTCTGTGAGGTGCCCCATTCACCCCTAATGGCAATACTTGTATTGGAGGATACCTCTGCAATAAGTCATGCTTTGGAACATGGCATATTTTTTATTTCTTTAAATGGGTTGTCCAGCCAGTAAAAATGGATCGGTCGGGGTCTGACTCCCGGGACCCCCGCCAGCTGTTTTGAAGGGGGTGCAGCGTTCGTAGGAGCGCTGCTTCCCCTTCATTTCTACTTGTTCACTGTGAATCGTCGACACAGATGTAGTGGCGATTCACTGGTATTGCAGCATTTTCTCCCATTCACTTCAATGGAAGAAGGCGGCTGCAATACCTGTAAATCGCCAAAACATCCGTGTCAACGATTCACAGTAAGCAAGTAGAAATAAAGGGGAAACCGCGCTTATTCGAGTGCTGCACCCCCTTCAAAACAGCTGATTGGCGGGGGTCCCTGGAGTGAGACCCTGACTCATCCGCTATTGATGGCCTATCCTGAGGATAGGCCATCAATTTTTACTGGCTGGAAAACCCCTTTACGGACTTGAATCCATGAGAAAATCTTCTATGAGCCTTCATTATTGAAGCGAGGACACACGAGTGGTACGGTATGGACACATAGCAGTCTATGGGACTTGAATAACAGGTCCCTACACATGGATCTGTAATATGGACACGTGCATAAACCCTAAATGTAGTCATCCACACTCATTTGGCCAGCAGCTATTCCTCATAAACATGCATGCTCAGCTCGACCGATTGTGCATGTTTATTTCAATGGAGAGAGGGGAATATGCTGCTGTCACTTTTAAAAAAACACCAGTCTTCGCATATGCGGCCCAATGTATGCATAAAACACGCTGTATCTTTGTTTTTACATCCAATAACGTTAAAGTTTTACACAGACCAATGATCGGGCGAATGAGCGCTCGTACAAACGCTTTCTGATCATTTGCACATGTAAACAGGGCAGCGATCAGCCATCAAACGAGCAAACGTTTGTCAGCTAATCGCATCTTTTTTGCGGCCATGAAAATGGTCGCTTGTCGGCAGCACATCTCCCTGTGTAAATGGGGGAAGTGCTGACAAGAAGATGCAAATGTATGGGGACAAACGATTGTTCGTCCCCATACATTCCGATCATTGCTCCGCTTAAAAGGAGCAAACGAGCGTTCAACGACATCCTATATTGTTGGTCGTCGCTGGTCGGGCAAAAAATTTAATTTAAAATGATTTTATAGACATTCATTGAGCTATATCTTTTCATCTGGCTTATCAGGAATATTCTCAGTAGTGCCCATGAATTGCTCCACTTTATCATTTGTCAAGGAGATATTGGTCATCTTAGATTAAGGGTTAAGAACGTCATTTGTTTACTAATGATGCCCTGACCGGCAGCCCCAGCCTCAATTCTTGTGAAGGAAGGTTACTGATGGCCTTGGGCATTTATTCCTGAATTCCCACTTCTATGAGCATTGTAGACATAGGTAGCCAAGATAATAACAATGTCCTGTACTCAAAACTGAAGAGATAAATATATAGTACAATGCTGTCCCCTGAGTCCTGCCCCGTAAGATGGAGCATCACGTTTCCATCTGCTTCCTCCATTAAACCTCAGAAAACGTTCTAATCAGTGACAGGAGAAGAGGTTGGCTCGGAGCTCTTACTGTGGAATAATCACTACATTAAAATTACTTTTTGTCTTTTTATCTGTATATGTTTTACTTCACATTATGGAAGTGATAACAGCTGGTTAGGCTCAATCTTACTGTCCTATAGCTTTTCTTGTGGTCCTTACTTTATGAGAACTGCATAAATGTGAATATTTTATTATAGTCCATGATATTTCTTAAATTCTCAATTCCAGAGTGTTGTAAAAAGTAAGCAGATGGGCAGGCGCCGGTTTTATGCGGTTGGATGGGCCTGTCAAGTTGCTGTGGGTCTCTCGGTAAATGGTAAACTTTGTTGCAATCCTAAAACAGTTATTGTAGATGTATATGAGAAGTTTGAATGTGGGGAATTTTTGAACCTTAAAGAGGCTCTGTCACCACATTATAAGTGCCCTATCTCCTACATAATCTGATTTGCGCTGTAATGTAGATAACAATAGTGGTTTTTATTTTGAAAAACGATAATTTTTGAGCAAGTTATGAGCAATTTTAGATTTATGCTAATTAGTTTCTTAATAGACAACTGGGCATTTTTTAACTTTGGTCAGCATCATACAGTTCCCTTTACAACGCCCACTTGGTCAAATCAGCATCATACACTTCTCTCCATTCATGTTCATTTGTACTCGCGAGATCACGCTGTACTGTCACATACACCCACATTAACTTTACTGAAGTGTCTTGAGAGTGAATAGACATCACCTCCAGCCAGGACGCAATGTCTATTCATACTCCAGAAAACTTCGGTAAAGTTTTTGTGGGACTTACTCACACAGGACAGCGTGATCTCGCGACATCACGCTGTGCTGTCATTCACAGCATGATCTCGCGAGATCACGCTGTCCTGTGATTAAAGGGAATGTGTTGCCAGAAAAACATGTTTTTTTTTTTTTAATTAAACATTTAGTGTGTAGGTGATTAAACATTGTTCAAATTTTTTTATTTAAATTAATTCTAATTTATAATATTTCCCATTGCTGGTCACTAGATGGAGCTATTCCCAAAATTGCAGCATTGCAAAATTGGGTAAAAAGCCCTCGCTCTAGTGAGCTCTCAGCATCCCCCCCTCCTTTATCCTGGCTAGTGCCGGGATAAACGAGGGGTTTGAACGGTCTAACCTCCTACACTGTGTGTCGCCATTTTTTGAGCTAACACACAGTGTAGTAGGTTTACATACAGTAGTAAACGTACACAAACACGAACATACATTGAAATCTCTTACCTGCTCCTGCCGCCGCGGCTCCCTCCGGCCCGTCCGCTCCGTATGCTGCCGCTGGTCCAAGTGCACAAGTCCGGAAGCCGCGACCGGAAGTAATAATATTACTGTCCGGCCGCGACTTCCGGTCCACAGGAAAATGGCACCGGACGGCGCCAATTTCAAGTTGGACTGTGTGGGAGCGGCGCATGCGCAGTTCCCACACAGACGGCGTACACAGAAGTGGATGGGACGGGACGCGTTCGCAGTCTCTATGGGACTGTGGCTGCCGTATTCCATGTCTGTATGTGTCGTTAATCGACACATACAGAAATGGAACAAAAAATGGCAGCCCCCATAGAGAAGAAAAAGTGTAAAAATAAGAAAAAGTAAAACACAAACACACAAATAAATATAAACGTTTTTAATAAAGCACTAACATCTTTAACATATTAAAAAAAAAATTGTGATGACACTGTTCCTTTAAGTCCCACACAAACTTTACCGAAGTGTGAATAGACATCCCGTCCTGTCTGGAGGCAATGTCTATTTACTCTCAAGACACTTCAGTAAAGTTAATGTGGTTGTAATCACAGCACAGCATGAATGACAGCACAGCGTGATCTCGCGAAATCACGCTGTGCTGTGTGAGTAAGTCACACAAAATCTGTACCGAAGTGTCGGGAGTGTGAATAGACATCGCGTACGAGATAGGGTATTTATAATGTGTTGACAGAGCCTCTTTATGTTGAGTCAGTCACCATAAATGTCCATATCAAACTAGCAACTGGGTATTATAGAGTAGGCTAACCTGATTCTAACGTGTATTACCTTTTTGTCAAGAGTGCCACCTTTGCAGAGAAAATAGTTTTATTCGATTTATGCAAATGAGCATTTTGGAGCAACGAGGGTGTCACCGTTGCTCCAAAATGCTCTGTCGTTGTTCACCAGTTCAACCCCCCTCCCTCCCTTCTTACATTGATTGACAGGGGCCGGGCAGTGTAATAGGCAAGTTCACGCCTGGCTCCATAGTGTCCTGAACGCGCGCGTCCCTGCTTTATAATCTGCGCATGCGCAGTACTGCCGATCAGAACAGTGACCGTAAAGGTTATACTGCGTATGCGCAGATTATAAAGCCATGGGTTCTCCCATCACAAATCTATTTTAGTGCTTGCCTAAGATGTTAAGGCTATTTTGAGTATTACCCTAAAATAGGCTTTTTATTTGTGGTCGTCATCGTCTACTGTAAATGTTGATATATTACATGTCTGTTTTAGAGTAATTGGGTCAGGGCAAGCGTCACGACAATGGTTGGAAAGGGCAACTTTTTTGGGGGGGAGAGGGGTATTTTATTTGTTTTTTTTTATTTAATTTATTTTTACTTTAATTTTTTATTATTATTATGGTCTGTCCCTCAAAGGACAGAAAATACCTTTGGGGGATTTTATTATGTAATTTTATTTTTTTACACTATACTATTCCACTGTAACTGGAATGACGTTAGTGGGAGGCTGCTGCTGGGTCTAACTAGACCCAGGACAGCCATAATAGTAACAATAGTCACTATAACAGGGCTAATTTCCCCTGCTGTAGAGCACAGAAGGGGAAATCATTCCGGTTGTTGGGACTATTGTTACTATTATGGCTGTCCTGGGTCTAGTTAGACCCAGCAGCAGCCTCCCACTAACTGCACCCTGGCAAACATCTGACCAGTTACATGACCACCGTGGCGTCCGTTTCACACACACGCACACACACACACACACACACACACACACACAGCACTCTTTGAGCGCTGTGTGTGTGTGTGTGTGTGTGTAACAAGAGAAGACAGATGCAGTGACATTCACACACTTCTCTTTACAACGCCCAGTTGGTAAAAAAAAGTTAAAACACGCCCAATGTAGGAGATTGGGCACTTATAATGTGGTGACAGAGCCTCTTTAAGGCCCTTTTACACAGGCCAATTATCGGGCAAACGAGCGTTCAAAACACGCTCGTTTCATATATTTGCCCTGTGTAAACAGGGCAGCGATCAGCAGATGAACGAGCAAACGCTCGTTCATTGGCTGATCGTATAGTTTTAGAAGTGCAAAATATTATCGTTGTTGGCAGCACATCTCCCTGTGCAAACAGGGAGATTTGGAGTAACAAGCACTCGTCCCCATACTAGCTCCTTGTGAAAGGAGCAAATGAGCTGCCAAAATGAGCTGCAAATGATCAATGAGCTGCCAAAATGTGCCGGTGTTTGTTCATATGGCGCTCCAAAAAAACAACGTGTAAATGCGTTAAAAACGCTAGCGGTTTTGCAAAGCGCTTCCCTGTTCAGACAGAGTTTTTTGCAGGCAGAAAAATTTTGACCTGCCTGCACGCTGTTTGCCGTGTTTTTCAAGGCGTTTTTTTGGCCATGGCCATTGAGTGCCGGGGGCAAAAAACAGAGAAAAACACTTTCTCTGCCTCCGATTGATATCAATGGGAGGTCAGAGACGGAAACCCCTGAAGAAAGGGCATATCGCTTCTTTTTACGCCTCCGCCTCCCATTGAAATCAATGGTAGTCGATTTCGGACGTTTTTTGCCACGGTTTCCGACATTGTTTCCATGGCAAACACAAACGCGTGTGAACAGGGCCTTAAAGTACAGGCGTTTTTGATGCGTTTTTTATGTGTTTTTCGTGGCGTTTTTTATGCGTTTATTGCACGTTTTTGGGCGCGTAATTAGGACTCCTATTGACTGTGGGAATTAGGCGGGTTTTCTGTGCGTTTTACGCTCCAAGAATTGACCTTACGCCTCTTTTTTATACTACGCATTTTTTAAACACGCGAGTGTAAAAAAAACGTGGCGTATCTACTACAATGCGTTTTTCCAATGATGTCAATGGGAAGCTTAAAGTAAGCGGTTTTTTACGTGTTTTTCGCCGCGTAAAACAATTCAGGAATGCGTTGAATACACGCCGTCTGAACAATGCCTTATTGCCTTGAGACTTCATAAGGATCTTTCATATAGGATGATTCGGATTGGTCTTGTGGAGCATGTCAAATTATTCAATAAGGGAAACATATGCTTTCTGTGAGTCCCAAATAAAATGATCTGTAACACATTCCATACTTCAGGGTATATACATATAAATGTATTTATTGCACACTGGGGCTTCATAGAGTAAAGACATCAAAAGTTATAGGAAGCCAACTTTAACCACTGTAATATACAGTATATCCTGACGAGACTAAATTGCATGTCAATGGAATAAGTATGGATGAAATAGTAAATTGTTTGTTTTTGGTTAACCCAACAGCCTACAGAACGATGAGATCATCTATTACCCTACAGAGTAGGAAAAGGGTATTCCATTATTCAAGTTAAGAGTCCAATCAGTCCAGAAGCGGGGTCACCTACAATGTCCACATTGGGTATCGAGGCTTATTATACTGGAAGACGCTAGACTACCTTAAATGAAAATCAATAGGAGCACTTTTATGCGCAGCAACCACTGATTTTATGGTCATGCATGTGCACGGCTCCTCATTCATATCCGTTTGATGACCTATTCATTCAGGACATTATGGGGGGGGGGGGGGTCTTATTTCCTGAACTGCACTGATGTAACTGTTTTGATATGTCATATTGGCATGTCATTAAATATTAGTATCAGTAGCGTTTCCTCCGCCATAGACATTGCCCCCTTTCATTGCCTTGAAGAAATGGATTGACTTTTGTTTCTGAAACAGCGCCGCTCCTGACCTAGTGATGTATTGGTAATTGTAACGCAGCCCAACTCATGCTTTACCAAGTACTACTGTAGGCATTTGTAGGGGTCCCATTAGTCAAGCTTCTACTGATGAAACATTGATGATGGCTTATCTAATTGAAATCTTTTAACGAAAATAAAAATGCTTATAGGAAAACCTCGTAAAATGACAAACTTCCATATCAGAGCCTAACGTTCAATTAAGAATAGGGATATACTAGTTACGTTCTTATGGGAAAATGTATTCAGTCTTATGATTCAATATGCATCATAAAAGGCCCCAGAAAAGCATATATTTTGTATTTCCCTTGTGTTACTGTTGGGTTAAAAGGCTATTTATCAATTATTACAATTTAATAAGTATAAAGCTGTCTATATTTGCAAGTAACATACCAAATATACAGCGCATACAAAGTTTATGGGAACTCAGTATACAGGACTTTTTTTTAAATTGGAAGACAATTGATGTTTTAGAATCGTTCATGTGCCAATAAAACCAAAAATGATCACAAAAAAAATATTTGTAAAGAATCATGAAGCAGTTAAAAACACCAAGCAGATGTTGCCCTGGTGAATAATTATCAAGCCCATGTTACTGTAAGGTCGCATTGCAAACCAATTTGCAATCCCTACGACTTTTGCAATCATATTGAAGTAACCTTTACTGGTCAGTATGTAAGATCCAATGTATTTCATGCTTTTTAGAAAACCCAGGCATTATGTGTAGTAAAACAAATGTTAGGAAGGGCAAGCCTGGGAAAGATTGAAAAGTGGACAAACAGACTTGTGCCAGGGGAAATGTGAGTAGTCTACAATCTTGTATATCCAGAATCAATTCCGCCAGCCTTGTCTTTACACTTGGTTTACTCAAGTATAT
This sequence comes from Rhinoderma darwinii, assembly GCF_050947455.1. Classification (NCBI taxonomy): domain Eukaryota; kingdom Metazoa; phylum Chordata; class Amphibia; order Anura; family Rhinodermatidae; genus Rhinoderma; species Rhinoderma darwinii. The sequence goes on from NC_134694.1 coordinate 95,661,295, forward strand.
TGGAAAGCTATCTAGGTTAATTGATTTGCTTTTACCTCCCATCCCACAAAAGAACAGATGTCTTAAGAAACTTCATATATGAGAACAGGTCTACTTTCCTGTAAAGATGATATCTGATATGTGTGCTACCGGGTGTATGTGAAACTCAAGACAAATAATAAGCAATCTAACAAATACATCTTCAGAATGTGTTTACAAGTAATGGCTCCTGTCTTTTTTTGACGCTGTCATGATCATTGACTCGATGTACCAGTGGAACAATAGCAGCACTGTGGCCATAATTTTGATTTGTATGTTCCACCTATATTTCCTTTTGTATACGTGTATATATCTACTATAGCTTTGAAACCACCCATCTAATATTGCCTTGCTCCCCCTCGTGCTGCCAAAACAGCTCTGACCCATTGAGACATGGACTCCACAAAACCTCTGAAGGTTATCTGGTATTTGGCAGCAGATCCTCTGAGTCCTGTAAGTTGCGAAGTGGAGCCCCCGTGGACCAGACTTATTTTTCAGCACATCTCACAGATGCTCGATCGGATTGAGATTTGAAGGCCAAGTCAACACCTTGCACTCTTTGTCCTGTTCCTGAAACAATTCCTGAACAATTTTTGCGGTGTGGCCGGGCGCATTATCCTGCGGAAAAACGTCTCTGGCGTCAGAGATTACCGTTCTAATGAAAGGAAATTAAATGTAGTTGGTCTGCAACAATGTTTATCTAGGTGGAACATGTCAAAGTAACATACCAGGACCCAAGATTTTCCAGCAGAACATTGCCCAGAGCATCATTCTGAACCATAGTGCATTCTGGTGCCATCTCTTCCCCAGGTAAGTGACGCACACACACCCAGCTGTCCATATGTTGTGAAAGAACACGTGATTCATCAGAGCAAGCCACCTTCTTCCATTGCTCCATGGTCCAGTTGTGATGCTCACGTGCCCAATATAGGCCACTTTTGGCAGTGGTCAGGGGTCAGCATGGGCACTCTGACCAGTCTGCGGTTACACAAGCCCAAAATCAGCAAGCTGCGATGAACTGTGTGTTCTGACAGCAAATTGGGATTGGACCAGATGTGCTAGCCTTCACTTACCAAATGCATCAATGGGTGCCCATGAGCCTGTCACCGGTTTACCGATCGTTCTTTTCTGGATCACTTTTTGTAGGTTCTAACCACTATATACCGGGAACACCACACAAGACCTGCCGTTTTTTGAGATGCTCTGATCCAGTCGTCTAGCCATCCCAATTTGGCTCTTGTGAAATTTGCTCAGATCCTTGCACTTGCCCATTTTTCCTGATTCCAACACGTCAACTTCAAGAACTGACTGTTCACTTACTTGATGTAAGGAACTTACCATGAATATATGACGATAAAAAGTTAGAAATTTTGCGTTCAGATTACTGAAAATAGAAATATCCGCCTGGAAAAGAACGCTTAAAAGACCATTTTAATATTAAATCCTTCAAAATTTGGGCTAAACTAGCCAATATGTTCCTGAAGATACCAGGCTAATCAGAGAGCTAGATAAGGGTATCAAAAGTGAGTAATAATCAAAATAAAGTTCAACAATTGTAGCAATGCTACATAATACTAGCTAAAAATATGTAAACTATCCCTACCTGGACTAATAGCAAAGTGTGCATTCACACTGCATTGAGATCTGATACCTAGCAGAGTGTGCATTCACACTCAATAGCGACAACGCAACACCTAAGACACTGTGTGCGTTCACACTGAATTGAGCACCAGCAGATAGAAGTAATGTGCATTCACACTCATAGATAGCAGCGCAGTGCCTATAGCAATAGTGTGCATTCACACTTGACAGAGATTGAGCACCTAAAACGAGTGTGCATTGACACTAAAACAAGATTAACATCTAACGCGTTTCTGCATCCTCTGTTTATATAGGACGTTTCTTCAAAGGTGTATAGTGGAACAGGACAGATTAGCACATCATTTTTCGTGCACGGTTTTCAAGCCACCCTGTGTCTGCTAGAACTTTACTCTAACAGCACAGCTCTGGTATCTGACCGCAGCGCATGCAACGGAACGCCGGCTATTTACGAATTAAGCCCTGCCCATCCAGAGGCTGGACGATTAGATCATACCCCCAATCAAGAAGCGCCACGTCATCAGATGCCCCACTCTCTCAGGAGCTCGTCCAGATCTATCCTCACTGAGCATATTCAATGATGCCTAGCGTCACGTTACCATGGGAGCCTCAAAGCGGCTGAAAACCCACAGAGGCGTACTATATAAAACGGGAAGCAATGTATACGGACATTGGTGAGAGGTCATAAGAGGATAAAGCATTGAAAAAATAGTCAAATACACATACCCAACTACCATAAATAGATCACATGCCATTTTAAATGGTATACACACTACTTCTATGTGCTGGTGCTCAAATCAGTGTGAACGCACACCGTGTCTTAGGTGCTGCTTTGTCGCTACACTGCACACTCTGCTAGGTATCAGATCTCAATTCAGCGTGAATGCACACTTTGCTATTAGTCCAGGTAGGGATAGTATATAGATTTTTAGCTATGATTATGTGGCATTGCTACAATAGTTGGGCTTTATGTGGATTATTACTCACTATTGATACCCTTATCTAGCTCTCACCTACCTGGTTAGCCTGGTATATTCAGGAATATATTGACTAGCCTAGCCCAAATTTTAAAGGATTTAATATTAAAATTGTCTTTTAAGCGCTCTTTTCAAGGCGGATCTTTCCATACCATGAATATACATTCACATTCTTAACTCTGATTTGAGAGTGTATGATATGCACAGAGCTGGGCCGCTGAAGGTGGGGTTATGGCACCCAGTCTGTGCAGCCAGGATCAGAGTTATCTCTGATCCTGACACTAAGGCCCCATGCACACGACCGTAAAACCGTGGATGGTAATACGGTCCGCGGTTTACAGACTCATTCAGTTCTATTGGGCACGGACAACCTTTCCGTATCACTACAGATGGGTGTCCGTGCCGTAGAACTGTGTCGGGAATTATGGAGCATGTCCGTTTTTTCGTGTCTTACGGGCCGTGCTCCCATACTTTGTGATTACGTGTGCATGGGGCCTTAGTGTGAGGTATCAGCTATAATGTACAGCTGACATCTGCGGCATATGAAACGGGCTCAGCCTGTGATCCCACTCCGTACTCCCCCCCCTCCCCGACTAGGACTTACTTACACATCAAATGTTAGGAAGGGGATAAAAGGATTGACTAATCGTGAGAAACCAGTTTTAGATTGAAGCTGGCCTTAGAATTAGCTGATTGCAGCGGGTACAACTTCATTAACCCCTGGCAAGCAGTTGTTGTTGACACTGGGAGCTGCGGAGGGCCATACATTTCTCCTGTATGCTCTTTGTGTGGGAAATGTAGTATTACATGCTGGCGATTCACATGAATGGCCAACTATACTAATAAATAGATGTGCCTGGTCTACAAGAGCAAGGGACACTCTTTTTTTTTTTTATATCAGCTTTCGACTCTGGTTAAAAGAGGGTAATCCTGAGAGTGGAAACCTCTTCTATGATGTCCATATGCAATATTCATGGGACACCCCTTTAATCTTGTTATTAGGGGTCCCAGTGGCGGATTAAGTAGACCATGGGCCCTGGGCTGTTACCCAAACTTGGGCCCCCCTTCCTCACCGCCGCCCTGCCGCGCCGTAACTATTTTTGACACTACTTTTTTGGGCAAGCATTAACAGTGTTACGATTTCCCTTGTCACAGGGCTGTGTCCCTACATACTGACAGTATCACACTGTGCAGGGACACAACCTCCTGACAAGGGGAATTGTCTATCAGTCCTGGACTGCAGAAAGACTTTTTGTGAAATACAAGGATTCCTATAATAAACATGTCAGGAGAGGTGACAGATTCTCTATAAATCTAGTGACTCACAGGTGACGACGTCTCAGATTCTAGTAGTTTTTTTCCTCTTTTCTTCTCCATCCGGTCCAGCGCTCATGACGACTTCTCCCGGCCATGACTCATTTCTGCAGAATTTGCCACTCAGACGTCTCCTCACTTTTCCAACATTTCCACACCTATAAACGAAAATAAAGTTATCATGGTGCCACATACTGTGCCCCTAAATATAATAGCACCAAACACTGCGCGCCTGAATATAATACCACACACTGTAAAACACCACATACACACAGCCCCCTGTACATAGTGCCACACACAGCCCCTGTAGATATTACACACCCCCATAGATATCGCCATACACAGCCCCCTCTATATATCACACATCCTCCCCGTAGAGAGCGTTACACACAGCCCCATATAGATAAACTTTATGAATAAAAATTGTAAAATAGCAAAAAAGGTGTGTATAAAAACGATAAAAAACGAACCCTGCATTGTCTACGGAAAAAACGTCGCAAAAATCACGTCGTTTTTATTTATTTTTTATAAAAATGTGTGTTTGGTGCAACTTTGTAATTACGTTTTATTAAAAAATATTTTCACTTTTTGAGATACAGCTGCTTTGTATCCTGTATCCGTCAGGTCAGCAGGACTGACAGGATCAGTGACACGCAGGATCCACCTCAAATCTATCACATCGAAGATTATAATTTAGCGCAGGGCCCGTTTCACTGATCCCGTCAGTCCTGCTGACCTGACGGATACAGGATACAAAGCAGCTGTATCTCAAAAAGTGAAAATATTTTTTAATAAAACGTAATTACAAAGTTGCACCAAACACACATTTTTATAAAAAATAAATAAAAACGACGTGATTTTTGCGACGTTTTTTCCGTAGACAATGCATGTTTCTTTTTTTTTAGCGTTTTTATACACACCTTTTTTGCTATTTTAGAATTTTTATTCATAAAGTTTGAAAATAATAGTAAAAAAATAAGCTTTTTTACGTTTCAGCTATTTTTTTTGGTAATAACATAGTTTTACCCTAAAATAGACCTTTTATTTGTAATCGTCATTGTTTACCGTAAATGTTAATATATTACATGTCTATATTAGGGTAATTGGGTCAGCGCTAGCGTTACAACAATGATTGGCGGGGGGGACGGACGGTTTTTATTGGGGTGGGTATTTTATGTGTATTTATTATTTCATTTTTTTTGCACTTTACTTTCCTATTTTTTTATTACTGTGGTCTGTTCCTCAAAGGTCAAAAAAGACCTTTGGGGAACTTTATATATATTTTTTCTTTCTTTTACACCATGTTTTTCCACTGTAACTGGAGCTGCACAGCAGCCCCAGTTACAGGGGAAATCAGCCCTCTCATAGTGACGATTGTCACTAATAGGGCTGTGCTGGGTCTAGTTAGACCCAGCAGCAGCCTGCCACTAACGGCACCCGGCGATCATGTGAACAGTCACATGATCACCGGGAGGAATAGAGACAGCGCCGCTGCTGCTGTCTCTATTCCTATACACAGCGTTCATTGAACGCTGTGTAAGAAGACATCGGAGAAGACAGAAGCAGCGAAAGCTGCTTCTGTCTTTTCCTCAGGGTCCCCGGCAGTCACTGACAGCCGGAGACCCGATCGCGCGGGCAGCAAGTTAAAACCCGAGCCGTAGAAAGTCTATGGCTCGGGTTTTAAGGACCCGTCCCTGACCGCTGGCCGTAAAAATACAGCCAGCGGTCGGGAACCAGTTGGGAAGGAGGATAAGCCTGCTGTACTGACCTCAGCGCCGGTGACCGACCGTCTTGCAGATTCGGAGTAACAGAACAGCCGTCCCTCGCTGTTCTGTTACTCAATGGCGGCGGCCCGCACTTGTCAGGGAGGCGTGTCCTACCCCTTTCCCGGCCAATTCCCTGCTCCTCCCCTCATCTTCGTTAGTTAGCAGCGCTAGCGCGCTGAATAAGTAACTTTGCAAGATGATGTGCGGTTCGGGCTGCCATGGGCCCCCTGGGAGCCTCGGGCCCCGGGCGGCCGCCCGAATCGCCCATATGATAATCCGCCACTGAGGGGTCCTTGTGCTTCCACATTTCCCCAGTAACTGTCCTCGACTACCACCCACTGCTTGTATATTACTTTCTCAATACAGTGTCTGCTTGATGCTTTTGTTGCGCTGCTTCACTTTCTTCTGCTTGGCATTAAGATTTTGATGGTGGGGGGAAAATAAGAAAAACACATTTCTAAACCAGCTCAAATAAAGCACCAAGACAGGATATTTGATCTTATATGATAAGTTTCACTTCTTTCTTAGAGGTTATGTGGTCCCATGGCGCAATATAATCAAAGTAATGCTTTTTGAAATGTTTTATTTTATGCAAATCTAGACCTTAAGTGAGCAAAAAGGAAAAATAATTCACAGCACAATCTCAAATCAAAATTCCATTTGTAAATTTAATATGGTCTCATATTCCCATTTCTCGTGCAGAAAGCAAATGAAAACCCATGGAATCATACAGAAAAGATTTATCTTGTTATCAATCAATACTTTCTATATACATAGACAGACATTTACCCTCTACATTTTATCCCCAGAAATCCAATATCCAAGAGAAGCAACTGCAGCCGGTTTTGGTGTAGTTTAAGGGACTCGTCAATAATAAGCTACACATTCAACTTTGTATACTGTTGATTATGAAACCTTTTATGTAATGTTTTTATTTTATTTGCTACTGTGTTTATTTAAAGCGCACCTAACTTTTCAGGTTCAGAATAAGCTGTCGTGTGTGTACATGAGGTATGACACTATTTCTGGCCATTTTATGACTTGTACTTTCTGCATTATTTTGCATTTTTCCCTTCTGCAGACTCTATCTCTAATTCTCAGTTGTCTCTAAGCTTGTTGGTAGATCCTAATGGCTATCATGTCTTCTATACACTGCACACATAGAAGAGGAGAATCCTGCTCCTCTATCTATCTATCTATCTATCTATCTATCTATCTATCTATCTATCTATCTATCTATCTATCTATCTATCTATCTATCTATCTATCTATCTATCTATCTATCTATCTATCTATCTATCATCTGTCTTTATATATAAAAGCTGCAGCAGGGAGGATATTATGCAGCAGTAATTAGCAGTATAGCTGAGAATCCAGCACTGGGGTCACCTAAAAATCTTACCAGCACCTCTCTGTCTTTCTCATTCTGCTCCTGCTTCCTCCCCCTGGTCCCTCTCCCCTATTCATAGACTTGTATGCAGCATGCGTATTGCTTACTCACGCTCTTTCTCTCTGCACTCCTCCCTTCTCCATAGACTTGTATAGGCAGGCAGTAAAGAGACACCCCACCTTCTGCAGCCCGTCAATTCTGCTCTGTAAACAGGGACGGACTATGCTTGATAACAGGCGGTGGATCGCAGATTACAGGAAGGAAGACACGTAGTGGTAATAATTTTGTTACAGAATTTGCATGGACAAAACAACAAAATTTTAACAGTAAGTAAATTACATAGTTGATCTATATCAGGTATACTATTAGATCAGCATAAGTTGTTTAAAAAGTTAGTGTCAATTTAAGTCACCAAATCTTATAGTTATGAAAGGGGCCACAGAGCTAGTAAAGTATAGTAGTCCCACCTTCTGATTTTTTTTTTCTCGGGGCAGTGGCATTCCCAACCCTGTGAAGAAACTGCGGCCAAGTGGGGATGTCTTACAGTTCCCTGTACAGCGCCATAGTGCACAACAAATTCTTAAATAAGTTGTTTCATCATTCAGATGAATAGCTTTCTTTCTAATACATGGAGAGCTCTAGTCGCTAGAGAGGGAACCCCCTCTTACAGAGCAGCTCTCTGTTCTGGTGCATTGAGGTATATGATGTCCATACGCCTTATTAGGGAGACAACCCCTGTAAGGGGTTACAACTGCCTCTTTCTAGGAATCTGTGGGGGTCCAAGCAGGACCCACATGCTCAGTAATTTATGGCTTATTCTATTCCATAAATGGATTCTGATGGTATGGTTTAGAGCTCACCACCCAGACTTAAATTTTGCAATCATCCGTAGTATATATATAAAGAAAAAGTAGATCCGAAGTTTATATGTAAAACATAACTTTTTCTGTATTTTCATATTAATTTTTTTTTAAACAATATTAACATATACATATGGTAAATACATATGTCAAATGGTCATACATAGTGGATTCTTGTATTGTTTATGGCATATAACCAGATTATTTTTTTTAAATTAATTAATCAGATTAGGCAGTCATTCATACGTAGTTATTAAAGAAGAGTATTCACCAGGATTTGATTTGATATTTCCCTTGTATTTCTCTTGTACAGATGCTATTAAAGTACATAAAGACTAGGGGTCAAAACCCCCCTACCCGTTCAGATGCTAGATGTCATCCGTTATTGAGTTGATGTATGGGGACCGGGGAATCTCTCTCAGTATAGAAAAAATCCTCCCAACGCGTTTCCTCACGGCCAAACGATTCCTCAGGGGAGATGGGCCAGAACCAGCTATATCCAAATTCCGAGGGTGCTGGAACAAATAGTTATGGTTTTCTGTTCAAAGTAGTGCTCCTCAGTGAGAGCATGCTTGCCGTGGCAAGAGATTGCCTATGTTGTTAGGGTTTCAAAATTGGCGCCAACAAACCTAACAACTTTTTTACTACCGCCTTAGTAATGGCCGCTGGCTAATTGACAGCATCCATTACTAATGCGGGGCTTAGTGTTAGCCGATGCAGAGGCTAACACTAACCCACCTTATTACCCCAGGGTCACTGTGACACAAAGGGTCTGTGGACCCAATGGGCCGTACCGCCTTGGCGGTAAGGCAGCTGGCCAATAGGGAGCAGGTGAGTGTCTATAGGTTTATAGGTACCTGTGGCAGCTCAGACAGCAGCAGGGCAGGCTCGGCTGGGACTTAGGTAGCAGGCGGACATCAGGCGAGGTGAAGCAGGTCAGACGTGGATGCAGCACGGCACGACTTTGGCACAGCTCAGTGCTAGACCAGGAAGGTATGGATTGCTAGGAACAGGAACTGGAAACAGGTATAGGGACAGGGACTGGAACAGGAAACACACTAGGAGGCCATCACATAGACCAACTATAGGGAACACAACAACGCTCAGGCAAAGAACTAGGGGGCTGGACCCCTCTTATAGTCCAGGGTACTCACGGGTCAATTTCATCCATGAGGTCCGGTGCGCGCGCTGCCCCTTTAGGAGCGGGCACGAGCGTGCGCGCGCACCCTACGGGATCCGGCAGCGGTGAGTGGACGCGAGCGCTGGCGTCTCCTGAGGAGGAGGCTGGGGCCAGCGCTTGCCGACTCGTGGCTGCGGCTGTCAGGGGGAGGTTGGAGCTGACAGCCCACAGCCACGGACATTACACACTGTTTTAGGCCTTCCCCAGCCTAATAACACCTGCGGCCGTCCCAGTGTCCGACGATCGCTACAGATGGTCAGGTACTGTATCGTACCTGGCTCTTCCCGGCACTGCTGGTGGTGATCGGTACCGGGGTAATAATAAGGATTAGTGTTAGCCTCTGAAATACAAAGACATACAAGAAATATTTTATTGAAATAAAAAAAAAAACACACAACCCTCATTAAGCATTTTATTGAATATAAAAAAGCCATCATCGAAGTAGTCCTCGACTCCAACAATCGAACCTGTAAAAAAACACAAACACAAAAAAAAAACCATTAGTAACACGTGGTAGGGCCCATGTGTGATACTGTCTGTTAGACCATGTACCTAAACCTACCACAAGGTAGGCTTAGATACAGGATTCCAGCAGACCGTAATCATATACTGTATGCGGTAGGCTTAGATACAAGGTCCATGTGTGATACTGTCTGTTAGACCCTGTATCTAAGCCTACCATAAGGCAGGCTTAGATACAGAACCCCAGCAGACCGTACACTTACCCTCCTCTTCGACTTCGGGTGCAGCAGATGTCCCGACACCACCTTCCTCGGATGACGTCACAATGCGAGAAGACGTCAGGACTTCCACTGCGCTCGGGAAGGAAGATGGGTAAGTATGTGTCGTTACTATAGTAACAGGGGCACATATATTTTATTACATAGGCCCCATTTACTATAGTAACTTTTATCGATGCGGCCCGGTCGCGACGCTCCTGGTGAATTCATGAGAGCTATATAAATCTATAGCAAGTGAATGATGGGAAGCAAATAGAATTTATAATTTAACTATTTTAATTTACAGTTGTGTGAAGGGGAAAAAAATGAAAGGAGGCTAACTGGTGGCATTTAACATCAGAAAATCCCAATGGAATCATTGTGGCCATTGAAAATGTTTCTCTATATATTTCTGTACAAATAGAACTCCTAATGTATATTTATGGCAGGGACACTAGATACAATTTGCCTGTTTCTGGCGGTGAACCAGCAGGAAAAGGCGCCTGCTGCATAGAGTCAAGGCTGGATCATAGCTCATGCAGTTAGAGATGGTGAAATAGTACAGCAAAGAGCTACATTACATGTTTAGAAGTAAGCGTTTGCTGCACTGCACTTGGCTATGCGCTGTTCTGCAAGTTTTGTCTTTTGTTGGTTGCCTGTTTGCTTTATTTTATTTATATATTTTAGATTAACATTGAGTTTTAGTTTGCATAAAGGGCATAGTTTGTAATTGCTTTATTAATAGTAGGTGCTAGCTATTTTGTCTCTAAGGCCTTATTCACATGAACGTGTTATACGTCCGTGTGACCGCCGTTAAAACAACGGCCATCACACGGACCTATGTAATTCAGTGGGGCCGTTCACACGACCATTGTTTAAACGGACCGTGTGAAGAGTCCATGAGAAAATAGGACAGGTCCTATTTTTTTGCGCTTCACGCATCCCTCCATAGACTCTAGCCTATGGGGATGTGTTATAACATATAACAGAACGGATGCACCTCGGATGTGAAAAACATGTCCGTTCACGTCCGAGATGCGCAACGCTCGTGTGAATCTAGCCTAAAAATAATTCTATTACTGAACATGAATTTAATTATTATTAAACTATTAGAATCCTGACAGGTGGGTTTTTAGATCTTGAAGTGAAGGGTTTTTGAGAAAATTGTTTAAAGGGATCCTGCCATGTTGAACATCCAGTCTGATCTGCAGGCAGCATGTTGTAGGGCTGGAAGAGCTGAGCACTCATACTGCTCTATAACATGCCGCCCACAGATTGGTCTGCATTTTCTACGTGATCGGTTCCCTTGAAGCAATTTAGGTATCATTGAGTCAAACTGGATGTGGAGTTAACTTTTTCTCTTGAGTTGCCCCTAAACTCTAAAAGTCCTATTTAAAGTGTAGAGTTTGTTATTATTGTGCCCCCTTTGCCCCTTAAATTAAAGGGGCATAACCATAGGGGTGCAGAGGTTGTGATCGCACCCTTGTCCTGGTGCCTGAGGGGGCCTCATATAAATAAAGCATGATAGATGGTGGAACCCTGTTACAGATTTTGCATTGGGCCCAGGGGCTACAGCACTGAAATATTATTCTTGCCTGCTTTTCAAAACACTTAGGGATAAGTTTGGCCAATCGTGAGGATACAGAACAGAATAAAAGTAGAACTAACTTTAAAATCCCTCTGTTTACTTAAATAACATTATTAAGTCTAATACCAGAACTGACATACGCTCTGTAAATTAATGGCATAGATTTGTCATGAATGACAATTGTCCATGCCAAGATATTGTCGTGGAAGTCAATGGCTCAAAATATATTAGACTGAAATTTAGACGAGTGTTCCAACAGACACTCACGCCAGGCACTTTATCCAGCATCCTAATCAGGAGATTTCATACCGATATATATCGAGAGAGGAGAAATAACACACAGACACGATGTGTAATGTCTATGGCCGCGGCCCGTCGTTCTGACTTACCCTCTGAGGGCCGCGGCCATGGACATGTGAGTTCTCGGCGGCATCTTCCTGGTTCAGAGACTGTTGCCCGCAGGGCGCGCGCCCGCGCGTGCACGACCTTAAAGGGCCAGTGCGCGCACAATTGCAGCTAATCTGCAATCAGTCCAGAATGCTGCTGGACTATAAAAAGGGCTCTGCCCACTTGATCTTTGCCTGAGCGTTGTTGTATACCCAAAGTTTGTCTTGCAAATGGTCTCCCAGTATTTTCCAGTTCCCAGTGTTACCCGTTCCTGCTGCTTGTACCCTGTATCCTGTGCTACCGTGCCTCTGTGCCATCTAGAGTTGAAGTCGAGCAGTGTCTTCCGCTGCATCTGCTGTGTTACACCCACCGGGTGTCTGTCTGTTGCCGGAGCCTTATCTTAAGCCTGAATCACTGTTACTGTCTACATTGCCACAGGTACCCTTTCTGGACTATAGACATTGTATTCTACCTGGTAGGCCAGCTGCCTATCCGCTACGCGGTACGGCCCAGTGGGTCCACACCCCACGCCGTGACATGCTGCTGGTATGCTCAAAATACTTCTCTGGAGGTTTATTGCCAAACTCAATTATGATAATATCATTCAAATGGAGTGTAGACTTGAGGTTAACCCAGACATGGGCAAACTACGGCCCGCGGGCCACATACGGCCCGTTAGGCTTTTTAATCCGGCCCGCCGAACTTGTCCAAATAATAGTAAAAACCTCCCTTAACGCCGAAGGACGGATATATCCGTCCTCAGCAGCTGCTAGTTCGCGCAGGAGGACGGATATATCCGTCCTGTGATCGCACGGGTACTGACAGTTTACCCACGCGATCAGCGGCAGGAGCACGGCTGTTATACACAGCCTGGCTCCTGCTGCAACTGCCGGAATCGAAGCACGCGCCGATTCCGGCAGTTTAACCCATTAAATGCCGCTGTCAACAGTGACAGCGGCATTTAATGTGTTTGACAGAGGGGGGAACTCCCTCTGTCTCCCGAT